>NW_028263384.1:310000-610000 GCF_051168715.1 Poecilia mexicana
TCCTTTCTCCTCATGTCTCCTCCTGACTCCTCATGTCTCCACATGTCTCCTCATGTCTCCTCCTGACTCCTCCTTTCTCCTCATGTCTCCTCCTGACTCCTCATGTCTCCTCATGTCTCCTCATGACTCCACATGTCTCCTCCTGTCTCCACATGTCTCCTCATGTCTGCTAATGTCTCCTCCTGTCTCCTCATGTCTCCTCCTGTCTCCTCTTGTCTCCTCCTGTCTCCTCCTGTCTCTTCATGTCTCCACATGTCTCCTCATGTCTCCTGTCTCCTCATTTCTCCTCCTGTCTCTTCATGTCTCCTCCTGTCTCCTCATGTCTCCTCCTGTCTCCTCATGTCTCCTCCTGTCTCTTCATGTCTCCACATGTCTCCTCATGTCTCCTGTCTCCTCCTGTCTCCACATCTCTCCTCATATCTCCTCCTGTCTCCAGTCTCCTCCTGTCTCCACATGTCTCCTCCTGTCTCCTCATGTCTCCTCCTGTCTCTTCATGTCTCCACATGTCTCCTCATGTCTCCTGTCTCCTCCTGTCTCCACATCTCTCCTCATATCTCCTCCTGTCTCCAGTCTCCTCCTGTCTCCACATGTCTCCTCATGTCTCCTAATGTCTCGTCCTGTCTCCTCATGTCTCCTGTCTCCTCCTGTCTCCTCATGTCTCCTCCTGTCTCCACATGTCTCCTCCTGTCTCCTCATGTCTCCTCCTGTCTCCTCATGTCTCTTCATGCCTCCTCATGTCTCCTGTCTCCTCCTGTCTCCACATGTCTCCTCATGTCTCCTGTCTCCTCCTGTCTCCACATGTCTCCTCCTGTCTCCACATGTCTCCTCATGTCTCCACATGTCTCCTCCTGTCTCCTTCTCTCTCCACATCTCTCCTCCTGTCTCATCTTGTCTCCTCCTGTCTCCTCCTGACTCCTGTCTCCTCCTGTCTCCACATCTCTCCTCATATCTCCTCCTGTCTCCAGTCTCCTCCTGTCTCCACATGTCTCCTCATGTCTCCTAATGTCTCCTCATGTCTCCTGTCTCCTCCTGTCTCCACATGTCTCTTCATGCCTCCTCATGTCTCCTGTCTCCTCCTGTCTCCACATTTCTCCTCATGTCTCCTCCTGTCTCCACATATCTCCTGTCTCCTCCTGTCTCCACATGTCTCCTCATGTCTCCTCATGTCTCCTCCTGTCTCTTCATGTCTCCACATGTCTCCTCATGTCTCCTGTCTCCTCCTGTCTCCACATCTCTCCTCATATCTCCTCCTGTCTCCAGTCTCCTCCTGTCTCCACATGTCTCCTCATGTCTCCTAATGTCTCGTCCTGTCTCCTCATGTCTCCTGTCTCCTCCTGTCTCCTCATGTCTCCTCCTGTCTCCACATGTCTCCTCCTGTCTCCTCATGTCTCCTCCTGTCTCCTCATGTCTCTTCATGCCTCCTCATGTCTCCTGTCTCCTCCTGTCTCCACATGTCTCCTGTCTCCTCCTGTCTCCACATGTCTCCTCCTGTCTCCACATATCTCCTGTCTCCTCCTGTCTCCACATGTCTCCTCATGTCTCCACATGTCTCCTCCTGTCTCCACATCTCTCCTCCTGTCTCCTCTTGTCTCCTCCTGTTTCCTCTTGTCTCCTCCTGTTTCCTCATGTCTCCTCCTGACTCCTGTCTCCTCGTGTATCCTGTCTCCTCCTGTCTCCTCATGTCTCCTCCTGTCTCCTCCTGTCTCCACATGTCTCCTGTCTCCTCATGTCTCCACATGTCTCCTCCTGTCTCCTCCTCTCTCCACATCTCTCCTCCTGTCTCATCTTGTCTCCTCCTGACTCCTGTCTCCTCCTGTCTCCACATCTCTCCTCATATCTCCTCCTGTCTCCAGTCTCCTCCAGTCTCCTCCTGTCTCCACATGTCTCCTCATGTCTCCTAATGTCTCCTAATGTCTCCTCATGTCTCCTCATGTCTCCTGTCTCCTCCTGTCTCCTCCTGTCTCCTCCTGTGTCTTCATGCCTCCTCATATCTCCTGTCTCCTCCTGTCTCCACATGTCTCCTCCTGTCTCCACATATCTCCTGTCTCCTCCTGTCTCCACATGTCTCCTCATGTCTCCACATGTCTCCTCCTGTCTCCACATCTCTCCTCCTGTCTCCTCTTGTCTCCTCCTGTTTCCTCATGTCTCCTCCTGACTCCTGTCTCCGCCTGTCTCCTCATGTCTCCTCCTGTCTCCTCCTGTCTCCACATGTCTCCTGTTTCCTCCTGTCTCCACATGTCTCCTCATGTCTCCACATGTCTCCTCCTGTCTCCTTCTCTCTCCACATCTCTCCTCCTGTCTCATCTTGTCTCCTCCTGTCTCCTCCTGACTCCTGTCTCCTCCTGTCTCCACATCTCTCCTCATATCTCCTCCTGTCTCCAGTCTCCTCCTGTCTCCACATGTCTCCTCATGTCTCCTAATGTCTCCTCATGTCTCCTGTCTCCTCCTGTCTCCACATGTCTCTTCATGCCTCCTCATGTCTCCTGTCTCCTCCTGTCTCCACATTTCTCCTCATGTCTCCTCCTGTCTCCACATATCTCCTGTCTCCTCCTGTCTCCACATGTCTCCTCATGTCTCCTCCTGTCTCTTCATGTCTCCACATGTCTCCTCATGTCTCCTGTCTCCTCCTGTCTCCACATCTCTCCTCATATCTCCTCCTGTCTCCAGTCTCCTCCTGTCTCCACATGTCTCCTCATGTCTCCTAATGTCTCGTCCTGTCTCCTCATGTCTCCTGTCTCCTCCTGTCTCCTCATGTCTCCTCCTGTCTCCACATGTCTCCTCCTGTCTCCTCATGTCTCCTCCTGTCTCCTCATGTCTCTTCATGCCTCCTCATGTCTCCTGTCTCCTCCTGTCTCCACATGTCTCCTCATGTCTCCTGTCTCCTCCTGTCTCCACATGTCTCCTCCTGTCTCCACATATCTCCTGTCTCCTCCTGTCTCCACATGTCTCCTCATGTCTCCACATGTCTCCTCCTGTCTCCACATCTCTCCTCCTGTCTCCTCTTGTCTCCTCCTGTTTCCTCTTGTCTCCTCCTGTTTCCTCATGTCTCCTCCTGACTCCTGTCTCCTCATGTATCCTGTCTCCTCCTGTCTCCTCATGTCTCCTCCTGTCTCCTCCTGTCTCCACATGTCTCCTGTCTCCTCATGTCTCCACATGTCTCCTCCTGTCTCCTCCTCTCTCCACATCTCTCCTCCTGTCTCATCTTGTCTCCTCCTGACTCCTGTCTCCTCCTGTCTCCAGTCTCCTCCAGTCTCCTCCTGTCTCCACATGTCTCCTCATGTCTCCTAATGTCTCCTCATGTCTCCTCATGTCTCCTGTCTCCTCCTGTCTCCTCCTGTCTCCTCCTGTGTCTTCATGCCTCCTCATATCTCCTGTCTCCTCCTGTCTCCACATGTCTCCTCCTGTCTCCACATATCTCCTGTCTCCTCCTGTCTCCACATGTCTCCTCATGTCTCCACATGTCTCCTCCTGTCTCCACATCTCTCCTCCTGTCTCCTCTTGTCTCCTCCTGTTTCCTCATGTCTCCTCCTGACTCCTGTCTCCGCCTGTCTCCTCATGTCTCCTCCTGTCTCCTCCTGTCTCCACATGTCTCCTGTTTCCTCCTGTCTCCACATCTCTCCTCCTGTCTCATCTTGTCTCCTCCTGTCTCCTCCTGACTCCTGTCTCCTCCTGTCTCCACATCTCTCCTCATATCTCCTCCTGTCTCCAGTCTCCTCCTGTCTCCACATGTCTCCTCATGTCTCCTAATGTCTCCTCATGTCTCCTGTCTCCTCCTGTCTCCACATATCTCCTGTCTCCTCCTGTCTCCACATGTCTCCTCATGTCTCCACATGTCTCCTCCTGTTTCCTCATGTCTCTTCCTGACTCCTGTCTCCTCATGTCTCCTGTCTCCTGTCTCCTCCTGTCTCCTGTCTCCACATGTCTCCTCATGTCTGCTAATGTCTCCTCCTGTCTCCTCATGTCTCCTCCTCTCTCCTCCTGTCTCCTCTTGTCTCCTCCTGTCTCTTCATGTCTCCACATGTCTCCTCATGTCTCCACATGTCTCCTCATGTCTGCTAATGTCTCCTCCTGTCTCCTCATGTCTCCTCCTGTCTCCTCTTGTCTCCCCTGTCTCTTCATGTCTCCTCCTGTCTCCTCATGTCTCCTCCTGTGTCCTCCTGTCTCCACATGTCTCCACATATCTCCTCCTGTCTCCACATGTCTCCTCATGTCTCCTCCTGTCTCCACATGTCTCCTCCTGTCTCCTCCTGTCTCCACATGTCTCCTCCTGTCACCTCCTGTCTCCACATGTCTCCTCCTGTCTCCTCATGTCTCCTCCTGTCTCCTCCTGTCTTCACATGTCTCCACATATCTCCTCCTGTCTCCACATATCTCCTTCTGTCTCCTCCTGTCTCCACATGTCTCCTCCTGTCTTCACATGTCTCCACATGTCTCCTCCTGTCTCCACACATCTCCTTCTGTCTCCACATGTCTCCTCATGTCTCCTAATGTCTCCTCATGTCTCCTGTCTCCTCCTGTCTCCACATATCTCCTTCTGTCTCCTCCTGTCTCCACGTCTCCTCCTGTCTCCACATCTCTCCTCATATCTCCTCCTGTCTCCAGTCTCCTCCTGTCTCCACATGTCTCCTCATGTCTCCTAATGTCTCCTCATGTCTCCTGTCTCCTCCTGTCTCCTCATGTCTCCACATGTCTCTTCATGCCTCCTCATGTCTCCTGTCTCCTCCTGTCTCCACATTTCTCCTCCTGTCTCCTCATGTCTCCTCCTGTCTCCACATATCTCCTGTCTCCACATGTCTCCTCATGTCTCCACATGTCTCCTCCTGTCTCCACATCTCTCCTCCTGTCTCCTCTTGTCTCCTCCTGTTTCCTCATGTCTCTTCCTGACTCCTGTCTCCTAATGTCTCCTGTCTCCTCATGTCTCCTCATGTCTGCTAATGTCTCCTCCTGTCTCCTCCTCTCTCCTCCTGTCTCCTCTTGTCTCCTCCTGTCTCTTCATGTCTCCACATGTCTCCTCATGTCTCCATATGTCTCCTCATGTCTGCTAATGTCTCCTCCTGTCTCCTCATATCTCCTCCTGTCTCCTCTTGTCTCCCCCTGTCTCTTCATGTCTCCTCCTGTCTCCTCATGTCTCCTCCTGTGTCCTCCTGTCTCCACATGTCTCCACATATCTCCTCCTGTCTCCACATGTCTCCTCATGTCTCCTCCTGTCTCCATGTCTCCTCCTGTCTCCACATGTCTCCTCATGTCTCCTCCTGTCTCCACATCTCTCCTCCTGTCTCCTCCTGTCTCCACATGTCTCCTCCTGTCTCCACATATCTCCTCCTGTCTCCACATATCTCCTCCTGTCACCTCCTGTCTCCACATGTCTCCTCCTGTCTCCTCATGTCTCCTCCTGTCTCCTCCTGTCTTCACATGTCTCCACATATCTCCTCCTGTCTCCACATATCTCCTTCTGTCTCCTCCTGTCTCCACATGTCTCCTCCTGTCTTCACATGTCTCCACATGTCTCCTCCTGTCTCCACACATCTCCTTCTGTCTCCTCCTGTCTCCACATGTCTCCTCCTGTCTCCTCGTGTCTCATCATGTCTGGTCCTGAGCCTGGTTCTGGTTCTGGTTGAGTTTTCTTCCTGTTAAAGCAGCGTTTTTCTCTGCAGTGTCACCATATGCTGGTCCAGTGATGCTCCTTTATTCATACTGGACCTGATGTGCTTGTTACTGGGATCCTACTGGGTCGAACAGAACCAAGTTGGTCTGATAGGATCCAATGTTCCAGAACTTCAGCTGGAGGTTTGGATCTTCAAAGCTGACCCAGACAGCTGGTTCTGATGTCACCATTACAGCTGAGCTGCAAGAGACCGGGCCAGAACCAGAACCAGAACCAGAACTCAGGCACATAAGTTCAGCACAAAGTCAGATTTAAACTAGAAAAGAATCTAGCTGTTGTTAGATAATAATAATAATAATAATAATAATAATAATAATAATAATTATAATTATAATTATAATAATAATATTTACAATTTTAGAAATGAACATTTTAATCTTTATTGTTTTTTTTTGTGTGTGTCCTTTCTTTAAGCAGCTGGATCTGGTTCTGGTTCCGGTTCCAGTTCTGGTTCTAAGCATTAATTCGTATCTGCTGTCTTTCTGTTTTATTCTACTCTCAAACTTTTAATTTAAAAATTTGTTTATTTACTATCATAATAATAATAATAATAATAATAATAATAATAATAATAATAATGATATTATTATTTATTTATTTATTTGTTTGTTTTCATTTATTTTTTGGTTCTTTTCAGTCTTTTATCGCAGATTCGGAACCGGAGCTGTATTTATTGGAGCGGTTCTGGTTCTGAGTGGATGAAAACCAGCAGAATGTGTTCCGGAACCGCCGCGGAGAGTAACTAGACCGAACTTCATTTTATCCGCAGTCAGTGATTAAAGAAGAATTTATAAATAATTCAATAATTCTGGACTAAAGAAAAACTAAAGTAAAATCAAACTAAATGAAAATGATTTGCTGTTTTCATTTCTAGAATTGATCTCTGATCTGTTTCGAACCGAACCTTGCAGAGTTCGCTCTCTGGCCCAAACCGATATATAAAACATTTAATTCTCAGAATTTATTCTCTAATTTTGAAATAAATTTTGATTGATTTATATTTTGTTTTAATAACATGTTTTCCGGTTCTGTTCTTTGCGGTCGGTTCGGGTTCTGTTCAGGCGCTCTGAGCGGTTCTGGTTGTGACTCATTTTGGTTTTAATTTTTATCCTGATTGTAGCTTCATTCTCTGTCCTCAGAACCGAACCGAACGAAAGTTTTTCAGCTCAGCCGGAAGCGGCTCCGCTTTTGACTCGGTTCTGATTCGAACCCAAAACATTCTGTTCTTATGGGTTTTATCAGAACATTTGGATCCGACCAAGAATGAATCATCTTGGAGACACGTCACTATTTATGACTTTCATAATTAATTTCCTTCAGAGCGAAGATTCATTTACTATTATTATTATTATTATTATTATTATTATTATTATTATTATTATTATTAATTAAACAATTATTTAATAATAAAAATAAAAAATAAAATAACGTCTGTAAATTTCCATTTCAATTTCTTTAAAACTGTTAAAACTATTTATTTGACTGGGTTAACTAATAATAATAATAATAATAATAATAATAATAATAATAATAATAATAATAATAATAATAATAATATCTCTTAAAGCGTTTTAGAAATATTCCTTTCAGTTCAATCAAACATTCTTTCATATTTTTCCCAGCTATTAATCAGTTCTGGACCGGCTTTAGGGTCGGGTTTGGGCCGGTTCTGGACCGGCTTTAGGGTCGGTTTTGGGCCGGTTCTGGACCGGCTTTTGGGTCGGTACCTGCGGTAGTTTGGGGTCGTTGATGTCCCAGGTCAGCTTCATCCCGACCGAACACACGCAGTCCGTTTCGTCGCGCTGCTCCGCCCGGGACATGCTGCCGGTACCGGTACCGGCTCTGCTGCTGCCTCTGGGTTAAGTCCTCCTCCTGGTCCCGGTTCTGGTTCTGGTCCCGGCTGTAAGTTAACCCTCTGAGAACCGAACCGAAGAGAGATGAAGAAGAAAGAAGCGGCTCGTGCGGAGGCGCAGGTAGAACTGAGAACAGGTGAGAGCGGAGCTGCAGAGGGAGGAGGGAGAGGGCGGGTCAGAACCAGAACCTCTTCAGGACTTTAAGCAGAACCTCACCTGGTCAGTGGCACAGCGACTGGGTCCGACCCGGTTCGGCCGGAGTTCTACCTGCTGGCTCTGCAGGTGAGTGTGGAGGTTCAGGTGAGGGTTTGTTGTGTAAACTCGTGACTGTTTTTACCAAAACAAACAAACTCATTAGTCAACAATTACAGAACCAGAACCGGAGAAGCTGGTCCACCTGCGGGTCCCGCCTGGTTCCGAACTCATGGACTCGGTTCTGTCCGGAACTGACTGATGGTTCCATTGCTTCTACTCTGGTTCTGGGATTGAACCGGTTCGGATGGCAGAACCGTTTCTAGAGCGCAGCACAAACTGGAGGCCGAACCGGTTCAGGTCCAAACCGCAGCAGTTATGAAAGCTGTTCATTAATAAAGAATCAAATCTGTGGATGTTTGAATAGAACAGAAGTTTTGATCCATTTAGTTTTTAATGACGTAACAGTAATTACGTCATACTAATTCATGTTGGCTGATTATGAAGATGTTTACTCCTCTTCATCAGGTTCTGCAAGCTGATTGGTCAGGAGCTCAGCTCTGTCCAGGTGTTGACCAATCACAGGCCTCAGCAAGACTTTATGGTGATTTATTTTTACTATTATTATTATTAATAATAATAATAATAATAATAATAATAATATAGTTTAGCTCAGGGACTAAAGAACCACCTGAAACTGTTTTAAATGTTTGACTCAAATTTGAATCATATTTATCTGTAATAATAAAATATTTCTCTGTTTCCTGGATGCTGAGAGTCATCAGGCCTTCATGTGAATATGAACGAATATTCTCTGATATTAATTAATATTAATGAATGTTAATTGATATTTATTGATATTAATGATTAATCAATGTCAGGGTTCAAAATAACTAGTTACTTTTACTACAGTTTGTACTTTCTTCCTTTTTTAAAATCAAATCGGATCTTTTTGTTTTGATTAAAGAATTTTATTTATTTACATATGAAATAATATCTGATAAAAATAAATACAAACTGAGAACCGAAGGAACAGTGAGGAAGACTACTGAGGAAGACTCACATCTGCATCAAACTCAGTTATGAAATATTCTGAATAATATTTAACAAATTTTATTCAGAATAAAATTCTCCTACTGAGAGGAGGCGGACATGATGAAGATGATGAAGATGATGAAGATGAGACCTGCCGGATCTGAACCAGAAGGTTTCAGTTAAAATATGACAAATATTCATCCCAGATGTTTTATTTATTAAATAGTTTCTTTATTTAGTTTCACAGCAAAATGTCAAATAAACGTCATGAGGACATTTTTTACTTTTATCAAAGGAAATCTTAAAGTCGCAGCTTCATTAGAATTTAAATCAAACTTAGTTGAAATAATCCTACTTTTTACTTTTTACTAAATATGAAAGAATATTCACTAAACAGGTGGGGGAGGGGCACATGTTATCCTGTCCTGATTGATTATCACTTATTGATCATAGAACTCTGGCCAGTTTACTCAGCTGTCCAGATATTCCTCCGCTTGGCCTGAACTACTTTGTCTCCTGCGCTGCGCGGCCCCGAGGCTGATGAGTTCATTATGTGCAGCTGTGCGCGCGCTCCCGACACCCTGAGTGCACGGAGAGGAGACAGATGCGCGCGATGGTGAGCCAGCAGTTTTCTTTTATTGATTTTTGCGCTCATTGATTATTGAAGATGATGATGGTGATGAAAATGATGAAGAAGAGCGGAAAAGATCCGCAAACATAGAGCCGACGGTGCAGGGAACGTTCTCTGAAGCTTCATGAACGTTCCTAGAACCTCCAGCATGAGACACGGAAGGATCCGGACAAATGTCTCCTGTTCCTTGTTCCGCCCCATTCATGGATTCATGAATTCATGGATCCATGAATTCATGAATTCATGGATTCATGAATTCATGGATCCATGAATTCATGAATTCATGGATTCATGAATTCATGGATTCATGGATTCATGGCTCTGTCTGCTAGGCCCGTTCTGACTTTCCTGGATCAGTTGTCGTTACTCAGCTCTCTCGCGCCCCCTGCTGTCTCCAGCCCGACATCACAGCTGAACTCGCTGTGACGTTGCTGTGGGAACGCCACCAGGTTCCCCGGTTCGGTTCTTCAAAATTTACATCTTTTGTGGCATCAGAGAATCGGAACCTAGAAGGAACTAACATCCAGAATCTGATCAATAACTGGTGGATCAGAAAAGTCTGGTCAACAGTAGATTTCAGTGAAACGGCAGCAGAGCTGCTGCTGTTTGGTCAGACGGCGCCCCCTGCTGGCGTCGGTAGATCCGTGCTTTACATGTTTGTGTTTTTATGTCCTGATATTCAGGCTTTGGGTTTTCTGTGTGAAATCAACTCTGAATGAGTTAATCTAGTCTGTTCAGGATTAAACCAGATTAAGCCTCTGAGTCTAAATGAATGAATCTGGATTAAATCTGAATTTAATTATTCAGATTAAATCTGAATAATTTGTTTCTGTCCCAGTTTGAGCTTCAGGTGAACGACTGTCTGCTTCGTGGAGACTCGTCCCGACTCGTTTCTCTGCTTCACTATGAAGGACTGACCAGCTCCACCCTCACCAGGCTGCACCTCCTGGTTACCAAGGTAACGGCAGACTCTCTGGGAGGAGTAACTGCAGGGGGCGGGGCCTGCGCAAACCTGCCAACTCCATATGCTCCAAAATTTGACAGTGATGGGGTGGGACCATGTTGGGGGAGGGTCCTGCGGCAGTGTTGGGTCGTTTCTGCATCAGGTCAACTCATCAACAAAGAGTCCATCCTCTGTTTGTGCAGAACCTTCAGTCCGGTCCAGAGTTCTGTTCAGAGAACTCATCCACACCGGTCTTTCCCAGATCATTCTGAAGCTCTGGGAGTTTTGTTCTATAATGACCACCTCCTCAACCATCCCAGGACTGTGAGCTTTGGAGTCTGAGGAACCGATCCTGGTCTCGTAACAGTGGTTCTGGGAAGGCCTGCAGCAGTGTTTCTCAGGTCCAGTCCTTGGCCTCCTGCCCTGCATGTTTTAGGTGTTTCCCTTCTGCCACACCTGGATTGAATCTGTGGTGGTTAACAGCCTGCAGGACTTGATGGCTGCAGACGAGGTCATGCAATCATTTGACTGCTGTTCTGGAATAGAGGCTCATCTAAAACATGCAGAGCAGGACTGAGGACTGGAACTGAGAAGCTCTGGCCTGCAGGGAGCCAGGTGGCGCTACGTAAAGCAACATAGAGCTAGGTGCCACTAGGTGGCACCTTGGTTAGCTTCAGGGTTCAGCGATGGGCTGCGTTACTGCTCAGCGATGCCGATTGTGTTTCAGGAGCTGCGCAGCAGCGCGTTCTGCAGGGTTCTGGTTGTGTTGAAATCTGTATCGATTCTGTCGGAGAACAAGGAAGACCTGGAGACTCTGGTCAACCTCGGCCTGACTGCTAAGGTAATGATCAGCGATTTGATTGGTCAGTCGTCTTCTGTGCTGCTCTCATCTTTCTGTTGTTGCTCAGGTGATGTCATGGTTCGAAGCTGTTCACGACCTGCTGACCTCCGACCTCCAGGAAGGCTCCACCACACTGATGGCCCTCATAGAGGAGTTCTTTGACTACTTCCTGGTGAGCAGCATGCTGGGAAGTGATGTTTGGAGTTGTTGGAGCTGTCATGTTGGTCTCAGGTGAGCTCAGTGTCAGTTTTTGCTACTCACCTTTCACAGCTGAAGCGTAATCTGCTCAGCTGTCCTGGATCACCTGATAGACAGACATCATCAGGTCTCTAACTGTTCATAATGCTGTGGCCCGTGAGCACTCATTGGTCCAGCTGACCCAGGAGATATCCACCTGCAAATAGGCCTTGTGATACAGAGAGGAAGATATTTGTATTGGTTTCAGTAGCCGCATCCCTTCTAAATCCCTCCTGAATCTCCCATGAGTTCCCCTGAACGCCTCCTGGCAGCAGGTCTCGAGTGAACATCTGGACTGAGTTCCAGCGTTCACTGATTCCAGAACTCCTCCCTGCATCCAGTGCATCTCTGACCAGTGAGACCACCGCTGAGGGAGAACCAGCGGTGGTCTCACTGGTCTGGAACCACCGCCGAGTTTTACCTCAGGAACATACCTGCTCATCCAGGACAGAGAGGATTTAAAACCAGTTCATCATCATCAAACAGCTGAAACCTTTTTATGCAGATAAATTATTTTATTTCCTGATTGTAGCAACAATCATTCAATGGTTACATGATGATCAATAGCATGAGGGTGGAGGTTCAGAGTACTTCATGTGTTGGTCCATTGGTTCACTCTGTCACATTTATGCTCCCAACACACCAGCTAAATTCCACGATCCCTCCAAACCCACATTGGACCCTGTCAGATTTTCAGCCCTTCAACTGCTTCATGTGGACCTGAGGCAGGTGGTTCTGATGGGGAACCAACTGGGTTGAATCACTGGCTTTTAGAACACAAAGCGAAAGTTTTATATAACAGATTAAATTGTTCCGGTTTTAAAACCTTTGGGTTGATCAGTACTCAAAGTAACGTTCTGGTCTTATTGGTCTGCATAAACCAAACTCCTACTTTATTGATCCTCTCTGAGGATCCATGAAGGTTCTCTCAGACTTTAGTCAAATTGAATAAAAATGCCATGTCATAAAAAAGAAGTCCACCTTGAGTTGGACTAGGTCCAAAGTTTCAAATACCTTCAAGATACCCAACACTGTCTCGTTATGTGGGTTAAATAAACTTGTTGGGCATTGCCTACAGCAGCAGAAGTAACTCAGCAGATCCAGACCCAACACAGATTCCAGCGTGTAGCGGTTGGGTGAAAGCAGCCTGGACTCGGTGCAGGAGGGTCATGGTTGAAGAGATGCTGTAGAAGGACAGAACTCCTGCCTCATGATCCAGATACACGCCTATCCTAGAACATGGAGGTCCTGGGAGGTCAAGGCTTCTACCATCGTGGATATATTTATTATTGTGACAATATAAGGCCCACAACATCTTATTATCTCCAAATCCACTGGTTTCTCCTGCTCTAATGATGTGTTTGAATGCCACTGCTACAGAGACGATCCCACTCCACTCCACCTCCCAGTAACAGCGTCCAGTCAGACCTTCTCTGCTCAGAACCTGAAACCGGTCTGTGAATCTCTCCGGATGATTCGGGTACGACTGCTTTTTCTTTCCTCGTGTCACTCTCATGTTCTGTCCAGACAGAACCAACATTTTATGAGCTGTGTTGGGATCCAAGATGAGCCGACATGCATACGGTAAAAACTCTGTTCTCGTCTTGGGCTCTCCTGGTGTGTGATTCGGTGCTGCTGGTGGTAAAACCTTGAACTTGTCCAGTGATGGGTAACCTAGTGGTGGTGTAAATGTGTTCTCGCCTTTTGTCAGGTCTGATGACGAACCTTTAGATTGATCTGGTGTTGGGTACGTTGGTGAGGAAACCTTGGAGTGATTCTGTGGGGAACCTCTTGGTGGAGACACCTTGGACTCAGTCAGTGCAGGGACAGCTGCTGCTTGTGAAGTCTTGGACTCACTTGATGATATGTAAATTGGTGCTGATGGTGCAATACTTGATGTTGGGTAAACTGCTGGAGATAAAACTGTGGACTTATCTAACGTTGGATACATTGGTGATGAAACCTTGGGGCCCTTCTGCAGGTGACCTCCTGGTGTTGGGTATGTTGGTTTTAACATCTTGGGATCCCTAGAAGATGTGTGAAATTGTGCCGTTGGTATAATGTTGGAGTAAGCTGAAGGTATGAGGACCTTATCATCAAATGATTTCAGGCGTCTTGGTGGTATTGGTGCAATCTTAGACTTGGCGAGGGGTGGAAGAGCTGCTGGTGCTGAATCCTTGGGCCTCTCTGGTTTTGGGTGAATTTCTGGTGGTAACTCCAAGGAACCGACTTTGGAGAGTATGGCTTGTGGTGATGGTGGGATCCCATGGTGAGCCGGTGCCTGTGGAAGGTTTGCTGTAGTCATGGTGATCCTGGTCCATTCCTGCCTCAGGGTGTCCTGAAGTTTCTGAATTAGCTCAGTGACAGCATATGCTATCTGATTAAAGTAGTTTGGAGACTGAATATTGATGTCTGAGTTTGTAGATGGGCCCAGTGATATCAGAGAGGGGTACCTTCGTAGGAATTGGATGTGGTCCTCGGTGTGTGACAGCTTCTCCAGCTCATGATCTCTCCTGGTCAGCTCTGAGATTTCCTGCTGGACTCTCTGCTGAAGTTCTTCAACCCGCCTCATTTCGGCTTCCTGCTGGGATCCGATCAGCTGTTGGACGTCGCAGCTTCTCTGGGCCAGGGGCTGCAGCAACTGGTTGAACATTGCCTGGATGTTCTCCACCGTGTCTCTGGCAGAGTTGGTGATGGCGTCGCCCTCCTTCTGAAGCAGCTTCAGGGCCTCCTCTCGGTCCTGGACTCTCTGCCAAATGTCCTGCCGTCTCGGTCCGAGCTCTTGCTGCCACTCGGTCCTCTCTGCTGCAGCGGAGACGGTGTCATGACCTTTGTGCTTCTCCATAGAGCACAGGAAGCAGATGGTCTGCTGGTCGCTGCGGCAGAAGATCTCCTTCATTTTATTGTGCAGGGAGCAGATGTTCTCCTGGATGTCTGCAGAGGCTGTAACCAGCTTATGGGTCTTAAAAGCTGGAGAGTCGTAATGAGGCTGGAGATGGAGGTCACAGTAGGAGGCCAGACACTGCAGGCAGGACTTGGTGGCTTTCATCTTCCTCCCAGTACAGAAGTCACAGCTCACATCTCCAGGTCCAACGTACCGATGAAGATGAGGAGCGTCTTGGAGCGTGACCTTCTTTATTTCCTCCACCAGCTCTGCTAACATGGTGTTCTTTCCCACAACTGGCCTGGGTATGAAGACCTCCCTGCACTGGGGGCAGCTGTAGATCGCCTTCTGCTCCTGCCCTTTCCAGTGGTTTTTGATGCACTCGGAGCAGTAGTTGTGTCCACAGGGAATGGTCACTGGATCCTTTAGTAAATCCAGACAGATGGCACACCTCAACATGTCTTCATCCAGTGAAATCCCCCGCTGAGCCATTCTTCCTCCTTCACTCTGAAGAAGTCGGAGCTGCTCTGTGCAGGCAGCCGGATGCTCCCTGATTAGCATGTCAACTCAATTGCATCAGTGAACACCGGAGTGGCAGGGCGGAGCTAGCTGGTCCGACTGCATTCCATGTAGAGGACTGACCTGAGACCAGAGCTGGACTGGTCTCAGGTCTGATTCTGCTCACGTCTTCAATCCAGTTCAGTCAGGCAGTAATGAAAGTAAACATTTACTCTTCTTATAAGCAGAAAACAACAAAGTGGAGCCAGAAACATGGAGAGTGGACCTCAGAACTCTGAAGCAGCTGCACTGACATGATTTCACTCTGAACAGGTTGAGCTTCATTCCAGGAGGATGACGGCTGTTGGTTCAGGCTCCAGCAGTCTAAAATCACCTGAGAACCTGCAGGAACAAGATGGAACCAAATGGGTTGGGTCGGTCTCACTTTACGTCTTGCTTCCATAAACCAATCCAAACCAGAACCAATGGGTTTCTATCAGAACTGTTTCCAGACTCTCAGACTCTCCACCGGGCCGGTGCCACCTGTTGGTGTGGCCTCTGCAGCAGCACTGTGGGTCTCCGGGTCATGGTGGTGACCCAGTCTGATGACGGGTCCAGCAGTATGAGGACATGATGGGGCCTGGTGTCCAGTAAACACATGGTTGATGAGTTCCCATTGATGTTCCCATAAACTGTTCCCTCAGTCATGAAGGTAGAGATTAAACTCTGAGAGGTGGCCTCAGGATGATCCATCTTTAAACACACCATACACCTGCTAAAAAATAATAAAAACAAATAAAATTTTATTTGCATGGCACCTTTCAGCAACAAGGCAGTTCAAAGTGCTTTACATCATAAAATACAAAGTAAGAGAAACGCAGTCAGCGATTGAAACATCACATTTAACCGTCGTTTAAGATCAGATTGTTGATTGCTTCATTTATTATGTCTCAAAAGCAACTTCAACCAGCTGGTGTTTAGTCTAGATCAGAGGTCTGTTAACGGAATATTTTCCGTATTTGACCGGTTATTTTTTTAAACGACAGGAAAATTTAAAGCCCGTCGGTCATTTGACAGGTTCTAATTAACACCCTCATGCGAGGACATGATAGACTTTACACAAAGTTCATCGAAGAGGCAACAAAAATCAATCAATAAAACATCCTTCCTGAATATCATCTCATAGACTCTGAACTAAATGCGTCTTTCTAACCGGGAGCTGACAGCGTGTTGAAGAGTTATGGACCGGAAGCTTTGGAGCGTCTGGTTAGGAAGCTCATTCAAAAACTTTGGTAGAAATGGCGCGTTTAATTTCAGTCTCCATTAATACAGAACAGAGAAAACTAAAGAGAATCCAATGTTGAATCCATTTAGAGTCTAAACAGAGGAGCCTGCAGTTTATCTTTAGAAAATAAATAAAGGTGCAGAAGTTATTAGACAGTAACATGCGCAGTGCGCTGCGGCTGCTCAACCAATGCGGACGTGGCTCCGCTGCTGCAAAAAATTAAACTGAACATCCTGCAGTTTTAACAAATGGAGCTGAAGACGTTACCGTCCTGCACCCAGAAGGAGAGCGGCGCTCAGAAGCGCGGCAGAGTAAGATCTGTCTGTTTCGGGGAAGTGAAACCAGGCAATAAAAAAAAAAATCCTCATATGCCCGGACCGCACAGGGTTAAAACAAAAAAGTTAAATGGATCGGTTTGGACCAGGCAGATCCAACTGGCCGATGAACCAGCGCAGATTTCTCTGCAGATGCGACCAGGAGGAATTTGTGAAGCTGTGCGTTCAGACCACAGCAGGTGAAGTGATGTAATTTAAGTGGAGTCGTTTAATTTCATTTATTATAAGTTACTGGGGCCTCAGTCAGTGGTTTTGTCACTATGGAGGAAAAGGTTGATGCATTTATCTGCTTTATGTGTGACGGGATCTGGATTCACTGTTCAACTGGGTGAATATTTACTAAACCGCATAAAAATGCGGCTAAATAGCCAATGTTAATGTGATGATAATTTGACGGGTAAAAATAGAACATGACTGGTTTTTTAAAAATCCTGTGGGTCAAGATGACGGAGAACAAAAACGTCTAGTGCGACCTCTGGTCTAGATTTAAATGCACTCAGTGTTTCGGCTGTTTTGCAGTTATGGGAAAGTTTATTCCAGATTTGTAATGCATAGAAGCTGAATGCTACAGTGTCACGCCCTCTGAGGCCACGCCTCAGTCATGTTTAGCTAAGAATACTGTTGTTACCTAGGTTACGTTGTTTATTGGTTAATTAATATGAGGGATAAATCTGATCCTCTTTCATTTCTGTGCAGAAGTTGAGCTTGCGTTGATTTCCACAAATATTAGCAGTAAATATTTAGATTATTTATATATATATATATATATATATATATATATATATATATATATAATAATCTAAATATTTATAATATTTAGATGATATATATATATTTAGATTATTATATATATATATTTATAATAATATAGATTATAATATATAATCTCTCTCTCTCTCTCTCTCTCTCTCTCTCATATAAATAAATTCCCTTCTCACCCTCCGCGGGTGGTCTCTTTCATCCTCTGAGCTCGGGTCCTCTACCAGAGGCCTGGGAGCTTCAGGTTCTCCTCCAGTATCTTGGCTGTGCCTAGAACTGCACATTTCTGGACTGAGATGTCTGATGTTGTTCCTGGGATCTGTTTGAGCCACTGCTCCAGTTTGGGGGTGACTGCCCCGAGGGCCCCGATGACCACAGGCACCACTGTGGTCTTCACCTTCCAGGCCTTCTCCAGTTCCTCTCTGAGGCCCTGGTATTTCTCCAGTTTCTCCTTTTTCCTGATGTTGTGGTCACTTGGTATTGCTACATCCACCACAACGGCTTTCCTCTGTTCTTTATCCACCACCACAATGTCCGGTTGGTTCGCCATTACAATCTTGTCTGTCTGGATCTGGAAGTCCCACAGGATCTTAGCTCGGTCATTCTCCACCACCTTTGGGGGTGTTCCCCATTTTGACCTCGGGGCTTCCAGTCCATATTCGGCACAGATGTTCCTGTACACTATGCCCGCCACTTGGTTATGTCGTTCCATGTACGCTTTCCCTGCCAGCATCTTGCACCCTGCTGTTATGTGCTGGACTGTCTCAGAGGCCTCCTTGCACAACCTACACCTTGCGTCTTGTCTGGTGTGGTAGATCTGAGCCTCTATTGCTCTGGTGTTTAGGGCCTGTTCCTGGGCGGCCAGGATGAGGGCCTCCGTGCTGTCCTTGAGTCCAGCTTTCTCCAGCCATTGGTAGGATTTGCTGATATCAGCCACTTCAGTTATTTGTCGGTGGTACATCCCATGTAGGGGCTTGTCCTCCCATGATGGTTCCTCCAGCACCTTGTCCTCTGTTCCCCACTGTCACCCCCCAACTGGAGCAGTGGCTCAAACAGATCCCAGGAACAACATCAGACATCTCAGTCCAGAAATGTGCAGTTCTAGGCACAGCCAAGATACTGCGCAGAACCCTCAAGCTCCCAGGCCTCTGGTAGAGGACCCGAGCTCAGAGGATGAAAGAGACCACCCACGGAGGGTGAGAGGGGAATTTTTTTTTTTTTTTATAGAGAGAGAGAGTGTTAATTTATAACCCATGTTTTCTCCAAGAGAGGTGGGTAGACTGTGTGAGATTATCAACCATTTAGCATAATTAGCTTAGCTACAGACTGTTTGCCTCCATTTCACTAGCATTTAATGAATTAAGGAAAATAATTACCAACATATTCATATATTTAACTTGTACCTTTTACCACTTAACAGATGAGTCAGTCAGCAGCAGCTCTAACCCACGTCCCTCCTGACCTGTTCTCTCCTGAGTGAAATTAAAGCTGCAGTAACTTCTATGTAAATGTTTTTTCACATATTTGTTAAAACTGTCATTATGTTGTGACAGTATGGCATAATTTGTGAAAAGTCTATTTCTTCTGCCTTTTAGGAGAGTTTTAGTGCTGTCAATCACCATCTCATGTGGTGCTGCTCATCCTTCCTCCTCCTCGATTTGTGCCGTGCTGCAGCTAGCCTAGCACAGAGCTGTGCAGATTCAAACTGCGAGTGCTCTGTTTAGTTAGCATAGCTACCAATGACGGCAGATAAATGATTTTCCTGTAACAATAAGTTGTTTCTCCCCCATTAGCACATTTAGCAGTGAGTGAATGAGGCTAATTGACAGCACTAAGACCCTCCTACTGGTTCTGATTGGTTGTTTTTGGTCAGAATGGTGCATTACTTTAACCAGTAATGGTAATTCAGGAAGGAGGTGGAGGAGATTGATTGTTTCCACAGATTATCTGTCTCATAAACTGCTACATCATGACAGCTTTAACAAATATGGAGAAAACATATTTTTTATTAAAGTTATACTGCAGCTTGCATAAATGCAGCTACATAGCATTTTTAGAAGTCTGGATTGCTTTATGTGTATTTTGCTCGTTGCTTTTGACTTTTGCTCATGGGGAGACATTTCAGTATCTAAAACTAGTAGAAAAAAGTTAAGCAACCTACTTGCATACTGGATGTGGACTGTTGGATGTTAAATTCATGAGCAGTAAATATTGTGCTAATTATCAATATTGAACCACAGAAAGCAAGGCAGATGCAGCCTTTAAAATTGTGACGCTTTTTATGGGTCAAGCAGACTCAGAAAATTGTAACAGCAGCTGGTCAGGGGGGCCCAATCTAAATTTTTTGTCAGGGGGCCCATGATTCCTGGTGGCGCCCCTGAGTCGTCAGTTCAACCAGTTTGGCAGGTGAAACTGTAGATTCTGTTAATTTGTTGTTGAGCTGCAGTCGGTGTCGTGGCGCTGACCTGAGGCTGGTAGGATGGATGTTAAAATTGGTAAGGAGAGGACTGCTGCCCCCTGCTGGGGAACTGGGACGGCGCTTTCTGCTCCTGTTTGCACTAGCGGACTCTCAGATCTGATCCTGGAACTGGAAACCTTCCTCTTGGTAGGTTCTGATTGTGACCTGTGGTCCGTTTTGTCTCTCAGCTCCTGGCCCAGGCGTCTCTTCCAGGTCTGGTTGGTTCTGGTTCGTATGTTGGTTCTGCTGCTCAGGTGTGTAACGCTGCTGCCTCCTCTAGCTGCCCAGCTGTCCGTGCTGCTGCTTCACCTGGCTCACCTGGCTCTGGAGGCCGGAGTTCACTTCCCTCTGCGACTGGAGGTAACCATGGTAACCACTAAACCACTGCACATGCTGCTGCCCCCTGCTGGGGAACCATGAAGCCCCTCTCTGGTTTCAGGCCATCAGAACCTTCAACAGCATCCTGGAGTCCCTGAGCCGGCAGCAGAGAAGGCTGATCCAGAACGACCAGAACCAGAACCAGTGAGGCTTCTGCTGGGACACTGTCACTGCAGTTCTCAACTTTAAAGTTCGGTCAGTGAATGGATGCTAAGCTCACCTGTTGGCTCACCTGTCTATGTTTACCTGTAGGACTCAGCTGGCAGCTGCTGTTGTGATGGTTGGAGGTGAGCTTGATTTGTTAAATGTTCTGGACGGTTCTCAGGTAGAGATGAGGACCACCGACCCACGGTCCCTCTGAGTCTGGGTGTGTGAACAGAAACTTTCCTGCAGCTTTCTGGATCCCAGAGGAACCCTGGATCCCAGAGGAACTCTGGATCCCAGAGGAACTCTGGATCCTAGAGGAACCCTGGATCCCAGAGGAATTCTGGATCCCTGGGGAACCCTGGATCCCAGAGGAACTCTGGATCCCAGAGGAACCCTGGATCCCAGAGGAACCCTGGATCCCAGAGGAACCCTGGATCCCAGAGGAATTCTGGATCCCAGAGGAACCCTGGATCACAGAGGAACCCTGGATCACAGAGGAATTCTGGATCCCTGGGGAACTCTGGATCCCAGAGGAACCCTGGATCCCAGAGGAATTCTGGATCCCAGAGGAACTCTGGATCCTAGAGGAACCCTGGATCCCAGAGGAATTCTGGATCCCTGGGGAACTCTGGATCCCAGAGGAACTCTGGATCCCAGAGGAACTCTGGATCCCAGAGGAACCCTGGATCACAGAGGAACCCTGGATCACAGAGGAACTCTGGATCCCAGAGGAACCCTGGATCCCAGAGGAATTCTGGATCCCTGGGGAACCCTGGATCACAGAGGAACTCTGGATCCCAGAGGAATTCTGGATCTCTGGGGAACTTCGGATCAGGATTTGGAAATGTGCAGAAACAGCTTCCATGTTTATAGTTTCCTTATTGTTTCAGACTATGAGTTTCAGGTCAGCCTTTTGGAGGCGCTGTGTCGCCTTACGCCACGCAGAGAGCGTGAGCAGAGAGCCAATCAGTGGTTCGACAGCAGTGACATCAGATCCACCTTCTGTGACATCAGAGATGCTGACTTTGAGGTGGTGAGTTACTCACCTGCTCGGTGTGGACACCTGCTCTACCTGGTTCTGATCTACACGTGTCTGCACCTGCAGGACTGCAGACGCTTCCTGAACTTCGTTAACCGTTACCATGGAGACCAGAGGAGGTGACATCCCATAATTCAGTTCTTCTGGGTGTTTTCATGATTCCTGGTCAGTTTTGGATCTAAGTGAGTTCTAGATGGTTCAGACTAATTCCTGGTGATATTTGGTTCTGTCCGTCAGAGTGTACACCTTGCCCTGCCTGAAGGCCTTCCTCAGCTCCACACAGGTACCAGCGTCAATGGACGCAGAACCAGAACTTTGGGCCCGGCACACAGCACTGCATCATGCTGTCTCTGCAGTTGTTCCGACCCAAAGATGAAAAACTGGACAAGTTCTGGATCGATTTCAACGTGGGTTCAGGATGTGTGAGCTTTTTCATCGATGATCCTCAGGTTGGTTCCTGTTTACCTGCAGGTAGGGATCTACTGCAGCAGAACCTGTGAAGGGATCTACTGGAGCAGAACCCTTCACATGTTCTGCTGTGGCACCATAGGTGTAACTTCCTGAAGGACATGTCCCCACCAGTGGACTAGTGTGGGGTGGACATGTCCCCACCAGTGGACTAGTGTGGACATGTCCCACCAATGGACTAGTGTGGACATGTCCCCACCAATGGACTAGTGTGGGGTGGACATGTCCCCACCAATGGACTGTGTGGACATGTCCCCACCAGTGGACTAGTGTGGGGTGGACATGTCCCCACCAGTGGACTAGTGTGGACATGTCCCACCAATGGACTAGTGTGGACATGTCCCCACCAATGGACTAGTGTGGGGTGGACATGTCCCCACCAATGGACTGTGGACATGTCCCCACCAGTGGACTAGTGTGGACATGTCCCCACCAATGGACTAGTGTGGACATGTCCCCACCAGTGGACTAGTGTGGACATGTCCCCACCAATGGACTAGAGTGGACATGTCCCCACCAATGGACTAGTGTGGACATGTCCCCACCAGTGGACTAGTGTGGACATGTCCCCACCAATGGACTAGAGTGGACATGTCCCCACCAATGGACTAGTGTGGACATGTCCCCACCAATGGACTAGTGTGGACATGTCCCCACCAGTGGACTAGTGTGGACATGTCCCCACCAATGGACTAGAGTGGACATGTCCCCACCAATGGACTGTGTGGACATGTCCCCACCAATGGACTGTGTGGACATGTCCCCACCAGTGGACTAGTGTGGACATGTCCCCACCAATGGACTAGAGTGGACATGTCCCCACCAGTGGACTAGAGTGGACATGTCCCCACCAATGGACTGTGTGGACATGTCCCCACCAGTGGACTAGTGTGGACATGTCCCCACCAATGGACTAGTGTGGACATGTCCCCACCAGTGGACTAGTGTGGACATGTCCCCACCAATGGACTAGAGTGGACATGTCCCCACCAATGGACTGTGTGGACATGTCCCCACCAATGGACTAGAGTGGACATGTCCCCACCAGTGGACTAGAGTGGACATGTCCCCACCAGTGGACTAGTGTGGACATGTCCCCACCAGTGGACTAGAGTGGACATGTCCCCACCAATGGACTAGAGTGGACATGTCCCCACCAATGGACTGTGTGGACATGTCCCCACCAATGGACTAGAGTGGACATGTCCCCACCAGTGGACTAGTGTGGACATGTCCCCACCAGTGGACTAGTGTGGACATGTCCCCACCAGTGGACTAGAGTGGACATGTCCCCACCAGTGGACTAGTGTGGACATGTCCCCACCAATGGACTAGTGTGGACATGTCCCCACCAATGGACTGTGTGGACATGTCCCCACCAGTGGACTAGAGTGGACATGTCCCCACCAGTGGACTAGAGTGGACATGTCCCCACCAGTGGACTAGAGTGGACATGTCCCCACCAATGGACTAGTGTGGACATGTCCCCACCAGTGGACTAGTGTGGACATGTCCCCACCAATGGACTAGAGTGGACATGTCCCCACCAATGGACTGTGTGGACATGTCCCCACCAATGGACTAGAGTGGACATGTCCCCACCAGTGGACTAGTGTGGACATGTCCCCACCAGTGGACTAGTGTGGACATGTCCCCACCAGTGGACTAGAGTGGACATGTCCCCACCAGTGGACTAGTGTGGACATGTCCCCACCAATGGACTAGTGTGGACATGTCCCCACCAATGGACTGTGTGGACATGTCCCCACCAGTGGACTAGTGTGGACATGTCCCCACCAGTGGACTAGAGTGGACATGTCCCCACCAGTGGACTAGTGTGGACATGTCCCCACCAGTGGACTAGTGTGGACATGTCCCCACCAGTGGACTGTGTGGACATGTCCCCACCAGTGGACTAGTGTGGACATGTCCCCACCAGTGGACTAGAGTGGACATGTCCCCACCAATGGGGTTTTGGGAGCATGTTGCGTTTTCTTGTTCAGTACTCGTGTTCACAATGAACCACACTTCTTCTCGTTAGATGGCTGTGTTCGTTTTTTATTGCTAACGTTCAGGTGGTTCAGGTTATTAACTTCTTCTCTAGGTTAGAACAGGGCTGCCTACACACAAGAACTCGCTCTCATTGCCCCCAGTGGATAACAGCAGTCCAACATGCGCATAAGGAGAAAGTGACAGGATACAGAACTTGCAGCTGTACCTTTCAAAGTAAATTAGAAACATGAACACATGACACAAAATAACTCAGACAAGTCAAGATGAGAACATATTCTAACAGAGCTCGTTCAGAACACATTGCTGGGGCCACAAACTAAGTCTGATTATTAGAGAACAGTCACGAGCAGTGCAACAGTCCCCGAGCTCCACAAGGGCATTTTACGGCTCTTTCCAGTGGTAAGTTGCTGTCTATGACAGGTTAATGTGTGATTCGGTTCGGTTCTGGTCCAGTGGGGAGATTCTCCGTATTACGGTCTGGAGCGCAGCAGCTGCGGTTATTTCTCCGCTGATTTGCAGCGACACTCAGCAACGGAGAACCTCGAGGTTCTGGTTGTGATGGACTAAATAATCCCAGATTTTTGATTTTGTCTTATAAATAAATGTTCCAGGCCCACTCATAATGAATTCAATGAATTAAATTCAAACGAAAAATAAAATTCACATCACACCAGCTGATATTATGTAGTTCTGGTGTTTTACACCGTCAGCGCAAACAGCAGCTCAGACTCTGAGCAGCTTCTCTGCTTTTCTCTTTATTCCTTTCAGCTCTTCAGAGAAACGAGCTGCTAGCAGCGCTGCTAATTCACTCCGTTACAAAACTTAACGATCTTGTTCCTTTCGCTTCCCTAATTAAACTCATAATTACGATCCTCTGCACTGAGCAGCTCTCTGACAGCAGACGGTGTGTCCATGAACAAGTTTTACTAAATACTGTATTATAACCGAAAAGAGAGATGCAACTTCTATTATGAATATGGACTAGCAAAATAAACTAGAAATTACAATGAAATACTGCTACTTCCGGTGGGTGCCGGAAGTAAGACCCATAATCGTTTCCCCAGTAAGCCATAGTAAGCAGGAATAAGGTGAATGTTGGGGGAGGAGTTATTACAATTCTAAGGGCCCTTTACGACAGGGGGCCCTCCACAAAAACATAAAAAATAAAAAATTGGGGACCTGTCAGTTACTGTTATTGTGTTTTTTAAAATTGTTTTTAGCAGTAAAAATTAAATGTTATCCCTCCCAGACCAAAAAGCACACATCTATATTTACATTGAACTCCCCCTGGATCTGCGTTAAATGGTTCGTTCCTGCTTGGCCGTGATGATTTGAGCAGCTCAGTACAAGACAAGAACGACTGTGGCGGTTACTATGCTGCCTAGAAAAACAATGAAGTCAAGTTTTCAAGACGGAGATAAGAGAGAGAAAAAGACAAGAGTGTGAATTTTTAACAGTTTTTCTCCGAGAGGTGAGTAGACAGTGAGATTATCAACTATTTAGCATAGTTAGCTTAGCTACAGACTACTGTTCGCCTCCATAGCGTTTAATGAATTAAGAAAAAGAAATACCAAGATATTCATATATTTAACTCTTCCCTGTACCTTTTACCACACATTGACAACAGATGAGTCAGTCAGCAGCAGCTCTAACCACATACCAGCATAAACCCTTTTCCTCCCCCGTCCCAGTGAAAAAACTGAGCAACACTGTGTTCAATAACAAGCTAGTTCATTCCAGAGAATCCATAGGGATTTCTCTGTGTCCTTGCTTTTTTTTTTTTTACAATTACACAACAAAAACAATGTATTTGTTGCTGACAGAAAGTCAAACAATCTTTATAAAATAATTGTAATGGATAGTGAACCATTTAAATTAAGTTATCTAAATTATTCAAATTTGTAGATTATTTATTGTAAATTATTTAAAGGATGTTGCAGGTTGTTTAATGATATTTGTCTGTTTTGATTACCACTATTGGTGGTTTGTGTTTAATTGTATTTGCACTTTAAGTTTTTGTTGTTTTTTTGTACCTCGCGGGCTGCCGTAGCTAAATGAGGGCAGGCCCTATAAAAGCTGGGAAATCACTGTATCAATGAATAACTTCAACAAACTGTCGGATGTGCTTGGCACTGTTAACGTTTAGCGTTCCCCGGTGAAAGCAGCGAGGTACGTTTTATTTTGTTGTTTGTGTTGTAAGTTTATGTTTATATTCTAATATTTGTATCTGTTTAGTTTTCACGGTGACTATGGTGACTGAGATGGGCGTGGTGACTGATGATCCACATCAAAGATAATAAACAAACCTTAAAATCACCCGTCGAGACTACGCAAAATTAATTCACGTGCTGGGGAGCTGCTACAATAATAATAAAAAAAACAGCCTCCTGTCTGGACTGCAGCCAGTCCACACAGTTTTACTTTGGCTTACATTTAAATTACAGATATCTGTTGCCACGTCCCTCCTGACCTGTCCTCTCCTAAGTGAGATTAAACCTGCAGTGGGTAACTTTTATAAAAAATATTTTTTCACATATTTGTTGAAACTGTCATTGTGTTGTGACATTGTGGCATGAGAGATGATTTGTGAAAAATTTTTCCTCTGCCTTCTCCCAGTGCTAGAAACAACCAATCAAAGGTAGGAGGCGGGTTTTAGTGCTGTCAATCACCATCTCATGTGGTGCTGCTCATCCTTCCTCCCCTTCCATTTGTGCCGTGCTGCAGCTAGCATAGCGCAGAGCTGTGCAGATTCAAACTGTGAGTGCTGTTTAGTTAGCATAGCTACCAGTGACGGCAGATAAACAGTTTCCTGTAATAAGTTGTTTCTCCATCATTAGAACATTTAGCAGTTAGTGAATGAGGATGATTAACAGCACTAAAACCCTCCTCCTGGTTCTGATTGGTTGTTTTTGGTCAGAATGGCACATTACGTTAGCTAACAATAGTAGTTCAGGGAGGAGGTGGAGGAGATTGTTTCCACAGATTATCTGTCTCATAGCAAACCGTCATAACATGGTGACAACTTTAACAAATTATGGAGATAGACTCAAGAAACTGTAACAGTAGTTGCACAGGAGGGATCCAATTAAATTTTTCATCATGGGGCCCAAGATTCCTGGCAGCGGCCCTGATTAGATTACTTCTGTTTTAACATATTTATATTTCATAGTGTGTTTAGTAGCTGCTAAAATATTATTTTCAAAAGGTAATATTAATCTGACAAGCCTTATCAGGATATCCTGATTTATTGAGATAGACTGTCTGGTGTTCACATAGAAGTTTTGGATTTATTCTTAGCACTAGAAAAGGCCTTCCAGTGACTGGGTGCATCAGCCGCCCGCTTCTCCTCATCCCACCATCTTGCAACACAAAGTTACACTCTTCTGTGGCACTAAAGGAAACCATGCACACGTCTTATTGCAGCTCAAACCATCCAGAGGGATTTCTTTGGTTCTGGTTCTGTGCTGGCCCTACAGGATCCATTGGTTCCTCTGATGGGGAACACTAATGAAATGTGGAAGGTCTTTAGGATTCTCCTTGGTGGTAGTTGAAACAATCTGATGTTCTGGTCTGGGTTCTGTTTGTTCTGCAGAGTTTCCTCTGGGGGTCCATCCACCTGCAGATGGAGGACGTGGATTATTACAGTCTGAAGTTCAAACAGAACGGTAAGAAGATGGAAGACCTCCAGAACATCTGGACAATGAGGCAGAAACTTAGGGTTCCTGAAGTTCTTTATAAAGCTTAATGTTGATTGGAGGAGTAGCGACAGTGTTGTTGTAGCACAGAACGGCCTGGTGGGGGCGGTATTGTGTCTGCAGTAACACCATGGTGGTGAAGTCAGCTTCCAGCTCCTGGTTTCCATCAGTGACATCAGCTCAGATGATGATGATGTTTCTGTGGCTTTCCTCACTCATGAAGATCCCAGAACTAGAACCGGTAGATCAGAGCCACCAGATGTTTTACATCTTTGTTTTAATGAGACTCAGTTTGTGTTTTTTCCCCATCATGCTCCTGGGCAGAGACGGTCCTCTGCGTCAGGCTGACCAATCCCATCATGCACCTGAACACCAGAAGTCACGTGGTGGAGCTGACCTTTGACCCTGAACACCAGCAAGAGCTGGAGGAGGCCGCAGGGAGAGTCTTCAATGTACCTGTTGCTCCACCTGCATGTTGGAACAGCGCCTCCTGCTGGTCACTGCTTCCGGTGTCTGAGCCGTGAGGCGAAGCTTCATCTGAGTAACTGTTGGTGTTTTCAGAAACAGGCAAGTCCATCCGGCGCCGGAGGAGCGGTCCGGACCTCGCCCTCCTCAGACACGGCTCGGTCCTACACCCGCAAGAAGCCGCCAAGCAAGAGTCAGCTGAAGAGTGAGTCAAGTTCTGCTCAGAACCTCCACCCAGATGACCGCCTGACCACCCGACATCCACAGCACCACCATGTTTACTGCCGGTCCTGGACCTGAACTGTCCACGGCTTTATGAACTCATTGTTTAGATGAGAACGAACCATCACATGACCTGGAATGAACCAATCAGAAGGATTCCAACAGCTCTGTCTCTCCCCAGTTCTACCGCTGTCGTCTCCGAGCAGCGAGGATGAGTCCACCTCACTGAAGGTAACCCCGACACCGAGCGACCGACCCAATGACCGACCAAGCTAACAACTAACCGACTTACTTGTTTATCTGGTTCTAACTCTGAGGTTTTGTTTTTCAGCCTACGGCTTCAAACCGAGCTGAAGTTCTGTTTGACCAGTTCGTACACTCCACTCCTGAGTTCAGCGGTGAGTCAATGGTCAGAGTAACCCGGCGGTGACCGGTCTTTTGGTCCATCAGAGAGAATCTCTCAGGTTTCTGGTTCAGCTGCTTTCCAGCCACCGTTGGATCCGCCTGATGGAACCAAGGGTTCAGAAACTCACCTGTCTAACCTAGAGGAGCCCCCATCAGGTGATCGGCAGGGGGCGGAGCTTCAGATGACGCAGCACCTGACAGAGGGACTTGAAGAAGGAAGCAGCTCTCCCTCTAACAAGGTTCATTTCCTGTTTCTGACTGGAGTCAAACGTGAGAAGTTTTTCATGTTTACCTGTTTTTTGTTCTTCTGCAGGAAAACTTGAGGAAAAGAGAAGCTTCAGATTCAGGTCTCACCTGTTCATTTACCTGGATGATGGCTGCACCAATAAAATATGTTAAAATGAATGATGGTCTCTGTTAGATGCTAGGCTCCAGTTTGACCTGGCTCTGTCCAGAATAACCAACACTCTGAACCACAGGCTACCTGTCAGACCAGGCTGAGGGCGTCGCCCCCTCCAAGAGAAAGGCGGAGCCTCTGCAGGACTGGGCGGAGTCTGAGTTGCCAATGAAAGGTAGTTTAATGTTTAGTTCAGTTTGTTTAATGTTTCTGATGCTCACCTGGCTGCCCAGCAGAGGGGGTGGAGCTAGCTGCAGAGGAGGCTCTTCAGAGTGAGGGGCCGAAGCAGAAGGCGGAGCCAGAGTCACACCTGACATCCGACATCACTGCTGCGTTCAAGTCCTTCAAAGCCCAGCTGGAGCAGCGCTTCACTGTCTGTAGCCACACTTGCTCTCCATCAGTGGCTCTGCTGCTCATCAATAATCAATAATTAACATGGCTGATTGACTCCATGATCTCAGGGCTGCTGGCAGGAGGTCCAAGCTGAGGTTCTCAGGTCCCTGAGGGACTGTCAGCAGCATGCGTCCTCACTGCTCACAGCTGTCCACCAGCACAGGTAAGTCTGACGCCACACCTGCCTCCACAAACACCACAAGCTCCGCCCACCTCCACAAACCTCCCCATCATCATGGACATGTTGTTGATGTTAGTGTTAGTGATGTTAGTCGTTCAGAGCACCGGAGAGCAAAGCAGCAGATTTCTCTGCGAGGACTTTCACGGACTGCAGCGGGTCTACTCAGCAGGTCGTGAACTCCTCTCCACACAATCAGCCGCTCAGTAGCATCAAGGTGGAAGGACCTTGGAGAACACAGGCTCCGTCCCCCGAAAGAACCTTAAACGTGTGTTTCTTTTAAGTTGCTGTAGCACTGTGGTGTAAGGTACTTTTTTAGGACTACTAATATAAAAGTAGCTGTTTTTAATCAATTCACTGACTTCTTTTTCTCTCTTGCTCTCGATGAAGGCGGATGCTTTTTCCCTCTGCTCCCTTCCTGCCCATTCCTGCCCTGCTTGCTCTGTTTTGTGCTGCCTTTTTCTCTTTTTCTATATTTTTGGAGCCTTTCTTTGCACATCCTCCGAATCTACAAATTATGGATCTGGTCAACCGATCTCTCAATGCAATTGATCACATTTCAGACGAGAAGTCTGGGCACAGGAGAGCCTCTTGTCCTGCGGAGACACACCTGGTGGGATTCACCCTGGATTTATTCATGATAACAGGATTTCTGCTGTTTGGAGCTTGTGGATTCCTGGATTATTGACAAATTTGTGACGGACTTGGCCGAACTGGCGAACACTCAGACTGTTGGTGTGAGTTTTAGTTAGTGGATGGAGTCGATCTTGGAGAAGTTTGGTTCAGTGGAACGACCAAACTAATTTGGATGATTGGGAACTGAGACGTATCGGAGAGACTTTAGGGAAGATTGAAATTTATAATCTTCCCGACCTAAGACGTTCTGTTTCTGAATTGGTTTTCCCCGTGTGGCCTTGGAAGGGCTGCATATTTCTAATCTCCTTGAAGATATGTAAACGTAACGCTCCTTCCCTCCTCACCCCCTCCTGTATCCATGCAGCTGTGGAGCTGAGCGCTCCCAAGGACATTCCTTGATAACAACATCCTATTGGACTTCTGAGGCTGAGCAACGTGGTTTCATGGCCCTGTGATGTAACCGCCTTCACTCATGTCTTTGTTTTGTCTGAATGTTGCCATTTGCCCTAATGTGTCTTTTCCTCTTTTTATTTTATTTTGTTAGAAACTGTGAAGTTCTCACTATTTCGATGCAGAGACCAGAAGTCCAGAGACTCTTTTGGATCGAGCCTTCTTTCTTAGACTCCTGTTCTCCCAACCCAGAAAAGGAATTAGACCAGAGGGTACTGAGGAACCCTGAACAGGATCACCGAGTTTACATACTTTAGATCAACATTAGAGTTTTTTTCTTCTTTTGCTCTTTCCTTTGGTTTATTTTGTTTGTATTTCCTTTTAATTCCTGTAAAGCACTTTGTGTTGCCTTGTTGCTGAAAATGTGCTGTATAAATAAAATGACCTTTTGTGTGTTCAGGTTGTCGTTGCTGCAGCGGTTTGAAAGCAGTGTAACGGATCATCTGAAGCAACTGGAAGAGAACTCCATCAGTCTGAACTCCTTGGATTCTGAGATTCTGGTATGAGACAGGTTGCTGGTTCTGAACTGGTGTGACTGGTTGTGTCCCACTGATGACCACTTCCTGTTTGTCCTGCAGACATTCTTCCACTCTGAGATGGAGCAGCTCAGTTCGTTCTGTCAGGAACATCTGAAGAAGTGAGTCTGATGGGTTCTGGTCCGGTTCACCCTGCTGCAACCACATGATCCGCTGGGCCGGAGTAGAACCGGGCCCAGATGATCGGCTGGGTCGGAGTAGAACCGGGGGTTGTGATGTTTGGAGTGGACCCCATGTCGGGTCCTACGGTGCTGGAGTTACAGTGGAGACCAACAGAAATGAACCGGGTTCTATATGCAAGCCGGGTTCTGACTAAAGTCTGTTTGCATGGAGAGGTTAGAGCAGTGGGTTCCACAGCGGGTTCTGGAGGCCCGGCATCCTGCATGTCTCAGTTCCTCCCTGCTGGAGGCGACTTCCTCCTCAGCAGGTCGATGTTCTTCTAATGAGCCGTCATTGGATGCAGGTGAGTTAAACCATGCAGGATGCCGGGCCTCCAGGACCCACTTTGGGCCCCACTGGGTTAGAGGTTCTCCCCAGAGGTCCAGAACACATTGGGTTGATATGAACTATGGGTTCTGGTTTCTGGTGGGTCGGGATTTCGGGTTACCTGTGTTCAGATCTTCAGTCTCTTTCTCCTGAGGTTGAAGAATCTGGACTCCGACCAGCTGAGGACGCCACATTCATCCAACCACTGAAGAAGCCGCCATCGACTGGAGGAGAACCTCAGACGTTTTGGGATCTGAGTGAAGAGGAAGAAGAGGAGGAAGGCCTCTTGGATCTTTTTGTTTCTGATTAATTTTCTCTTTTGATCCAAACAATTAAAGGCTGAAACTAAATACTGCGTGATGTTGATGCTGGTGTCTGTTTCCATGGTGATGTTGGTTGCCGTGGTGCTGATCCTGGTTGCCGTGGTGATGCATGGCGTAGTGGCTACAGCCGACCACCAGAGGGAGAGCTGGTCTCTGCAGCGGAGAGGAGCCTCCATCAGGCTGTACCAACACCCCGGCAGCAGGGGGCAGCAGTAGCACCGCAGGCTGACCTGGCAGAACCAAACTGGACCGGTTTTCATCAGAACCCACAGGACATGCTGTGGACAGCGGGGATGTCCAGCTGTTGTCCTCAGCAGCTGCTGTCCTGCATGTCTCCATGGCTCAGGAACCTGCTGGTGACCTGTGCAGGACATGAGGACGCAGCGGGACGCACCGTCCCCTGAAGCATGTCCAAAGCTGTGATTCTGCTGCTGGTCGTCAAGCAGCTCAGAGGCAAACAGACAAATCCCCAAAGAGCAGAAGAAGACGACTAATGAGGCGCCGTCAGGGCGAGGCGGAGCTGCTCAGGTGTTTCACTCAGCAAACATCACACAACCTGCAGCAGCTCCTCTCTGAACCGGACCGGGCTGCAGATCAGACCATGCTGCCACTGCTTCTGTGACCCGTCTCTGTGGACTTGGATGGACGAGCAGAACCGGACCTGAAGGCTAGACGGATCGCTGATTCCCAGCAGCTACAGGTAAGTCCACTAGGACCACAGCCGCTGCCGTACTGGGTCCATTTATATTCTGCTGTGACCCATTTCCAGCTGGAAGGTTCTGATGTCCCAAACGGGTCAGAACCATAGCAGAGTCCAGATGGTTCTACTGGGTCTCTGACTGCTTTAATGTGCTGAACTGATGGCTGGTTCTGGTCCTGACCGGTCTCATCTCTGGCCCGGTTCTGGTTCCAGTGGTTCCAGTAGAGATGGGGTGTTTAGGCGGGAAGACGGACGAAGAACGACTCGACGAAAAGGCCAAAAGAGAAGCGAACAAGAAGATTGAGAAGCAGCTGCAGAAGGAGAGACAAGCGTACAAAGCAACGCACCGCCTGCTGCTGCTGGGTGACACACCCGTCTGTCTGTCTGTCCACCCGTCTGTCTGTCCACCCGTCTGTCTGTCTGTCTGTCCACCCGTCTGTCTGTCCACCCGTCTGTCTGTCCGTCCGTCTGTCTGTCCGTCCGTCCGTCCGTCTGTCCGTCCGTCTGTCTGTCCGTCTGTCTGTCCGTCTGTCTGTCCACCCGTCTGTCTGTCTGTCCACCCGTCTGTCTGTCTGTCCACCCGTCTGTCTGTCCACCCGTCTGTCTGTCTGTCCACCCGTCTGTCTGTCTGTCCGTCTGTCTGTCTGTCCACCCGTCTGTCTGTCTGTCCACCCGTCTGTCTGTCTGTCCACCCGTCTGTCTGTCTGTCCACCCGTCTGTCTGTCTGTCCACCCGTCTGTCTGTCTGTCCACCCGTCTGTCTGTCTGTCCACCCGTCTGTCTGTCTGTCCACCCGTCTGTCTGTCCACCCGTCTGTCTGTCCACCCGTCTGTCTGTCCGTCCGTCCGTCCGTCCGTCCGTCTGTCTGTCCGCCCATCTGTCTGTCCGCCCGTCTGTCTGTCCGTCCGTCTGTCCACCCGTCTGTCTGTCTGTCCACCCGTCTGTCTGTCTGTCCACCCGTCTGTCCGTCCGCCTGTCTGTCCACCCGTCTGTCTGTCTGTCCACCCGTCTGTCTGTCCGCCCGTCTGTCTGTCTGTCCGCCCTTCTGTCTGTCCATCTGTCTGTCTGTCCATCCGTCTGTCTGTCCGCCCGTCTGTCTGTCTGTCCACCCGTCTGTCTGTCCGTCCGTCTGTCTGTCCGTCCGTCCGTCCGCCCGTCTGTCTGTCCGCCCGTCTGTCTGTCCGCCTGTCTGTCCGTCCATCCGTCCGTCTGTCCACCTGTCTGTCTGTCCGTCCACCTGTCTGTCTGTCTGTCCGTCCGTCCGTCTGTCCACCTGTCTGTCTGTCCGTCCACCTGTCTGTCTGTCTGTCCGTCCGTCCGTCTGTCCACCCGTCTGTCTGTCTGTCCACGTGTCCAACTGTCTCTGTCCACTTGTCGTGATCTCGACAGGCCAGGCTTCATTTGTTCTCCTCTGTCCTCTCTGCCCCCTTGTCCCTCTGTCTGTCTTCCTCTCTGTCCACCTGTCCTCTCTGTGGTTGTGCAGGTGCAGGAGAATCAGGTAAAAGCACCATCGTGAAGCAGATGAGGATTCTCCATGTGGACGGTTTCAACGCTGAGTGAGTCTGGGTTTGTGGGAACCGGGTCTAGACCAAACCCGTTGTCATGACCTCTGGTTTGTTCCCAGAGAGAAGCAGCAGAAGATCCAGGACATCAGGAAGAACGTGAAGGACGCCATTGTGGTGAGTCTGACTGGAGCACAGGGTCATGAAGGTCATCAGGGTCATGACGGTGTCCTGGCTCCACCAGGACCTGGTCCTCAGGTGGACATGTCTCCACCCTTGTCCTGACCGTCGGCTCCATCGGCCAATCAGCTTCTGTCTTTTTTTCAGACCATCGTGTCGGCCATGAGTGCGCTGACTCCGCCCGTCCCTCTGGGTAACCCTGGCAACCAGTTCAGGGTGGACTACATCAAGAGCATCGCTCCGCTTTCAGACTTCGAGTACACGGAGGTAAAACCACACCTTCACAGGTGAGTCATGTGAGCTGTGATGTCACTCAGGTGTGTCTGCAGCAGAGGCGGCAGGTTGGAGGGTCTGAGCGGGTTATTGATCTTTGATCAGCAGAACCTCTACCTCCCCTCAGAACCAGGTCCAATCTTTCTCCTCACTACTTTGGTTCTGATGGTTTGGGTTAACAGTGTTTGAGTTGTTTCCTGCTCCAGTGGAAACATTGAACGTTTCTGTTAATATTTCCTGCAGCAACAAAGGAGACCTAAGAGGAAACAGACACACACAGACAGGTGACACCCCGTCCTGGACAGGTAGACGTGTTGAAGTGCTTCAGGCTGCACCAGGAGACCTGCTTGTTTGTTGTAATGACGGTAATGACATGATGTAACCAGTTCACCGGAGACGCACACAGCTGAGAGTCGCCTGAGGCCTCATTATCCAAACAGCTTGTCTCCAAGGATCTCACTCACCAAACAAGTGTTCACTCTTCCTTTATGGTCTGCTGATTGGTTCATGAGACACTATGCTTCTCACACTGTGGTTGCTGCCATCCAATCAGGAGCCTTCACGCAGACCCAGCTGTTATAGGAGAAGACATTCTCCTCTAGAACCTCTGGGCCGTTTATATTTGCGTATCGCTGACCCATCATACCCATGGACCTTGTGGCACTTGTCATTTAGAGGCAGCCCAGATTGGCAAAGCTGGTCTTCAGGCTCTTCAAGACAGAGACCTTCATTCTCTGTCTGTTTTCTTCGTTCTCCGTCGATCTTTCCTGCGATCGGGTCACAATCTTGTCACTATGTTTCTTCTGACCAACATCTGGAGACGGTCCAGGCTGGGCTGAGAACCGTCCAGATGGAGAACTCTGGCATTCAAGCATGAATCAGTGTGGTTGAGACAGAACAGACCAGGTTTAACTGGGATCTTTGGTACCAACAGGAGGGGAGGTCTTAAAGACAGTCTGGTCCTACTTGGTTCCACCAAAGGTGAGTTGGTTAGAAATAAGGTCCTGGTAGAAAATGAGACTCAAAGGTCCAATAAGCAAGGCTCTGGTTTAGAAGGTTGAAGGGATGAATGGATCAGAGCTACAAGGAGTTTCCCCACTGGCGTCCCCAGAATGGAGTAAGCAGTCAGTCACCAGAGCATCCGATGGTCAGGAAGACCAGGGTGACTCATCAGGACCACCTCTGAACCAGGTGCTGCTGTGTCCCTCTGCAGCATGCAGGGGGCGCTCACAGCTCTCTCTCTGGCAGGACTTCTTCGAGCATACCCAGAAACTGTGGGAGGACGACGGCATCAAGGCATGCTTTGAACGCTCCAATGAATACCAGCTGATCGACTGCGCCAAGTAGTAAGGACCTTGCGCATTAAGCCCTTCCCACATGCACTGCACTGTGATGTCACAGGTGTTTAGGAGACATCTTTAAAGCCTTTTACTGATCCTCATGTGTTCTGGGTTCCAGCTTCCTGGACCGGTTGGACTCTGTCAGGAAGACGGACTACACACCTACTGACCAGGTCAGAGACCAGCCAATCAGGCTGAAGTTTCCACTGTGGCTCCGCCTCACTCTTCTTCTTCTGCAGGACTTGCTGCGCTGCAGGGTGCTGACATCTGGGATTTTTGAGACCAGGTTTCAGGTGGACAAAGTCAACTTCCAGTAAGTACTGGATCTGAGGTCAGAACCACCATGTTCTGAGCAGGAAATGAAAGGTGTGTGTGTGTGTGTGTGTGTGTGTCAGTATGTTTGATGTAGGAGGTCAGCGGGATGAGCGCAGGAAGTGGATCCAGTGCTTCAATGGTAAGAGCAGCAGCATTAATCAGGGACCAAGTGCCAGCAGAACTCAGCCCGGTTTGGTTCCCTCAGATGTGACGGCCATCATCTTCGTAGCGGCCAGCAGCAGCTACAACATGGTCATCAGGGAGGACAACTCCACCAACCGTCTCAGAGAGTCCCTGGACCTGTTCAGGTCCATCTGGACCAACAGGTGCTGGTGGTTCTGAACACCTGCCTCAGCTATCTAAGCTGTGATTGGCCGTGTTAACCTTCATGTGCTCTGTGATTGGCTGCAGGTTCCTGAAGACCATCTCTGTGATTCTGTTCCTCAACAAGCAGGACGTCCTGGCTGACAAGATCCTGGCCGGGAAGTCCAAGCTGGAAGATTATTTCCCCGAGTATACCAACTACCAGGTTCCTCCTGACTGTAAGAGTGGACACGCGTGTGCTGATGGACATGTGAGCAACATGGAACGCTTCCTAACATCCATGTCTGTTTCCCAGCTGTTCCAGATGTCGGCGAAGACCCCAAAGTGACCCGAGCAAAGTTCTTCATCAGAGACGAGTTCCTGGTAAAAACCCATCGATGGTGGTCAGAACTATGACGAGTTTCCTTCAATATGTTCCCTCCAACGTGTTCCCTCTTAATGTGTTCACTCTTAGCGTGTTCCCCATTAGGACTTCACTCTAATACAGGGGTCTCAAGCTCAATTTACCCGGGAGCCGCTGGAGGCAGAGGCTGGGCCGCATAAAGGAAACCACAACAAACATTTAAAAAAATCCTCAAATGTCATCAACATTTAATTATTTCTCAAATACATGAACTACAGGCTTTGGCTTTGACAAAGACATGATGAGGGTGTGACAAAATTTAGGGTACGTTCACACGCGTGAAGTGACCCAAATCCGATTTTTTGTCGAATCGGATTTTTTTCGCTGGGCCGTTCACACAGCCACACATACGCGACCTGTATGCGTTCTGCAGTCTGAACGGGCAAACGACCTGAAAGTGTCCCGCATGCGCAGTAGAGGGCGCCATAGCGTCAGCGTTCTCAGTGTTCTGCCAACCGCCATAAAAAGAAGTGCCCAGTGTTTGCGGAAGTTAACATGGAGGCTAACGGTGGAGCTTAGCTTACATATTTGAAGTTGTTGGCCAACCGGAGCAGCATATTAACAACTTAATCTTCATATAAGTTGTTTTTCTTCCCACTTGCGCGTATCAGGACGGAGAATTTGTTGAGTATCAGTGACGTTTAGTTCGGATGAATGCGGCCTGGACATTAGGTCGCATTTGAATCGGATATGGGTCGCATTACCAAAAAAAAAAATCGGAACACCCTAAGTTTATTCCACTTGGCATCGCTCTTGTTCTACGTTTCATAGAAGTCTTTAGGCAGCTAGCAATGTATGGAGAACGTCTCGATGCGTGACGTCATCACCGCTTCTACTTGTCAAACAGGCGGTGGATGACGCAGCCCGGTAGCAGTCTCCTTTCTCTGCGTTTGATCCTGGCATTAATGGTAGAAAGAACCGGAATGGCGACTGCAGGGAAGGAAAACTGGTACCGGACTGGTCCATCATCCGCCGCTCTGTTGTTACAAGCGTAGTGTGCATGAAGTCAGTGTAGCTTAGCCTAGCACCGAATGTCAGCCATGACGAGGAACGGTGGGCGGGACTCCCTTCAGAGGGCCCTCACCCTGTGGGCCGCACTAATGTTATACTTTCATATCACGGTGGGGCCACGAGACATCGTGCTGCGGGCCACGAAAATGAGACCTCTGTTCTAATATGTTCCCTTTAATATGTTCCAGAGGATCAGCACAGCCAGCACTGACGGGAAACATTACTGCTACCCTCACTTCACCTGTGCCGTCGACACGGAGAACATCCGCCGCGTCTTCAACGACTGTCGTGACATCATCCAGCGCATGCACCTGCGTCAGTACGAGCTGCTGTGATTGGCTTCTGGTCCTTGCCATGGCTCCGCCCCTTCCTGTTAGACCATAGACATAATATAAGCATAGACGCCTCATGGACCGTTCTCGCCTATTGTCGCTGACGAGATTTAGGGCGGCCATCTTGGAGCGGTCCACCGCTCCACTCAGCGTTATGTGTTTAGCAGCACAATGACGTATCAGCAGATTTAATCGATCATAACACACTTTTTGTTACTGTAAACCATATTCAAACATCTATCAAAGCTACATTTATAAACAATTGTATTTTTTAAGTATGTTTTTAATACATAGTTCATCATATTTAAATATGCTTAGTGGCTATAACAATAGAATAGGAATGGAATATTCTGATATCGATGAATGAAGAGCATATTACAAAGCACACAGCCGTTCATAATTTATTTAATAAATTATTTAGTAATATCAATACATATTTATATAAATATACAAACAAATAATGATTAATACTGAATAATATATATTGGATACATGTTTATATGTATGTATATACATATATATAGATGTATGTATTTCAACCGAGGATTTCCAGCTTCAGAGATTCAGCAGCTGAGATTGAGTCCAAAATCCGGTGAGATTCATCCGTGCTGCAGTGAATCCGTCTCTCTTTATAGATTTCTCCCTCTTCTTCCTCACATCGTGTCTTTAGGAAATTTTCAAAACAAAAGCAGAAGATTTAGGATGTATCTTACTTTTGACAGAGTGAAAGAATATAAATAATAGTCTTTACCACCTGTGTAAACTTTGCCAGTGAATGTTATAACACATAATATAAGTTTTATAATATGTGTTATATTGTTTCATTTCTAATATAGGCCCTTGTGTCAGATAATCTAAATCAATGTTAGAGAATAATTAGTTTCTTTATATTAACAGAATCTCAGTTAGCCTTCATAGCGGGGCTGAACCCGTATCACACCAAGTACTGTAGCTAATATTAGCTGGTATCTCGGTGGACATAAATACAGTAAAGTAATATTCTAATCACAATATATACACAATAATATGTCCATCTTACTTGTGAAATGTCTGTGGAGCCCTCACATCAATAATCCATCGACCAGAACAACAATATCCCTCAGTGCTGAGGCATCTTCTGCTGTTTTGGTTGAGCAAAGTAGGAGGGTATACCGCTCCAAGATGGCCGCCGTATTTCCTGCACCGGAGCGGCCAATGCGGGGTCTACTCTTATATTATGTCTATGTGTTAGACCATCAATGCAGACTTCATGTTTAGAGTAGAAAGGAGGAATTCAGAGAATATGTAGTGGTTATGATTCGAAAGGTCAGGATTATGCAGAGCATTATGGGTAGTGTAGTGTTCAGGCTGACAGAGTGCAACCATTTTATATAAATATTTTTCCATGTTAAGACTTTGAGTTCAGTTATAGCCTGTTATTGATTGGCTGTTTTCAGATGTCACTTTTTAACCAATCAGGACTTAGAGCTCATTTATCCAAACAGGAAGTTGATCTGCTGAGTTTGTTTATTAGCATTAAAGAGGATTTATCAGTGCATTGGTGATGGTTCTTCCTCAGCATCTGAGGTCTGGAAAGGCCTGTTCTACTCAGTCAGTACAAGACCAGACAGAGTACACAAACTAGAAGTGTGATGATAAATATAATTTCTCTGCAGACAACAAAGGCCACCATTAAGAACCAAACCAGACCATTTTCTAGGTTTAACTTGAACCAAAGCTGCAGAACTCAGAACCTCAGCTCAGTTTTGGACCTGATGAAATCAGGCTGCAGTGAGAAGGTTCGCTTGCTCTGGAAGAACAGCACTCAGAACCAGGAGGTTCTTTCAAAATAAAAGCTCTTCTCTAAAATCGAAGCAGTGGATTATGGGTCCGACTGATGCAGAGGTTCTGGAGTCGATGTGAGCCACGGTTCCTCTGTGGTTCTGATCTAGAACCAAACAGTCAGAGGTTCCTCAGATTCTGGTTCTGTCTGAGCGGGTCGGACCATCACTTGGACTCCCACTTTATTAGAATGGATCAGTTCCAAAAATTCAAAGATGGAAGGACATACATGCTGGTGCTGCTCTGTTCACATGGATCAAAACAAATGGTACTAGTCATTATTGGTCCGTTTCCCGTGGGTCAACCCATCTGCTCCTCTAACTGATAAATAGTGTAAATATGGGGGTGGTTTGTAAATTCACCCAGACAAAAATAAAAGCAGTAACTTTGGCTATTTAGTCTGTCATAAGAGAAAATTATGGGGGTGAATTCTTCAAAGTCATATTTTAAACATGTTATCCTGCCAGTTTCAAACTATTTAGTTAGCAAGCTAAATATTTTGCTTGCTAAGAACATATTTAGGTAAAAAGATAAATCTTTAGTTTGAAGCTATACCTTAGTAACTAAACATTTAGCTCCAATCTCAATATTTAATTTGTAAGCTAAATATGTTTGCTAGGTCATACCTAAATATACAGCTTTCTAACGAAATAATTGCTGAGCTTGCTAAGTATTTAGTTGGCTCTAAGCTAGTTAAATAATTAGTTTAAAAACTAACTAGCTGAGGCCTACATATTTAATCTGTAAATGTACTTGCCAATAAGCAGAAATGAATTATCAAATTAAAGCTGGAACTTAAGAACTTAGAGAAAAACTCCTACAGCTGAGTCTTGTCCATTTAAAACAATGTCGCGGAGATATTTATAAAAATAAAGTATTCGGCCACAAAAGCCCGCTGAATTACACTACTGAGGGTTGTTTTAAACATGCCGAACCCATAGGGGGCGATGTAAGGCAAAGCTAAAACCTGTCACAACCACAATCATTCAAAACATCTACGACTTCCTGTTAGGCGCCAGGAGATTCATTTGTGTGGACAGACCGTGAGGTTAGACTGCTTTTGAATACAGAGTTAGAAAGTCAAGTTAATAAAAATACAATTCATGTCGACTGGGAATCGTGTTAAAGCCAGTATGTGGAGGCTAAATGGCATTGTGCCTCCATATTGGAGAGGGATAGCCAGCGTAAAACGGCTGACATCCAAGCGCTTTTTCTCCTTTGCAACTTAAAATATTGGAGCAGTTCGGATTATAAAACAAGTAAAAAGCGTCAGAAAAAAGTCAAAAATCAGCACCTCTCTAATAGTCATTTTTCTTCCACTGCGTGGCCAAACAACATATGTGACGTCAGCGCTGCATTATTTATTGCAGAATCGCATAAAAAGTCATTCAGTTTGTAAGATATGCGACACCTGATTACCAGGTTTTAATTATTCACTGTTGCTGTAGTTCCATTGATAAACTGAGCAAAATATTAATGTCGGAGAACTGAAACGACAGGCGAGTTTATAACTGAGATGCCTGCAGAAGAGATGCATCTATACATCGGATCTAGATCCAAATGGAGAGAACGAAAAGTCCGTCGTAATAGATCTAGAAGATCTAGAATCGTCAGAGCAAAACTATAAATTTAACTATAGGTGACGAATTAACGGATCATAAATTATCATAATGTGGTTTGAGGTTTTACTCCACTTTGTATTCATCTGAATACAACCCTAAGAATTCCAACATGTTCTAGAAAAAATAGAAAATATACTGACATGGAGGCATGTAGGTTAACAGATAAAAATATATTAAAAACAAAATTAAGACTAATACGCACAGTAAAGACAAGATAACATTTAATACTGCAGTTATCAAAATGCACACTGAGCAGGATCATTTAAAAAATGTTATACATATGTATTAGTAGTGCATTAAAAAACAGATGCATACGTGTGTATTTTGTTTTTCTGGGAAGATCTGAAGCTGTTTTTATTTAAAACATTTTATTAATCAGCTGAACAACCAGCAGAGAGAGGAACAGCAAAAGCAAAGGAGGTGGATTAGCAGAGCTGCAGCAGCAGCTCATGGTTTCTATCGTCTGACTGGATGTTTAGCCGTATTGTCATGAACACCATGAGACTGTCATACAGCAACCTTCAGTCAGAGGCCTCTTTAGATGCTGGACGGACTGCTACTGGAGATTCTTCCTGCCCACAGCTTCACGTCCACAACGACTCAAAATACTCCGCTCTGAGTTTAGACAACACATGGATTGTCTTTGGGATAAATAAAGTATAGGTCGTCCAGCTCGGACTCAGAGCTGCAGCGCGGCGCATGCGCCGTGTGGGTCAGGCTGTGGGCAGTTTGGCGCGCTGCCTGCGTGCCTCCGCAGAGTGTGCGTGCTGGCGCAAAGCGCGGCCTCCTGCGCTCGTCCTCAGCCGCCGCAACACAAACAACAACAATAAACAACAACAGGCGTCCTCCCGACCGGACGGCCCGGCACGCGGCCGCGGACACACCCACAGCACTCGGCCACGGTAAGAGCTCGCTCCGGCCGCAGCGCTCTCTCCCGCTTCAGGACCGGGCTGCCTGCGCGCTCTCGAGCCGCTCCCGGCCGCTGAAGCTCCGCTCCGAGGCCGCGGCCCCGCCGCTCGCGTGCCTGCGTGTCGGGGCCGCAGCCCGCGAGGCCCGGGGACCGGAGCGCGCGCCTCGGGCACGGAGCGGAGCGGCAGACGGAGCCGCCATCTTGTTTGAACGGCAGATACGCCAACGCTGAATCGAACCGAGCCGGAACCAGCGGCTGGTCCGGAGCCAGGCTTTAGGCCCGGATTCCCCGCTCGTTCCGGGCCGGATCAGAGTGATTAGCATGTTAGCTACATAAAGCTAACCAGTTCGAGCTCCGAGCCCTGCTCCGGTTCCGAGACACAGTTCGAGCGTTCGGTTCCACCTCAGACCTGCACTCTAGTCCTCATCGGGTCCGATCCGGTTCTGACAATTCCGAACCCTGCCTTATTTCTGGTACCGGAGTCGGTCCGGTTCGGTCAGTGTAAACACAAAAGGCCTGGGTGCTGGTTAGCGGGTCAGGTCCACATCAGAACCCGATTCCGAATGAGACTCGGATTCAGCTGGTCCCATAGGTTCTGATGACCGTCTGCTGCCGCTGCAGGGGACGCGCACACGCTCCGAGCGCGTGCCCGCCCCAGTGGTAGTGCGCGAGAACAGAAGGAAGCAGACGGCGCAGCACAGGACATGATCCAAACAGGGGTTCTGAACGGTGCTGACCCGGTTCTAAAAGGAACTGACACTGTAGCAGTCAGAGATCCAACAGTCGGGTTGGGCTGTTCTGGTGGGTCAGGATGGTTCTGATGATGTTCCAGGCTGGGAAAAGAAGGTTCTAAAGAACCGACCTGGCAGGTTCTGCTTCATCAACAGAATCATTTTTGGTTCTACTGGACCGACTCAGATCAACCTCTGGGATCTTGAACATATTTCCCCTTCCTGTCAGCATCCAGAAATTCTGGATCAGAACCGGAACCTTCCTCTGGTTCTGATAAATGTTCCACCTGCAGGTATTCAGTCAGAACCAATAACTGGGCCGCTCTGCAGAGATGGTTCCATCAGAACCTGATCGGCAGCAGAGGAGGATGAAGCTTCCTCTTCCTCATCTTCATCCATCCATCATCAATGACCGACAGAACCACATCTCTCTTTAGAACCCGGTTCTTTTCCTGGATCTGACACAGTGACGAAGAAGCTGCAACATGTGCTGGGTTGAGTCTGGACCTGGGAGACGTGGTTCTGGTCCAGGAAAAGAACCCGGTTCTCTTTGACTTTGGCAGATACATGAGTTATTTAAAGTCCACCTCTACTCTCTCAGATGACGGAGACGGTGAAGTACGTGGACGATGAACACAAGAGCATCTTCCTGAAGCTGCTGAACGAGCAGCGGCTGGAGGGCGAGCACTGCGACATCGCCGTGGTGGTCGAAGACGTCAAGTTCCGCGCTCACCGCTGCGTCCTGGCCGCCTGCTCCAACTACTTCAAGAAGCTCTTCAAGAAGCACGAGGTACCGCACTCTGACTCCGCCCATCGGTGGGCCGGTATGCTCCGGTTCTCACCTGACCCTGTGTCCTCAGGTGGACAACTCGTCCGTCATCGAGATCGACTTCATCCGCTCCGACATCTTTGAGGAGGTCCTGAACTACATGTACACGGCCAAGATCTCCGTCAAGAAGAAGGACGTCAACCTGATGATGTCATCAGGACAGATCCTCGGCATCCGCTTCCTGGACAAGCTCTGCTCCCAGGTAACGCCCGACCCACCAAGTGGAAAACACTCAGGTGGTTCTGTCGGACATCGATGAATGATGATGATGTGCTTCATCAGAAGCGTGACGTATCATCAGACGACAAGGAGAAGTTCCCGTATGACATCGTAAAGATGGCGCTGCCCCCTGAAGCCCAGTTGGCTGCAGACTCTGAGGTAAGGCCGTCAGCAGCCAATCAGCAGCCGGGAGCTGCCGTCCTCCGTTCTGATTGGCCGCTTCCACAGGACCTGGGCGAGCACGATGACGCGCCGGGCACAGACGACCTGGTGGAGGCATCCACCAATCAGGAGCTGGACAAGTCTCCCAACGCTGCGCTGCACGTGCAGGAAGCCATCTTGAAGGAGCTGACCAATGAGGATGTTCACAAGGTGCCCCCCCCACTGGTTTCTGCTTGAACCCCTCCCTGCCGTCCATGTTAACTTGTGTTGTCTCCCTTCAGGTGTCGTGCTACGACCAGGACGTGGTGACGGAGATGGAAGCGGAGCCTAAGGAGCTGGGGGCGGAGCATCACGCCACCCAGACTCTGACCTTCACAGACAGCATAGGCGAGGTGAAGGACGAGGCGGCGCCTGGCTGGTCGGCCGCCGCCGCTGACATGAAGTTCGAGTACCTGCTGTACGGACACCGCGAGCAGCTGGCCTGCCAGGTGTGTGGGAAGACCTTCCTGGACGAGAGCAGACTCAGGTAAGGTGGCACCTGGTCTACACGGCGCGGCCCGGTGATCGCGACGCGGCCTCGCCTGATCCCACCTGTTCTTTCCCTAGGAAACACGAGAAGCTGCACTCGGCAGAGCGGCCGTTCGCCTGTGAGATCTGCTCCAAAGCCTTCACCACGCACGCTCACCTGAAAGGTAACACCAGCACACCTGGTTCCTCGCTGCCGCTAAGGCTGTCTGACTCCGCCCCCACCTGCTGTCTGCTCCAGAACACCTGAAGATCCACACGGGCTTCAAGCCCTACAGGTGTGACGTTTGTGGGAAGTCGTTCATTCGAGCTCCGGACCTGAAGAAACATGAGCGAGTCCACAGCAACGAGAGGCCCTTCGCCTGCCAGATGTGTGACAAGGTGAGCTCACCTGAGATTGATGATGATGATGGTGTCACCATCTAGAAGAGTTGAATCATGGGAAAGCTCTGGTTTGGTTTTGACGTTCTGAAGCATGAAGCTGAACCGTCTGCAGACAGAAGTAATAGATCCCAGATTGATTTATTTAGAGGAGAAACAGCCGGGGGCCTAAACAGACCCTGAGGGACTCCTTGGGAGGAGAGGTGGGGTCCATTAGGAACCAGCAGGGGGCGGCAGAGACCAGCAGGGACCAGTAGAGCGTAATAGGGACCAGTAGGAACCAGTAGAGGGCAACAGGGACCAGTAGAGGGCAGTAGGAACCAGTAGAGGGCAGTAGGAACCAGTAGAGGGCAGTAGGAACCAGTAGAGGGCAACAGGGACCAGTAGAGGGCAGTAGGAACCAGTAGAGGGCAACAGGGACCAGTAGAGTGCAATAGGGACCAGTAGGAACCAGTAGAGGGCAGTAGGAACCAGTAGAGGGCAGTAGGAACCGGTAGAGGGCAGTAGGAACCGGTAGAGGGCAATAGGAACCGGTAGAGGGCAGTAGGAACCGGTAGAGGGCAACAGGGACCAGTAGAGTGCAATAGGGACCAGTAGGAACCAGTAGAGGGCAGTAGGGACCGGTAGACATTGAACCTGCAGGTCAATTGTCTCTGACTCGTCTCTCTCTGCAGGCCTTTAAACACAAGTCTCACCTGAAGGACCACGAGAGGAGACACCGAGGAGAGAAACCTTTCGTCTGTCCATCCTGCACCAAGGCCTTCGCCAAGGTACCAGACCCAGTAGAACACAGTGAAGGTTCTGGTTCTGGAGGTTAAAGCAGGTTGACCTCCATCAGGATCTTACTGATAGCTGGAGAGAAGAATGAAGCTTTGATCTCATTTTGAGCAGAACCAGCACGATTCATGTGTTCATATTAGATTTTGTCCTGGCGCTGATGGTTCTGGTTCCCTTCAAAGAACCTAGAACTCCTTGATCATCCTCAGCTGACAGATCCAGAAATAATTCAGAAAACCACACTGGAAGATTGCAATCATTAATTTTTAACCATTTTATTGCAGAAAATCAGCATCTGGTCCGATAGGAAACTATAACCCAGAACCTTTGAGGTCCGACGGGTTAGGGTGGTTCTGGTCCACTCTTCCATGCTGATCTGCTTCACACTGTTGAGGTTTCAGCTCTGTTTCTTCTGCCCCCTCCAGAGCTCTCTAGACTTTCTACCACTAGGGAGAGAAGTAAAACATGCAGGATGCCGGGCCTCCTGGACCCACTTTGGGCCCCCACCCTGAGGAGCTAACCTGAAATATTAACTCGCTAATTCTAAACAGCTAATCAGAAATGTTGTCTCTGCTATATCAACACAGTATTTAGTAGAAGCTAGGCGCACACTTCTAATATATAGATACCCACCGAGGGTCATTAACACATTTTCTACAACTTAGCATAGCGCCCTCAACAGGCTCCATCTGTCATCCACGCCTTCCTGTACAGTTTGACTTTGGGTCAGACGTTTCACTAGTTTCAGTTTTATAGTTGTTGACTTTTGCTAACTCTGTTGCTAATTTAGCCTAATTAACAACAGCAGAGTCATTTTCCCTGCATTACAGGTGGAGACTGTGATGATGAGAGGAAGTGGAAGTGCTGCGTAAACTTCAAAATAAGAGCATGAATAGAAACGTCTCAAAATCAGTTAATGATAGAAACTTCAGCGATGTTGAATTTCAACTGAAAGCTAACAGAGCAGCTGAGTAGATTAGCGCTGCAGAGTTTATCTGTAGGTGAGTCCAGAAGTATTCATACACCTGGCAGGGTTTCCATGGAGACCACCTGGAGCCTGACCCAGTTTCTGCCGTTCCCTAAACACCACTGTCGTTGTTCGGACCGGTTCTGACCCGCGTCTCTCTGCTGTTCCAGGCGTCGGACCTGAAGCGCCATGAGAACAACATGCACAGCGAGAGGAAGCAGCTGAACCCGCTGCAGAGCGACACGGAGACGCTGCAGGCCGCCGCCATGGCTGCAGAGGAGCAGCACCTGGAGAACATCAGCTGCTCCTAACACCTGGAGGACGGCTCTCACTCTGACCTGACCTCCCTGCCCTGAGGTGACCCCTGACCTCAGCCCACTAGAACTCTGACCCTGTGGATTTTATGAAGCGGTTCTGCTCAGTTTAATGAGCAGAGCTGCCATGTTGTGCAGAACTCGTGTGATGATGTCATCAGACAGATGATGGGATGAAATCATGAAATAAAATGTTTTTCTAACCCAGTGTGAACGTTTGCTGCCCTCGGCAGCGTCTGACAGGCGCCGCAGCCTGCAGTACCGGCAGCGACCAGCAGGAGGAGATAGTGCCAGGTTCAGGCTTTTATTACAACATGAGCAGGTAACAGACAGGTGAGCTCAGGGCTTGATCAGCCAATCACAGCGAGGGTTGACCCTGTAGACGTCCAGCAGGCAGCAGTCTGGCTGCAGGCGGCGCTCATCTGACAGGGAGACGGGGACAGACAGGTGTCCAGGTTTTCCTCAGACAGCTGAAAGTGATGATGCCATCAGGATACTTACAGATGTTTCCTCCAACCTCGTACAGGTGATGGGCGGGGCTGGGGACAGACAGACAGACCGGTGGTCAGGTGACCTGAGTGGGCGGTGCTCACCTGGACGGACTCGTCCTCACCTGGACTCAGTCTGGAAGCGGGTTGTCACGTCTCTGGCGGTCGTCTGTTTGTCGAGCTGGATTGCCATGGAAACCTTGGTGTGCAGCGGAGCGTGAACCCGGATGACCCCTTCAGACAGCTCACTGACCTGGAAGCAGAACCAGCAGCAGAACCCGGAGTCAGTCGGTTCTGGACGGAGGTCAGCTTCCTGTCAGGAAGGTTCTGACCCAAAAGAACCTCCAAGCATGAAGCGGTTCTGGACCATGTCATCATTGCTCCAGCCCAGAATACGGTTCTGCTGATGAATCGGGTTCTCCTCGAGGCCGGACCTGAACGCAGTGCCTGCGGCGTCCCCCAGGGGTCAGTGTTGGGCCCTGAACTGTTCCTGGTGTTGCCAGATATTCTGTCGGGTTAATCTAATCCAGAATAAACCAGCAGGAAGCAGGTTGTGTTTCCAGACTGGAGGAACAGGAAACTGGAGATTATTGAAGATGATGTTTTAATATTTTCTGTATAAATCTAATTAGTTTATGAAGCACATTTAAATAAAGAGGTGCTTTTCCCTGCTCAGGTTTATCATCGGGCCTGAATGCAAGAATCTCTGCTGTGTTTCAGAGCCATCCAAACCTCCATGGCTTCAAAGTAAACTACAATGGTTGAATTACGAGGGGTTAAAGGTCAACCAGCAGTGGAAGGAGACCCCATGTTATCGAACATGGTTCTATTGGACCCAAACATTTGCTCCACCTTCAGCTGCTGTGGTTCTGAGTCAAACCAACCTGTTCCCCTCCTGGCCTGTGGGGGCGCTGCACCAAGAACCACTGAAGGAAACGACACAAGGTGTCAGATTGGAGGATTTCTCTTTAGTCTTTGGTTAAAGACCAGGAGCCATTTCTGCTGCTAGCGCTAGGCTAGCATGTTAGGTTTGGTTGTATTTACCCAGAATGCCCTGTGCTGTAGTCCACTTCCTGCTTTTTTAGCGGTCTCCAGTCCGCTTGGCGTTCATATTCAAACCAAATCCAGACCGAGGTTTGGAGGAGCAGAGGTCGATTAGCGTTCATACCTCAGCAACTGAACCGGACTTTGACTAGACAGACAGGCTAGTAGCTGGATTGAACTGGCCTGAACTGGGCTGGTGGGAATTCAGTCTAAAGCAGACGCAGTACCTGCTCCCTGAGCTGGATCTGGGTCGGAACTCACCTGCTTCCTGTCGTTCTTCCTCCTCAGCAGTCGGGACGCTGTCCTGCTCAGGTTGAACTGTCTCTGACTGGACGCCTGGTTCATCTGTCTCACCTGGGCCAGGAGAAACTTCGGGAGCTGTTGGAGACGACAGGAAGTGATGTCAGAGTGGGTGGGACGCTGACGTCATGGAGGACAGCGCGTGAGACTCACGGTCCACAGCAGGTCCTGGTGCCGGATCATGAGTCCGATCAGCCGTGCTCCGCCCATCGCCTCCTCCATCTCCTCCTGCTGCTTGGTGATGGAGCGCTTGTTTCCATGGTTTTGGCGAGTGAACAAGTTGGGAGCCATCACCATGGAGACATTCCACAGAGACATCCGGTTGTGGTCCTGATGAGAGACCACCTTCCGGAGGAAGAGCAGCAGGGCCTGTAAACATGGAAACACCATTCAGCATGCGGAAATTTAAGGTGCAGAGAAAAACACCTAGGATGCGGGTGGAGTTTACCCTCAGGGTGTTTCTGTGAGCTTCAGGAAGGAGCAGGAGGAGGAGCTGCAGAGCCTGGACCTGGTGGACCTCAGAGGACACGCCTGCAGGGACACGTCAGCTGAGAGGACCTGTTGGGTCGACCAACACAGTGTGTGTGTGTGTGTGTGTGTGTGTGTGGACGGACGAACCCAGAACAGAGCAGAAGGTGGACAGGTGTGTGTGTGTCAGCAACGGCGTCGGCAGCTCTCTAATGAAGAGCTTCAGCAGTCCGCCGGCGTCCACCGGCCGCACGTCGGTCCAGTCAAAGGCGCTCCAGCACCGGTCCAGCTCTCTTCTCAAGAACTGCAGAGGGACAGATGGACAGAGACCGACTGAAGTTCTGGTTTGAGACAAAGCAGAGACAAACCGACAGGTCGTACCTTCAGTCTGGCAGCTGATCCTGGAACTCGAAGGATTCCTTCAGTCTGCAGACCGCTTTGCTCCAAGACGCCCAACAACTAGAGAGACAGAGAGACGGACAGCTGCTCTGAGGACACACTCCCTCTCGCTGCAAACCACAGACTGTCACAATGCATGCTGGGAATGTTCAGCTGTTGTACTGCAGGATCTGACCCTAAAATAACACTGGAATGTAAAGAAGGGAGAGTTAGACTGACGGTTCTTCACCTTCTGGAAGAAGACAGGCACTTTGACTCCAGGAAACCTCTTCCTGTCGTTGTCCAGCAGAGAGTTCAGCGAGACGCCGAACACGCCGCTGTCTGGTAGACAGAAGACCGAGTCACGTCTCCTGAAGACAGACATTCCTCAAACTGTCAAAAAGAAACACACCCCGAGTCCTGCGGTGCGGCAGCCGGCTGCGTTTGCTTTGGACTCCCAGAGCCAGCAGGAAGGTGGAGAGTTCGATGTGAGCGATGAAGCCGAGGCGTGTGAGGTCGCGTGACGACAGGTCGTCTGTACATGTGAGACCTTGTGACGGAGAGGCGGGGGCAAACTGCACAGACGTACCAAGAGAGACCAATCGGCAGCCTGCGGATTCCTGAGCAGTCGGTCCTGATGCTGGACACCGTGCACACTCACCTGCAGCTCACTGCTCTCATCTCCATGGAAACGGACGCAATCCCTGCATGTCCCGCCCCATTTGTGCTCTGCCACGCCCTCCGAGTACGGAGTGTCGCGCAGCAGCCAATCAGCACATCTCAGCCGACTCACTGCTGAGGAGGGGGAGGGAGTGGGCGCGGGGGAGGACGGGTCTTCCTGGAGCTGGTCCTCGAAAACAAACATGGGAAGAGTGGACCGCCCTGTAGACAGCACAGCAACACTTAGATCAGTCTGGAACAGTCCAAAACCAGAACCGGCTCCGGTAAAGAGCCAACAGAGAGGAACCTGAAGGTCACCGTCAGCTAGTCAGGGTCCAGAACAACCGTTTTAGGTCCAAATAACCTAAACAGTCTAATAGGATCTACAGATAGGATGTAACCAAGACTTAGCCTCATACCGAGACAGAACCAGAACCAGCTGGAACCATGGGGGAGGAGAGACTCTCATAGTATTGGTTCTGACTTTTTCAGTTGGATGTAGCCAGACTGGACCGTCACCAACACACCACCGGTCCAAATGAACTGGTAATGAGCTGACCCACATCCAGCTACACATCAGCATCAGCTGCAGGCAGAATGGGTGGAGGACTCTGCATGTTGGACACCAGTTTCTCACTAGGTAGCAGTAAATACAGGTCCTGACACGACCAGCAGGTCAGTCACTGAAACCTCCCTACAGGTTGAGTAACACCTCAGAAACCGAAACGTCTTTAGAACCTCTACAGAACCAGTGAGGCGTTTTCAGTGTCGTCAGTCTGAGCAGAAGGAGCTTCAGGACCTGGACACCTGAAACATCTCTGGGTCTGTCAAAAATCAATATTCACATCAAAAAGAGCCAATACAACCACTTCAGGAAACATCTGGATGCTAAAGGTCAAAGTTGGAGAAAGACTGAAACACAAATAAAACTTAATGAGTCACCTCTTAAAGACTTTAATTTGTTGGTTTAATAAAATGTTGGAACTGACCACCATCTTCTTTGTGGCTCCTGAAGTAAGACCATGAGGACCTGGTCAGGTGGGCTGGCAGTACCTCTGTTTGTGCTGCGGCGGATGGTCTTGGTTGTGGTGTGGTACCGCCGTGGAGGCGGCTCTGGTTGCTGTTGGGTCGGGAACGGGCTGTGGTCTGCAGAGTCTGTCTCGGGCTGGAACAGAAAACTCCTTCAGGTTCTCAGGCTGATTGAACACCTGACTGATGTCCTTCATGTCCCACCTCGGTGAAGACGTCACGCACGTCTCTGATTGGCTGCCGGTTCCTTTTCCTCAGCGTCTCATTGTAGTTGTCCAGCCTCCTTCTCACCGTAGCAGCTTGTTGCCGTGTCAACGTGGACAGCACTGCCTCCACCACAGGTGGCGTCTCTGTTTGTGAAGAGCCCACGACCAGGGAGGAAAGCCCCGCCTCCGTCAGCCATGCCTCCTCCAGCTCCACCTCTGCAGGAGGAAAAAACATGAAGGACACATGCAGACACAACGTCTCACTGTGGGTTAATACTGCTCACCATCCATGCTCTTCGTCTCCTCTTCTACCTCTTCCTCTTCTTCCCCCTCCTGCTCCTCTTCAATGCTCTGCACCTCTCTCCAGTAGGTCTCCATGGCAACATATCTGGAGTCAGAGGTCACTGTGCTAGGGGAGCTTGAGGAGGTGGGAGGGGAGGTAGCAGAATGAGGTGACAACATCCTGTGAAGGAGGAAGAGAGTCTTCTCAATGAACATCTACAGGAGGAAAGAAGATGAGGAAGAATGGTTCCTCATCTTCCTCCAGCATGTGCCCCGCCCACTGAGGCAGGCTCAACTCTGATTGGCTGAAGGTGTGAGGTGTGGAGTCCCGTTGTAGGACCAGAGATCTGAACCTGGAGGTGTGAGGTCTGGTTTCCAGGCTGTGGCTGCAGATCTGTCTTCAGAGTTTGCGGCTTCTGCAGGCCCAGAGTTAAACTTTCCTTAAATATTCATGAGGCATTTGACAGGAAGTCAGTTTCTTCCAGCCATCAATGAGTGTGTTCCTTTGTGTGTTCCTATCTGTGTGTGTCTGTGGCAAGAACCTGAGGCTAATGGTTTTGGTTCCCCGGGGAGGAGAGAATGAGAGTCTCAGCCTGTTGTGTCCATTAGGAGGAAATGGACGCTGTTGGTCAATCAGAGATAAGTGTTTTCACTCAGGTCCTCAGATAGTAAGCGAACCTGGTTATGGTTCAGCAGACACACGTTAAATCAGCTGACTGCATCTCCGCGAGAAACTTCTTCAGATCTGAACCAGTCCGGACCGGTCCGTGGGCCTGGTGCAGAACCAGAACGTCATGCTGAGGTTGGAATCCAGCAGCGTTTCAGTGACACAAGACCATTTTCAGAACCCAAACCCCTTTTAGACTCATTTCTGCTTGGTAAGATTTCCTAGAACTACATCATTATCTCTAGAACAACCTGAAAGTTCTCTAGTACTAACACTAAAAGTTCCAAGAAATTATCTAGAACGTCTTGGAGCACAGGTGTGTCCAGGCCTGTCCTGCCTCCTCAGATACGTCTCTGATCTCACACAGCTGGATCAGATAAAGAAGTCATTCGCAGGACTCTGGAGAACCTGACTGTACTGAGAAGATAATTCAAATGATTCAGGCGTTTTGGACAGTGGAACATCTACAGGTTGCAGGACAGTGACCCCTGAGACACGGAGCTTGACAGCCCTGTCTTAGAGGGTCTCCAGAACAAGATCAAACTCTAGAACTACCTAAAGGCTTGCTTGGGGTTCTTTCTCCAGAACTCCCTTAAGGATCTGTAAGTATCTGGACAGTAAGAACTCCTAAAGACTCCTTAGAGATGCCCAAACAGCCGAAAGTGTTTCTAGAAGCACCTGAAAGCTCTCTAAGACCAACACAAGAGACTAACTACCGAGAAACCCTCAAGAACATCTTGGAGGATCTCCAGAATAACGTCAAGATTTCCTAGAACTACTTAAAAGTACTTTCTGAACTGCCGTAAAGGATCTTGTAAGACGGCCTTTCTACCACAAAATGTTACCATAAAAGCTCACCAGCTCCCCAAAAACGTCCTCTAGAACAACCTCTAGGAAGTCTTTACAGATACTTAAACTGTCTGAAGAAGCACCAAAAACCCTCAAGAACCATTCAAAGCAATTCTAGAACCACCTGAAAGTTCTCGAGTAACAACACAAAGGGTCCCCAGAAACCCTCTGGAACATGTTAGAGGGTCTCCAGAGCAACATTTGGACTCTACAACCATCTAAAGTTCTCAGGGGACTTTCTCTAGAACTGGCCTAAAGGATTGCTAAACCACCGTACAAGTCAAAAGGCTAAGAAGTCCATAAGACTTTTGCCTAGAATGTCTGAAGAAGCACCAAGCGTCTCAAGAACAACTCAGTGTTTCTAGAACCATCTGACATCTCTAAGAAACTCTAGAATTTCCTAAAATACTTTCTCTAGAACCGCCCTAAAGAATCTCAAAATCATTCTAGGATCACCACAAAAATTCTGCATGAACACACAAAGTCTCAGCAGAACAACCGTAGAGTCTCCGTAGAGTCGCTCAATCTGTCTGGAGAACAGCTCAAAGTGTTTCTAGAACTTTTCTGGAACCACAAAGAGCAGTGCCGAAGTGGTTCTGAAAACAGAACCAGCAGGTGTTGACCGGCCCACTCTGGACTTCCTGAGTGGTTCTGATAGTTCCAAAGACACATTCAGAAACTGGGAACCCTTTGGTTGTTCTGCCTTAATGACATGATGGGTCGGAACCAGAAGTCCAGTAGGTTCTCCTCCTCTTCAGACAGTTCAGAGATGTTCAGGATTTCTGTTCCACCTGACGTATCCAGAACCATGAGAATCTGGACCGGACCGGTTGTGTGGGTTATATTTCTGCTGGGTCAAAGCTTAGGTCCAATTAAAAGGATCGGAACCAGAACCAAAAACCACCAAGTCACGCCTGAACACCGGGCTGGTTCTGGTCCTGATTTATAAGTCCGTCTTACTAAAACCAGGAGCAGGTCCAATCCAGGCCCATCAGAACCACAGAGAAACGATGCAGAACTGCTGGATCATCAGCAGGACACAGAAACGGGACGGGCAGAACTCACCTCCGCTCGGTCCGGCTGCTCATCGGGTCTGAGGAGGAGGAGGGAGAGGAAGAGCAGGAGGAGCTCCCAGCTCAGACTGGGCGGGTCCGACAGCTGGACCAGGGATCGGACCGGGCCGGACAGCTGGACCGGCTGAGGCACAGCTCAGCGTTTTAGAAATAGTTTGCTGATGAAGAATCTCAGAGGATCCAAACTGGGTTTAAATCCAGCTGCTGCATCAGAACCATTCTGCTCTGCAGAACCAGTTTGGGTCAGAACAATGTTCTTCAGTTCAGTTCCTACCAGGTTCTGCAGGGTTCCAGAGAGACTGGAACAGTTCCGGTTCTGGACAGGAAGACATCAGCAAAACCAGAGATACTGCCGGTCCACAGGTCAGAGGTCAGCGGTTCTGGACCAATCCTGGTAGAGTTCTCCCAGAACCGAGTCCACGATTCCTCGGACCAGAACCCAGGAGAACTGCTGCAGTCCGAGTCCGGATCAACACCAGGTACTGGGTCGATGCCAGCAGAACATCAAGTCTTGCCCTGGTTCCGGTCCATAAGGACCTGAAGGGTTCTGGTTCTGAATCCTGGGTCATCAGAAACCAGAACTCCTTGGTTCTGGTACCAGTGGGATCCATCAAAACCACAAGCAGTTATTGGACCAGGTCAGAACCTGCTGATTGATGTTCCTGTTGGGCTGAGACAGAACCGCCCCGGTTCTGATTCTGCTCTCTCTCTCTCTCTCTCTCTCTCTCTCTCTCTCTCCTCCCGCCCCCTCTCCTTCCTGCGCATGCGCGCTGCCCTCCCAGCCTCCAGTTTCCGTGTTGTTCTGTGTGTCAGCGCAGTGACGCGGATCATCACAGTCGGTAAGTTTCGCTCCACAACCCGGTTCCGGTACCGGCTCCTCTGAGCTCCGTGTGTCCGCCGCCGCGGCTCCTCGAGCCGGATGGAGCCAGCGGCCTGCCCGGCCCCAGAGGCCCCGCTGCCGGCCTCCGAGCCGCGGATCTCCACCTGATCCGTTTCCTCTGTCAAATCGCAGCTCCGACGGACTCGAAGCGCTTCCGGTCTGCCTTCAGAATAAGAGCCGCTCGTGTCGGAGCTTTTACTCAGACTGGTCCGGTTCTCATCAGCTGTCTGAGCTGGTCTCGTTTTGTGGCGGTTCTGAAAGCTTTGAGTGTCGGAACCGGACTGGACCCGTTTGGGTCTCTACTTTGGTTCTGGTGCATCAAACCTTTACTCTGAAGTTGTGTGCAGACTTTCGGTCTGATTGAGTACAGACTGGAGCAGGTTGGACCAGTACTGGTTCGGTATCACCATGACAACAGGGACGGTCACTCACACCTGTCAGGGGCAGATGTTTTTTGACCTTTGACCTGAAGCTGTGATGTCGTTCTGATGTCAGAGAGAAGAGGAGGAGAGGGAACAACAGAGGAAGACAAAGAGGAGATGAAGAATAAAGTCAGCAGCACTCAAGGTACCGTCTTCCTCCTCCTGGTGCTGTGCTGTGATTGGCTCAGGTGAGTCCAGGTGTGACACTCTGCTCTGCTCCACAGTCAGCGTGAAGAGGCGCTCCTGGTCCTGGCAGCAGTACCTCAACGAGCAGAAGGCCGAGGCAGCTCCGCCCTCTCTCTTCACCCAGGTGAGCCCAGCTCTGCCCTCAGCCAGGTGAGCCTCACCTGTCCTGATGGACTCCTGTCTGTCCCTCAGGACCAGTCCTGTCCCAGCAGGAGGACGGCCTTCAAGGTGGGCATGAAGCTGGAGGGCATCGACCCGCTGCATCCCTCCATGTTCTGTGTGCTGACTGTCGCCGAGGTAACCACTCAGTCCCGCCCCACTGCACCTGAGTGAGAGTGGCCACCTGAGCCTTGTGTCTCTCTCTCAGGTGATTGGCTGCCGGCTGCGTCTCCACATCGACGGATACTCAGAGTGCTATGACTTCTGGGTAAACGCCGACTCACCTGACATCAGACCTGCCGGATGGTGCAGAGAGCACCGCCACAAGCTCCACCCACCCAAAGGTGAGAACAACTCCACCCCCACAGGGTGAGAACATGCAGCCAGACAGCTGAGTCCTGCTCCACCTGTCCACCTGTCTCTGTGTCTGCAGGTCACAGTGAGACGGAGTTCGATTGGCAGGACTACCTGCAGTCCTCAGGTTCCCTCGCAGCTCCGCCCACCCTGTTCACCTGTCGCTCCACTGTGAGTCCACACCTGTCTGACTGTGTCTTCCTGTCTCTGCCGTCCCCTAACCGTCTGTCCACCTGTCTGTCCCTCAGGTGTGTGAGTTCCAGGTGGGGATGAAGCTAGAGGCAGTGGACAAGAAGAACCCGGGACTGGTGTGTGTGGCGTCTGTCGCTGATGTCATCAACGACCGCTTCCTGGTTCACTTCGACAACTGGGACGACACCTATGACTACTGGTGAGACTGGGGACAGACTGGGGGGAGGGGGGGCTCTGGGTTCTGTAGAGTTCAGGTGAACGAAGCCGTTGTCCTTCTGATCTTCTGTGGCTGAAAGTTGCAGGAGGTCCAGTCTGACCTTCCCCAGAACCGCAGCCGGTTCTTACGGTCGACACGGTAACCTCGGGCCGCTCCAGTTCCTCGTGTTTGCATCGCAAACCAAACTCAGCCTCAGTCAGCTGAACCAGGATCAGATCCTCAGAGTGAAGATGGAACTATGTTTCCAGATGAAGTCAGGCAGCTGCCAGGTTAGACGCTTCAACAGGTATCAGGTGGATGGATGAAAAACATCCAGACATCATTCCAGTAGCCATTTTAGCCTGATTTACTCTGCAGAGGTCGGGCAGGAAGGGGCAGAGAGAAGGGGAAGCCATGGAGGAAGAGGAATCGAGCTCAGGATGTTAGGCTCTCTGTAGGGAGAGGCTGGCTCTGACTGCGCCGCAGGCCACACTCCAAGCCACGTCCACATCCTGCTAGCCTTTGCTAGCTTGTAGCATCTCTTTATTAAATTACTCTGAACATTTCAAACTACCTGACCAACTCAACCGGTTCATCAGTTTGGTCACTGATTGGACTAGAAAACCAGTCACAGCAAAGAATCGACCAGTGGACGAGGACAGCCGTCTCTTCAGGTGTCCAGTTTGTGGTAGTTCCATAGCTGGCAGCAGGGGGCGCTGCTGACCTGTCCTCTCTGTCCTCCAGGTGTGACAGCAGCAGTCCCTACATCCATCCGGTGGGCTGGTGTGAGGTGCAGGGCCGACCGCTGACTGCGCCGCAGGGTATGTACCTGGACCAGAACCAGAACCTGGATCTGGACCTGAACCAGCTTCTAGTCTGTTACTACTGGTAGTAGTACTCATAGGCGTAAATCCCGGAGGGGGTGGGGGATCCGGACCTCCTCAATCTTGGAAATGTCTAGAAACCCTTTTATTTAAATAATGTCAATATAAAAAAGGCAACAGAAACAAAGAACCAAGTAAATCGGCCGTTCATCTAAGAACAAAATAAGAATAAATTTTTAGGTCCCCTCACGGTGTTCTGTCACATCAGCATACGCTGTCATTACCATATGACTTTTTTTAATCAGCAACATTAAATAAGCAACTTGGTACGCATACGCGGGCATGGTCGTCACTGCATGGTCGGCTGTCCTGACAGCGTGTGGCTGTCTGATAGAACAGCGGCTCAGGCTCCGCTAGAGCCGCTAAGTGAGGAGCTAGCTGTTAGCTGTTAGCTGTGGCTCTACAGCACTAACTAAAAAAACCCTCCAGTAAGTAAAAACTAAAGCAAAGGACATGTTACACGTTTTATTTACTTTCACTGCTGATAGGAAGAAACACATTAACAATAAACAGTTCGTTATTTCATTACTTTGGCTGAATGATGATAAACTGGCTCCTTATGCCTTGGAAATCAAAACTAGCTAAGCTGCTCCATTGCTTTCATAGACTCAGCTCCTTCATCTGTAGAAGGTAGACAATATTTCAGTTACATTTAGCTCTCTAGCTCTTACTTTAATAAGCAGAGTTTGAAATGGGAGCAGCTGAGCGTTAGCATTAGCGGACAGACAGTATTGGAGCCGAGAGCAGAGGGGCGACTGCAGCTGGCAGTGAAACAAAATAAAGTATGACTTTATTTCTTACCATCTTCAACGTAACGCCTTTAAAACTACAAAATAAAATCTGAATATTTTTCGAGAAAACTCTGGTTCTGACCTTTAAGTTTAAGTTATGATACTTACTAGATATTCAGTTTCTACATATAAATAGGTTTTAACACGAAAAAACCCATCAAAAAATAAAAGTTTCAAGCATCTTAAATTATAATTTAAATAACATGTAATTTGTATTGAGAACCACTGCAATAAATCAGTATTTATGAGTGGAGTTACTTATTAAAACTTTTTATTTAGAGCCTTAAGTTTTTGTAAAAGTGTAGCAGAGATTAGATGAACCAAACTCAGATCTAAACATTTGAATCCTAGTTTGACTCTACGGGTCTCAGCAGGTTGTTCACTGAGAAAAACTCTTTGGTATTTATTGCTGCTTACTGCTCATTTTTGAAGGTGCAGCTTGAACACACACAAAATTTAAACCACATTTTACTGTAACTTTGCCGACCTCCCAAAATTGCTCTTAAAAAATGTCCCTTTTTGTGGTCCCGCCCAATAATGAGATGGGATTTACGCCCTTGGTACTGTAGTACTGGTTGTACTGGTAACAGTGGTGTGCTCCAGGTCATCCCAGCCCAGAGGACTTTGTGTGGGACGACTACCTGCAGGAAACTGGTTCCACGGCTGCTCCCAGTTCAGCGTTCACACTGGTGAGAGGGGGCGGGGCCAGGCAGACTGGAGACCAATCAGAGAGCTCCATGCGGTGCCTGATAGCTCACTCTGTGCCTTTGTCCAATCAGAGAGCTCCGCACGGTTTCCAGGTGAACCACAGGCTGGAGGCGGTGGACAGGAGGAACCCCATGCTGATCCGCGTCGCCACGGTGACAGACACCGAGGACTACAGGGTGAAGGTACAGCGCCCTTCCCGTCACCTCTGTGATGTCATCAGAGGGGGACGATGACAGACAGCTTGTCCCCGTAGGTCCACTACGACGGCTGGTCCACTCAGCTGGACGTCTGGATGGACAGCGACCACCCAGACCTCCACCCGGTAGGATGGAGCCAGCGCACCGGGCACCCGCTGGAGCCCCCCCCAGGTCAGGGGCGGTGGGACAGAGACAGGTGGGACAGGGACAACTGTAGGTATTGGGTCCTGAAGCCTGTCTGTCTCCTGTTGGACAGGGTCGTCCCCCTTGCCGTCCCCGTCTCAGGGAGTGTGTCCCACTGCAGGCTGCAGAGGCGTTGGACACATCAAAGGAGCCAAATATACAGGACACCACAGGTACCTGTCCCTCCACCTGTCCCTCCACCTGTCCACAGTGTCTCAGGGTGTCTCTGTCCGTCCCCAGTGCCTTCGGCTGTCCGTACTCAGACATCAACATGAGGAAGGAGGTGGTGCTGCCCGACCGGCTGGGTGGAGAGAGGTCCGTCACCTTGGTGCCTGTGTCCCTGTCTCACCTTCACAGGTAGCCCGGAGCGCAGGCTCTTATTCTGAAAGGACAACAGGATGATCCTTCATGCTGTCAGCAGGGGAAGCTCTGCTCTGGTGAGCAGGGAAGCAGAAAAAATTTGTTCTCATTGTCCGTCTTCCTGTCTCTCCTCCTGTCCAGCAGAGGCGTCCAGGTGAAGCAGGAGTCCACTGATGTCCCTCTGCTGCCTCTGGGGAAGAGGAAAAGGCTACCTGACAGGTGAGAGCAGCTGCTCTCTGATTAAGAAGTCTTAAGAATAAGACTTCTTAATAAAAGTCTTATTTTATTAAGACTTATTTTATTCTTAATAAGAATTTTATTAAGAATAAAATAAGACTTTTATTCTTAAATTCCTGAATTTAAGAATAAAAGTCAGGAAGTAGAGCAATGAAACGATTGAGGATCGTCTGGATGCTAGAGAACCTCAACAGAACCTCAACAGAACCTCAACAGAACCTCAACAGAACCTCAACAGAACCTTAGTATAATCTCAGCCCAGATCACCTATTTGGTTCCAAGCAGCCATCTTTAATAAAACCAAAGAAGAAGAATGTTTGATTTCACTGATGTCCTCTCTGGCTCCGCCCACAGACTGTCCCAACCAACCAAATGCCTGCGTGTGAAACAGGAAGAGGAGGAGCTTCCCCTCAGAACCATCAGTCCAGGTAAGGTTCCTCTGGTTCTGGTTCTGCATGGGTTCAGAACCGGGCCTATGTGTCCTCCAGCTCCAGCAGGGGGAGCTGATCGCTCCAGTTCTGCCCCATGGCTGTTTCCATGGAGACCAGAGTGTGAGATCAGAGGGGCGTGTCTGAAGGACCAATAAGGAAACAAAGAAACTGCAGCGGCTGCAGCCTGGTTCTGGTTCTGGTTCTGGTTCTGGTTCTGGTTCTGGTTCTGGTTCTGACTCCAACTGTCTGCACAGCAATACCAGAACCTCCATCAGAACCTCAGGTTGGGTTCAGTCCAAACCTGATTCTCAGAACTGATCCAGTCCAGTTGAAGGTTCTGGAGGCCCGGCCCGGCCCACCTGGTCCGGTCACTCTGGGTGTGATGTCAGAGCTTCCTCTCTGTTGTCATGGAGACAGTAAGACGATTGGAACAGAGCTTTGCTGCGTTGTCATGGAAACAGAGGTTGTTTCCAAGGTAACAGCAATGTTGGTGTCCAATGAGACCCGAATCTGACTCAGCAGCACCAGGATGGTTCTGACACTGACCCGGTTCTGGTGGTTTTGGTCCTGACCTGTCTCTCTGGTTCTGGTTCTGATCTGTCAGAGTCCAGTCTGCAGGCCGTCCTCCATCAGTCTGTCTTCCTGTCGGCCATGTCAGCCCAACCAGGTCGCGACCTCTCTCTCTGCTGGGAGCAGCACAGGAAGTTGTTGCCAGGTGTGGCCCGTTTCCACGCCGACGCCGTCCGTTGCTGGACCGTCCAGCAGGTGAGCACCGCCGCCTGGTCTGCATGGCGACCCGGTTGACCCGCTGACCTGCGCTGTCTCCTCAGGTGTCGGACTTTGTGGAATCTCTTCCTGGATGTGAGGATCAGGCCCAGCAGTTCAGAGATGAGGTGAGACGGCCAATCACAGGCCTCTGCTTTAATGACATCACAGATTATGACGCACCAAGCACAGAGGGCCACCATGGAGAGGAAACCTGGTGGAGGTTTCCTCTCCTGGGTCCTGATCTGCCCCCTACTGGACACGATCAGGACATCAGAGTGTTACACAGAATCAACCTTTGATTTATGTTCTGATTGGTTCCTGTTTGTTTGTAGCAAATAGATGGGCGGGCCTTCCTGCTGCTCACCCAACGGGACATTGTCAGGATCATGTCCATCAAGCTCGGCCCCGCCCTCAAGATCTATAACTCCATCCTGATGTTTAAACACGCCGAGGACAAGAGCCAATCACAGGCTGAGGAGAATAACCAATCACAGGCTGAGGACGGGAGCCAATCACAGATCGAGGACAAGATCCAATCACAGGCCGAGGACAAGAGCCAATCACAGGCCGAGGACAGGAGCCAATCAGATGTCGAGGATCCCAGCACCTGACCGCTGCATGTTGTGACTGACCAGGTTCAGTTCCCTTACTTTGGCCCCTCCCCCTCAGCCAGGTATTAACCAATCAGGTTCAGGTGCTGCTGTCACTTTATCTCCTTTAGGCTCCGCCTCTTCGGGATGGGTGGGCTTAGCTGGATGAGTACAGAAAGGGATTCTGGGATATGTTGTCTGTGACTGAGGTACAGCTGGAAGGAGGCGGAACCAGAAGTGGCTTCGTTTCCATGGTGACACGGAGACAGCTGGAAACATGCAGTTGATGAAGATGACGATGATGAAGATGAGGTCTCCTCAGCATCCTGTGTGATGTCATCATTTCCTGTCAGCAGGACTCTAACAGGAAGCAGGTGATGTCACACTAGCGCCCCGCCTCCTCTCCTGATGATGTCATCCCCCCGGTGGGCGGAGCTCCAGACTTTCTAATGTTCCTCCATAGAGTTCTATTTTAAGCTTTCTATTCTAGATTTTTATTCTAAAGCTGACTCCGCCCCTCTGTGACGTCACAGTAGGGGCGGGGCCAACAGCCAGCTTCTGCAGGTTTCCTCAGGTTCCCATGGCAACACTTCCTGCCTGCTGTCTGTGTCAGTGTTTGACGGATCAATAAAGTTTCTGACCTGAAGTGTGATCATTGATTGGGTCCTCAGGGCGGCTGGGGGCGGGGCTTCAGGTGGTCAGAGCTGATCACATGATCAGCCAGCTGATCAATATGCTTCGGGCCAGGTCTTCCCAAAGCAGGTGTATGAAGGGGCAAGAGGGACAAAATTAAATGTATAAATAAGAATAAAATACATTTGAAGTATTTTTATCCAATAAATTTACTTAAAAATAAAATGTGTATATTTATTTAACTTTTTTATAAGTAGAAATGTACTTTTTACTCCTACAGTAAACTCTGTGCTGCAGGGGTTGAATATTTATGTTTTATCTCATGATGCACATTATTTAGGGAACAGCTGCATTAAATTGTTTTTCCCAAAAAAATTTAATAATTTTGTTTTTAAGAAAAACAAAAAGTCTAAAATGAAAAGTGGGAGGAGCTCCAGGTTGCCATGGAGACCCTTCCTCTCCCACTGAGCTGCTGGTGGTTAACTGGGAATACTGGGAGGCAGTTGTGCAGAGAGCGCCCCCTGCTGGTCATACCACACACTGCAGCTCCGGTCGGTGAGGAGTTTACATGGAGACTCTGAAAGATGATGCTGCAGCCATGAGAGCGGAGGAGGAAGAAGAGGAGGAGCAGAGCTGAGGTTATTTTCACCGAGTGAGGAGAGGGATATTTCCAGCTGAGGATCAGTGGGAGGACCCAGCCTGTCCCTCTGCTGGAGGAGCAGAGGAGGTGTGAGTCTCTGCAGCAGCAGCAGGAGGAGCAGACGGAGGAGGTAGAGAAGGTGGAGGCATTCCAGAGACGCAGCAGCCGCAGCAGCAGAGCCATGCAGCAACCGCAGCTCCAGCAGTAGGAACCAACTGTCTGTCTGCCATTGATCCGTATCGGCTCTGCAGCGATTGATTATCTGGGCTCACCAGAAACAAATCAGCTGGTTCCAATCCGTTCTGTGTGTGTGTGTGTATGTGTGCGCGTGTGTGTGTGTGCTGATCAGTGGGAACCAGCTGGTACTGATCATCACAGACGGAATGGATCTCAACTTGTGGTGGTTCTGATTCATCCCTGATCTTCAGCAGTACCAGATAGTTCTGATCTGTTCTGATTGGTTCGATTTCCTCACAGAGAAGGAGTCTGCTGATACAATAAATGCATGTTGGGAGATGTAGTTCCCATCTGTCAGAGTAGAAGGTCCAGGGTCCATCATTGGCTGCGGTTGGTTCTAGGGTCCATCATTGGTTCCGGTTGGTTCTGAGGTCCATCATTGGTTCCGGTTGGTTCTAAGGTCCGTCATTAGTTCTGGTGTCCATGATTGGTTCTGGTTGGATCTGAGGTCCATCATTGGTTCTGATGTCTATCATTGGTTATAGGGTCCATCTTTGGTTCCAGTTGGTTCTGAGGTCCATCATTGGTTCCAGTTGGTTCTGAGGTCCATGATTGGTTCCGGTTGGTTCTGAGGTCCATGATTGGTTCCGGTTGGTTCTGAGGTCCATGATTGGTTCCGGTTGGTTCTGAGGTCCATCTTTGGTTCCAGTTGGTTCTAAGGTCCGTCATTAGTTCTGGTGTCCATGATTGGTTCTGGTTGGTTCTGAGGTCCATCATTGGTTCTGATGTCTATCATTGGTTATAGGGTCCATCTTTGGTTCCAGTTGGTTCTGAGGTCCATGATTGGTTCCGGTTGGTTCTGAGGTCCATGATTGGTTCCAGTTGGTTCTGAGGTCCATGATTGGTTCCGGTTGGTTCTGAGGTCCATGATTGGTTCCGGTTGGTTCTGAGGTCCATCTTTGGTTCCAGTTGGTTCTAAGGTCCGTCATTAGTTCTGGTGTCCATGATTGGTTCTGGTTGGTTCTGAGGTCCATCATTGGTTCTGATGTCTATCATTGGTTATAGGGTCCATCTTTGGTTCCAGTTGGTTCTGAGGTCCATCATTGGTTCCGGTTGGTTCTGAGGTCCATGATTGGTTCCGGTTGGTTCTGAGGTCCATCTTTGGTTCCGGTTGGTTCTGAGGTCCATCATTGGTTCCAATCCTGGGTTTAGTGTGGGTTATCTAGGTTCCTGGTACTGGTTCTCAGGAGTGTCTCTGTTCTAGGTGAGGTGGCAATGGGCGGGGCCTGACCCGCTCAGCCACCGTCTGATTGGTAGCCTGTGATGATTGCGACAGGCGGACTGCTGAGAATCAATGCGCGGCGACAGGACTCTCTGAGGTCCAAACCACACAGATCCCACCCACACAAGAAGAAGAGCAAGAACAAAAGGTAACACACACCCACACACACTGCCAGAGGGGGCAGTCCCTGCATCATAAGATGATGTCACTTCCTGTCCAGACGCAGCGAGGTGGTGGTGGTCAAGGGGAAGCTGAAGCTGTGCTCCATCTCGGGTCTGGTGGCCGTTCTGGGGATTCTGGTTCTGATAGTCGGGGTTCTGATGGCAGCTCTGGGCTACTGGCCTCGGGACGGACTGTTCTTCAGCTCCCAGCCACAGGAGGGCACCACTATGGCCTTGATGTCCTTCAGTAGTCCAGCACCAGCACTTGTTGAAGGCCAGGTGAGAGTTTACCTGAGCAGAACCAGTAGAGTCCTTTTTGTGTCCGTTCTGATATGTCGCTGTGCCATATGCAGGAACCCAGGTGGGCGGAGTCAGACAGAGGAGACAGAACCAATGACAGAGGAAATGGCTTCAACCAATCAGAGACCGTCAACGGGACCTCTCGAGATGTTCCACAAGGATTTCTGGAAGACTTCCTGGACAGGTGAGCGAACATCAATTACCTCAATGTGACGACCGACCAGCAGGGGAGCTGCAGGTCAGCTACAGGATCTGTGGGCTGACCCTCGATCCAGGGTCTGGACGGGCTGGGGGATGTGTCAGTGGACTGGTAGTTTAGGTGGAACTGTCTTTGACCTGCTTCTGAAGCGTCCTGATTGGCTGTCTCTGCAGGTATCTGTACTCTGATAGGCTGAAGGTCTTCGGCCCGCTCATCATGGGGATCGGCATCTTCCTCTTCATCTGTGCCAACGCAGTCCTGCATGAGAACCGGGACAAAAAGACGAAGGTCATCAACCTGCGGGACATCTACTCCACCGTCATCGACCTCCACAGCGTCCGGAAGCCCCACCCTTCTTCCTCTGGCTCCGCCCACCAACCGTTAGCCAATCCGCTCAATGGACTCATCAACTATGTCCAGTCCAAGAGTCTGGAGTCAAAGTCCCAGATGTGTCCCGCCACCCTGCTGTTGTCAAGGCAACCAGTCAGTAGCAGGAGGTGCAGTGACGGAGGAGGAGGAGGAGTCTTCAGTGTCTGCCAGGAGCATCTGCCTGCACCTCCTCCTTCCTCCTCCAACAGACACTCCCTACCCCTGACCTCTGACCCCTGCTGGACCCCCCACCACAAAGAGGCGCTGAGCTCCTTCACGTTGCCCCGGCCCCGCCAGCGTTCCCCCAGCGCCCGCAGGAGACACTCCTTCTGGGCCAGGAGCAGCGGCCAGGAGGAGGAGCAGAAGGAGGAGGAGATGCAGCCGCCGCCTTTGTGTGCCTCCACTCCTCCGCCTCACCGTGGCTCCGAGGCTCTGCTCCTGCTCTCCTCTTCCTCCCTCTCGTCCCTGTCCCACCTCCTCTCCTCCTCCTCCTCCACTCCAGCCCCACCCTGCAGGAGACAGAGCCTCCCAACCGCCGCCTTTAACACGGCCTACTGCAAGCTGACGCAAGGAGAGGACGAGTCCTTCGAGTGGTCTTCATCACACAAGGTGACCCCAGAAGTGGAGGCTCGGCCCTCACAACCAGAGACACCCTGAGGTCCCACCAGCCCCCTGGGGGGAGGAAGACGAGGAGGAAGAGGAGCCTGACTGATGAAGCCGATGATGACAGCAGCAGCAATAAGGGGTCTTCCACTGGAGAGATGAGCCAACTTCCTGTTCATCAGTTATCTGGTGGGACCCAGTCTCATCCAGCCAACAGAACTGGACCCACTTGACCCAAACTGAACCATTCAGGAGACCACAGATTGTCTTCGTGTCCCTGTTTACACTAACTAAACCAGATTAACCAAAACAGATCCAACTAATCCAAGATAACTCGATTCAGTCCTTTCAGGAAAGCGTAGATTATCAGCCTGTCCCCGTTTCCCTTCCAGAAACCAACACAAACTGACCATAACTAAGGCTAACTAGTCCAACTAATCCCAAGTCTTCTAACTAATCCAAGATGTCCTGGAAGGACACCAGTCCCAGTCCAGCAGCAGGTCCTTCTTCTTCGTCTCTCTAAGTGGAAGGGGTCAGGGGTCAGAGGTCGGAGGCTGTTCTTGCTCCATGCCTGCAGTGCATGCTCTTTAAGCACCTTCAGTATTTTGCACTTTTTGATCTTCTATGCTTCATTCTTCTGGGACTACTTTCCTTGGCGGAGGTGTCCATCCCTGCTGTGTTGGACCTGGAGAAACGGACAGGTTGTCCTTCTGTCCTCACCTGCTGGACATGTTGGACAGCATGTCGTTTTTACTGCATGTTCTAGAAGCCGGTCACATGACCTGCTGTGATGAAGACATCAAACATCTTCATCCTTTGCTGCTCTGCAGGCTCCGCCCACCTGCTTAGGAACCGCCCCCTCCACGTTAAAGATGGCCGCCTCTGGAAGACTAAACTCGACCTGTTAGAATCCCAATCTCCTCTACCGGACCTTTAAACTCAAAAACAATTTAACTGTGATTATGAAGCAGAGAAAATGGGTCAGAGGTCAGAGTTCACAGGTCGCCTCAATAGGAAGAACTCTAAAACCAGTCCTACTGGCTGACTGGGTGAACTGGTGATGGTCTGGAGTGACCCGTCCAGAACCTGAGCTGGTTCTAACATGATCACTGAACTGATTCCTCTCACACTGAATAGATTTTTCTCAGTGGGAACTGATTCAGACTGAACAGGCAGGAACCAGTTCAGTCTGATGCATCTCAGACTGAACTGCTTCCAGTGAGTCTTTAGCCTGTCCAGGGTCCTCTAACCCGTCGGTACCGGATGTTTCAGCCCTGGTTCTGATCTTGGTTCTGTTGCAGCTGATTGGACCCAGATGGACCGTCAGCAGAACTTCCTGCGGTCAGAGCTGCGGCATCTTCCACTGAGCGAAGCTTCACTGAAGCACAAAGTGAAACCACAGCAAATAAAGCACAAACTGTCCAGCTGACTGTCTCTGACTCCTCCTTCCTCCGGGGCTCCGCCCACATTCACAGGTTCTGGGTCGGCTCCAGGGTCAACCTTCACCTGGGGATCAGGTTGTTGTAGACACAGAACCGGGCCAAGGGAGAGGAAGAAGGTGGGGTCACTTCCTGTCTATTCAGGCTGCTGACAGGAAGTGATGTCACTACGTGTCCAGAGTTTCCTCAGAAATGTTGGGACTTCCTGTCAACACCAGGGTCCAACATGATGGCCGGGTCACAACCAGAACCGCCTCAGCACAACACGGTTCTGGCAGCAGGACAGGTACCGAGGGTTCTGTTGGAGCTGCAGTCTGAGAGGCGACCCGACCCGACCTGGTCGGTACCCCTCTGGCTCGACCCGGCCTGGCCAATCTGAACCGGAACTTTTAGAAACCGGTCCCAGCCCGGTTCTGATGATCTGTTTACTGGAGAGTCACTGATGACATCACAGAACAAGGAAGTAGCTGGTTCTGGTTCTGGTTCTGGATGATCTCAGGTCTTGAACTCTGATGGAGGACAAACATGAGGACGTCCCCTGGACGAGGACACTACCTCCTTCTGTCCCTCTGTCTGTCCTCTCATTGGCAGCAGGAGGACACTCCTGTCCTCGTGTCTCTCAGACTTTCGGCCATCAGGGAATCTGATCTCGGATCAGTTTGGCTCCACCAATCGGAGCGCTCCAGGAGTCTGACAAGCCCCGCCCCCCAGCAGTCTGGATCAATCAGAGTGCAGGAGTCTTCTGTCCTCCAGAACCAGAATGGACCTGAGGTTCTGAGAGGTTCTGATCCCTGCAGGAGGACAGCATCAACAGAACCAGAACCGGGACCAGAACCAGGCTCATCGTCTCCATCAGTCCCCCCGCCTCCCCCTCCTGCAGCTGGCAGACCGGGATAGGAGGGGGGGGGGAGATAATCTGGGGGCGGAGCCTGAACAGAAACCAATAATCCGCCAAACAGCTGCAGACAGACTGACTGGGAGAACCGGACCGCCAGAACCAGAACCAGAACCAGCATCCTCTTCCTCGCTGCTGCGGAACCTGCTCAGGTAATCATCTTCCTCCTCATCCTCCTCTTCCTCCCTGCTGCTCCCCAGCCGTGTTCTGCCGGTCCGGACCGGGACCAAGGCCTCCTGACCCGGTTGGATTCGGAAGTTTTGGTTCGGGTCTTAAAGGAGCAGCAGGAAATATTCACTGATTTATTATTATTATTATTATTGATATTATTATTATTTTTTATTTCTGTTAAACTGTTGAGTAAAACATGTGACGTGAAGTTTATCCAGTCAGTGTTCGGTACTGGACGGGTTTCAGTCCAGCTGCTCATCTTCCTCCTGCTTTGACTAGGCCACATGGGTCCTCCATGTTTGTGTCTCTTCCCCTGACAGATACTTTGTCAGAACTCAGTTTTCACTTTAAATCCTCATCGATTCATTAAACTTCCTGAAGCTTCAACCAGAACTCCCAGTATGACTTCTGCTGGGCGTTGTGTGTGTGTGTGTGTGTGTGTGTGTGTGTGTGTGTGTGTGTGTGTGTGTGTGTGTGTGTGTGTGTGTGTTCAGGAGGTTCATGGAGGGTGACGATGATGATGATGTCACCAATCTACTACAATAATAGCAGCAGAAGAAGAGCTGTGATGTCATCACTTCTTTCATCTCATTAATTTTTTTTCTTCTTTTGTTTGAACGGATCACTTCCTGTCTGCACCGGTGAGTAACACACACACACACACACACACACACACACACACACACACACACACACACACACACACACACACAGGTCATCTGTTCATTAATAATCTGATTATTAAAATCTGGGTCATAATGATCGTAATCATAATGAAATATTAAAAATAAAAGTATGCAAAGTTTGTTTTAATAAACAAGATTTTTACAGTCACACTCCTCATAGATCTATGCGCTCAGATCCGTCTCACTGAACTCAACCAGCGGTTCAGGACAGAGGGACATTGTTTTACTGTTAGCATCAGTTAGCACAGTGGTTACCATATCTGTTAGCACAGTGGTTAGCATATCTGTTAGCACAGCAGTTAGCTTATCTGTTGGCACAGCAGTTAGCATATCTGTTAGCACAGCAGGTAGCATATCTGTTAGCACAGCAGGTAGCATATCTGTTAGCACAGCAGTTAACATATCTGTTAGCACAGCAAGTAACATATCTGTTAGCACAGCTGGTAGCGTATCTGTTAGCACAGCAGGTAGCATATCTGTTAGCACAGCAGGTAGCATATCTGTTAGCACAGCAGTTAGAATATCTGTTAGCAGTTAGCGTATCTGTTAGCACAGCAGGTAGCGTATCTGTTAGCACAGCAGGTAGCGTATCTGTTAGCACAGCAGGTAGCATATCTGTTAGCACAGCAGTTAGCATATCTGTTAGCAGTTAGCGTATCTGTTAGCACAGCAGTTAGCTTATCTGTTGGCACAGCAGTTAGCATATCTGTTAGCACAGCAGGTAGCATATCTGTTAGCACAGCAGTTAACATATCTGTTAGCACAGCTGGTAGCGTATCTGTTAGCACAGCAGTTAGCATATCTGTTAGCACAGCAGTTAGCATATCTGTTAGCAGTTAGCGTATCTGTTAGCACAGCAGTTAGCTTATCTGTTGGCACAGCAGTTAGCATATCTGTTAGCACAGCAGGTAGCATATCTGTTAGCACAGCAGTTAACATATCTTTTAGCACAGCTGGTAGCGTATCTGTTAGCACAGGAGTTAGCATATCTGTTAGCAGTTAGCGTATCTGTTAGCACAGCAGTTAGCTTATCTGTTGGCACAGCAGTTAGCATATCTGTTAGCACAGCAGGTAGCATATCTGTTAGCACAGCAGTTAACATATCTTTTAGCACAGCTGGTAGCGTATCTGTTAGCACAGCAGGTAGCATATTTGGTAGCACAGCAGTTAGCATATCTGTTAGCACAGCAGTTAGCATATCTGTTAGCACAGCAGTTAGCATATCTGTTAGCAGTTAGCGTATCTGTTAGCACAGCAGGTAGCATGGCTCCAGTTCCAGTCAGTGAGGAAACGAGTCTCTGAAGCTTCACTGCAGATGGTTTCTGCTATTTTGAGAAAAGTCAAAGTAAGACGTGATTGATGGATGATGAGTGAAAATCTGGGAAACATTTACTGGAAAATGAGACAGAAACCCAACCAGGTCAATGTTTATGTCTGTAATGATTCATTGAAACGAGGGAATAAAAATAATTAGTTTTAATGACATTAAACAGCAGATGCTTTGTGATTTGATTTACAGGCTGTTAGCAAAAAGGGCTGAATGTGAAACATTTTGGGCATTTTAAGTAAAAACTCCTGAATGTTCCTGAGGGGAACAGAACCGACCCGATTCTGTGGTTCTGGTTCTGCTGATCAGATTAAGCTCACCAGCATGAGAAAACAGATTTACTGCAACATCAGAGAGGAACTCTCTGTTTGGGGCCCCTGAACCCTCGGTTCCGGCCCTCGGGGGGCCCCTGAACCTCCGGGGCTCCGCGGCGTCTGAAGAATGAAAATATGAAAGTTTAATAATATTTCCAAACAAAGGCTAGCGGAGCTCGGCGTGCGTCATTACGTCACAGCCAGTCGTAGTAGGTGATGACGTAGAGAGCAGAGCGGCATCGCTGACCGGCGGAAAGAGGGCGAGCGTCCTGCACGAGGACAGGTAAAGTGGTGCTTTGATGTCAGAGCAGCTGTTCCGGTTCGGTTCGGTCCGGTTCGGTCACTGGACAGGACCTCCAGCTACTGCCGCTCGGTTCCGGTCCCGCTGCAGCCCGATGCGCGTGTCCGTGTCCTGCTGCAGGACCTCAGGCACGCGCGTGCCCCGGGACACTCCCGCAGAGGAAGAGGAGGAGGAGGAAGAGCTGCGCTGCGGTCCGGTCCGGTCGGTCTGGACCCGGTCTTATGCGTTCGGTTCGGGTTCGTGCTGCGGCTGATGAGTCAGCTGGTTCCGGTGATGAAGAGCATCCTCATCTTCATCAGGATCACCTGAACAAAGCAGCGCGTGCTGCTGCTGAGGAAGATTAGGATGATGATGATGATGATGGGAGGGTCCTGCTGCTTCAACCCATCCGGGACCCGAACCGGTTCTGAGTCCTGGCTGCTTCCAGAACCTGACGACTCTGGTTCTGCAGGTTCAGTACGAATAATTCTGACCCTGCGTGGAGAAAAAACTTCATTACTACAGCCTGGAGAACAGAACCGGTCCAATTCACCAGAACCAGAACAAAACCGGTCCATTTTACCAGAACCAAGACAGGCTTCGAGATCAGAACCATCAGAACCATCAGAACCATCTAACGTCACTGATCTTCAGGAGGTTCTGAAGGTTCCAAATGGTTAATCCTTTAAAATTATGATTTTAAATTCTGGTTCTGGTTGGGTTCTGACAAACTGGTCTAGTTTGTCAGAACCCAACCAGAACCAGCTGTTTTTCCATTCTGGTTCCAGAACCTTCCTCTCAGAATCTCATCATCATCCTCAACAAATCAGATTACATCAGATTGTCTCCGGCTGTAATCCTTCTCTCTCTGCTGTTGCCGTGGTAACCATTCACCTGACAGCTGGACGGGTCAGCGGCTGGTTACCATGGCAGTCGGCGTGATGTCACGGTTCTGGTCTGGAGGTTCAGTTTGGGTTCTGGGTGGCCTGGTATCACATCAGCATCAAGTGATGATTAATTAACCATTAATTAATGAACCAAACATCACTTCCTGAATCGTATCCTGCTCTGACATCACTGGTGTCCGTGGCAACCGTGGCATTAAGCTGTGACATCACTGTCTCCAGGTGAATCACCATGACAACAGAGCCAGGTGAAGCCCAGCCCCCAGAGGCGGAGCCTTTCCCTGAAGCCGCCGCCCACTCCACACCTAAACAGGTAACTGGCCTCAGACCCAGGATGACCTCTGACCTCAGGCCTGCTGTTAATGGTGACATCACTTCCTGTTTTCTCAGGGAGGGGAGGGCCCAGCTCAGAACTCATTGGTTGAGGACTCCAGCAGTCTGCTGTCGTCGGGCGGACGCGTCACTCGCTCTCCGGCCAGAACCGCGCTGGGCTTCAGAACCATGCAGACCCGGGTGGCGCTGCTGGACGGGTCGCAGTTCACCTGCATCGTGGAGGTGAGATGGGTGGCGCTGAGGGGAGGGGACACATGATGGACAAACTGGACAGGGACAGACAAGGGCGTAAATCCCATCTCATTATTGGGGGATTATAAACAGGAACATTTGAAGTGAAATTCAAATGTTGCTTCTATACGAGTTTTGTTCAGTCTGACTGATCGAATCTCTGCTACACCTTTACAAACATTTAAGGCTCTAAATACAAAAAATTCCTCATAAACATTTATTTGTTGAAATGGCTCCCAATACCAGTTATGGGCTATTTAAATTATAACTTAAGTTGCTTTATTTTTAAGCCGTTTTTAGTTTTGCCATGTCCTGGGTGTCGGAGAACCAACAGGTAGATAGAAATGAATATCTGGGGGGTATTATAACTTAAACGTGACACTGAAAGCACCAGGGCTTCTACAGAAAAATATTCAGATTTTATTTTGTGGCTCTACATTGAAGACAATGAGAAATAAAGGCAGTTTTCTGTTTTTCTATCCGCTCTCAGCTCCCACTCTGAGCTGGTCCACCTGCTCAGCTCCTCCCTCCCGTTTCAAACTCTTCTAATTAACTAAAAGTTAAAGAGTTAAATATGAATGAGATGTTTGCTACCTTTAACAAAAAGCTTAAGTCTATGAAAGCAGTGTAGCAGTTTTGCTACTAAGGCAGTTTATCATGATTCAGCCAAAGTAATAAAATAAACTGCAGTCTGATTTTTATTGTCAATGTGTTTCTTGTTATTGAGCAGTGAAAGTAAATAAAATGTTTACATTTCTTTTAAGTATTTACTTACTGGAGGGTTTTTATTTGTGCTACAGAGCCACAGCTAACAGCTAACAGCTAGCTCCTCACTTAGCGGCTCTGACCAGCCGGTGCCATAGCAGCTGTTGCTCCTCCTTCACTTTGGACTGAACCATTGTTCTAACATTAGTGGGGGGACCTAAAAATTAAGTATTTTTTTCTGAGATAAATGGCAGATTTAGTTCGTTCTTTGTTTCTTTTGCCTTTTCATATTAATATTTAAATGCAAATGTTTCTTCAGTGATTTTTTTTTTTGGAGGGACAATTCTAGACTTTTACAAGATTGGGGGTTCAGGACTAATCAGCTAACAGTGGAGCTAAATGTAGCGCACTTAGCTTAAATTCTGAAGTGTTAGCTAGCTCTGCTGTTTGCTAAACTTTCGGTTGAATAAAGTTCAATGTCTGTGTTGAAGTTATCATTATTAAAGTAGCTGGATGTTTGTACTCATGCTCTTATTTTGAAGACGTTTTTGTTCCATTTCTTGAAGTGGAAATGTCACACGGTGCGTTCAACATGGTTGAGATCAGCACTTTACCATTTGTTTCCACTAAACCCCATTCAGGTTAGCGCTGCAGTGCTAGTGAAGAGGACTGACCCCTGATCAGTTAGCGTAGCTAGCTGTTTAGCTCCTCACCTTTAAATGATTTTATTCAGAAATAAAAATATTTATTTTAATCTGTTTCTCTTTCTGTCGTTACCTGCCTGACATTTAGCCATTGTGCTAATTAATGTTACTGTAAACCACAGTAATGTTGACTAATGTGGACTGTCCTAGTCAAATCATGAAGTAAACCAGTAGCAACAACGACCCGTTCGCTCTCTGGTTCCAGAAACGATCTCGAGGTTTGCAGCTGTTTGAGAAAGTTTGTGATCACCTCAATCTGCTGGAGAGAGATTACTTCAGCCTGTCCTTCAGAGACGCAGACAGCAACAAGGTACATGTCTCACCTGTCTCTACCTGTCTCTACCTGTCTCTGTCTGTCTGTCTCACCTGCCTCTGTCTGTCTCACCTATCTCTGTCTGTCTCTATCTGTCTCTGTCTGTCTGTCTCACCTATCTCTGTCTGTCTCTATCTGTCTCTGTCTGTCTGTCTCACCTATCTCTGTCTGTCTCTATCTGTCTCTGTCTGTCTCTATCTGTCTCTGTCTGTCTGTCTCACCTATCTCTGTCTGTCTCTATCTGTCTCTGTCTGTCTGTCTCACCTGTCTCTGTCTGTCTCTATCTGTCTCTGTCTGTCTCTATCTGTCTCTGTCTGTCTGTCTCACCTATCTCTGTCTGTCTCTATCTGTGTCTGTCTGTCTGTCTCACCTATCTCTGTCTGTCTCTATCTGTCTCTGTCTGTCTGTCTCACCTGTCTCTACCTGTCTCTGTCTGTCTGTCTCACCTGTCGCTGTCTGTCTCTATCTGTCTCTTTCTGTCTGTCTCACCTGTCTCTTTCTGTCTGTCTCACCTGTCTCTGTCTGTCTCTATCTGTCTCTGTCTGTCTGTCTCACCTGTCTCTTTCTGTCTGTCTCACCTGTCTCTATCTGTCTCTGTCTGTCTCTGTCTGTCTGTCTCACCTGTCTCTTTCTGTCTGTCTCACCTGTCTCTGTCTGTCTCTATCTGTCTCTGTCTGTCTGTCTCACCTGTCTCTTTCTGTCTGTCTCACCTGTCTCTATCTGTCTCTGTCTGTCTCTGTCTGTCTGTCTCACCTATCTCTGTCTGTCTCTATCTGTGTCTGTCTGTCTGTCTCACCTATCTCTGTCTGTCTCTATCTGTCTCTGTCTGTCTGTCTCACCTGTCTCTACCTGTCTCTGTCTGTCTGTCTCACCTGTCGCTGTCTGTCTCTATCTGTCTCTTTCTGTCTGTCTCACCTGTCTCTTTCTGTCTGTCTCACCTGTCTCTATCTGTCTCTGTCTGTCTCTGTCTGTCTGTCTCACCTGTCTCTGTCTGTCTCTGTCTGTCTGTCTCACCTGTCTCTATCTGTCTCTGTCTGTCTCTGTCTCTGTCTGTCTCACCTGTCTCTGTCTGTCTGTCTCACCTGTCTCTGTCTGTCTGTCTCACCTGTCTCTGTCTGTCTGTCTCACCTGTCTCTGTCTGTCTCTATCTGTCTCTGTCTGTCTCACCTGTCTCTGTCTGTCTCTATCTGTCTCTGTCTGTCTCTATCTGTCTCTGTCTGTCTCTGTCTCTGTCTGTCTCACCTGTCTCTGTCTGTCTCTATCTGTCTCTGTCTGTCTGTCTCACCTGTCTCTGTCTGTCTGTCTCACCTGTCTCTGTCTGTCTGTCTCACCTGTCTCTGTCTGTCTCTATCTGTCTCTGTCTGTCTCACCTGTCTGTCTGTCTCTATCTGTCTCTGTCTGTCTCTATCTGTCTCTGTCTGTCTCTACCTGTCTCTGTCTGTCTGTCTCTATCTGTCTCTGTCTGTCTGTCTCACCTGTCTCTATCTGTCTCTGTCTGTCTCTATCTGTCTCTGTCTGTCTGTCTCTCTACCTGTCCAGTTAACCAGTAATGTTGACAGATTTTATGTCTGAATAGACCTTAGTTAAAGAACAAAGCAGCCAGGTTTCCTATTTAAAGGATGCTTCTGTCCACATGTCTAACTGTCCACATGTCTAACTGTCCACATGTCTAACTGTCCACATGTCTGTCTCTCTGTTGCAGAACTGGTTGGATCCTGCGAAGGAGATCAAGAAGCAGGTCAGAGGTCAGTTTGGAGCTGATTGGTTGGTTGTTGCGTCTTCGCCGTACCTTTCCGTTAACGCTGACTCTTCTCTTCTCTCCTCAGGCGTTCCCTGGAACTTCTCCTTTAACGTAAAGTTTTACCCTCCGAACCCGGCCCAGCTGTCTGAGGACATCACCAGGTACAGCGCCACCTGTTGACCAGCTCTCAGTACGTCCTCGTCTTCGTATCTCACCTGGTTTCTGTCTCTCGGCAGGTACTTCCTGTGTCTGCAGCTCAGACAGGATATCGTTTCCGGACGTCTTCCATGTTCCTTTGCGACTCACGCTGTTCTTGGTTCCTACACGGTTCAGTCAGAGCTCGGAGACTACGACTCTGGTACGGAAAACACCTGAGAGACTGAAGTCTGGTCCAGAGCCTGACCCTGACTGACCCCAGGGGTCAGAGCAGGTCAGTGTTTCTGGGTTGACCCTTGTCCGCCTGGTTTCCAGATGAATGTGCTCCAGACTACGTCAGTGAGTTGTGTTTTGCTCCAAACCAAACCAAAGAGATGGAGGCCAAGATCGTGGATCTGCACCGGACCCTCAGGTCAGTGGGCCGCGGTGCCGGTCGGATGTGTCCGGGTTCAGGTGAGGTATTGGAGTTCTGATGGGTCTCTGTGTGTTTAGGGGAATGAGTCCAGCAGAAGCTGAGATGCATTTCCTGGAGAATGTGAAGAAGCTGTCCATGTATGGAGTGGACCTGCATCATGCCAAGGTGAGGCCGACCGGGTTCCGGGTTCTTCCAGTCAGGGCCGACCGGGTTCTGGGTCACCGTATTGTTTGTTTTTTCTGAACCAGCAGTGAAGCGTTTTGAGGGTCTGGTTCTGTCGGACCACGGCTCTGGCCCGTCCTCATTGGGTTCAGTCGCGCTGCTGCTCTGCTTTCAGAGTTTCCAATAAATCAGCAGCGACACACTTCCTGTTCCATCGATAGCTGCGGCGGCTGCTGATGGGACAGAAACGATTTTTCCACCATCAGGTTCAGTTCACCAGAATCTCTGATCAGGACCGACGGCTAAATGGGTCCGACTGATCCTATCATCAGCCAGAAGACAAACCTGCATTCACCTCACCTGTACATCCTCCTGAGCTCAGTGACCCTCCCTGACCTCAGTGACCCTCCCTGACCTCAGTGACCCTGCCCTCACCCTGACTCTCAGCTTGGCTGAACTTTCTGTTTCCTGTTGCACTGGATTTAATTTCTAACTGGCTTCTCATTGGTTCCTTCTGAGCCAATCAGAGCTTCCCTTGGTGTCCAACAGAGTCCATTTGTCCTTCCGGACGTCCTGCTAGCAAACCTTCAGTTTAATGATGTGAGTGTCTCTGTTGGACAGTCTACATTCAGACCAGTCCTTCTGTCTGAATGACTGTCTGTCCCTCTGTCTCTTTGTCTCTGTCTCTCTGTTTGTCTTTGTCCGTCTCTCTTTCTGTCCTTCCGTCTCTCTGTCTCTGTCTCTGTCTGTCCGCCTGCTTGGACTAGATGGCAGGAAACCGTTTTGACTGCCTGTCTGCTCAGTCAGAGGTAAGACGGCGTCCTCAGTGTGATCCTGATTGTCCTGAGGTTGTCCAGTTTGTGGACAGACGGCGGTTCTGTTGAGGAACCGTCTCTCATGGATTGCACGATTAGATCAGAACCTGATACCTGGCCCAGTCTCACCTGGACTCACCTGTTGCTGCTGTCGCTGATTCTGAGCCCAGGTGTTCCCCTGGTGTCCCCCAATGTCCCCTGATGTCCGTGTTCCTGCAGCTGTGCCTGAAGTGGCCGTGTTGCCTTCACTGACCGCTGTATGTCTGCAGGACTCGGAGGGCGTGGCCATCATGCTGGGCGTGTGTAACAGCGGGCTGCTGGTGTACAGAGACCGGCTGAGGATCAACCGATTCTCCTGGCCAAAGATCCTGAAGATTTCCTACAAACGGAACAACTTTTACATCAAGATCCGACCTGGAGAGGTGAGACGGACGGAAGACACCCTCTGTCCTCTGACCCAGCAACTGACAACCAGTTGTTAGCATGTTGAAGAGGTGGCTGCACTTCTGCTAATCTGCTAAGGCGCTAATAGCAGAGCTAATTGTTTTATTTACTGCTTTAGCATTTTGTTAACCTTTAGCACACTTAGCTACTATGTTACTGTCACTGACACATGATTGATCAGCATGTTTAAAGTTAGTGCTTTAGCATTAGCCTCTGCTAAATACTATGTTAGTGTAGGACTTTAGCATTAGCATAGCTAATGTTTATTATTAGCACTTTACCATAGTGCTAGTGCTTTAGGTATAGCGCAGCTAGTTTGTTAGCTAGCAGTGCACACCACTACCAAGTTGTTGTGGAGTGCTAATGAGCTAACATGTAGCTGCGTTGCTAGCAGCTGATGCCTGCTGGGTTTACTGTAACCTCTGTTTGTCTCCAGTTTGACCAGTTTGAGTCCATCATTGGCTTCAAGCTGCTAAACCACAGAGCAGCCAAGCGGCTGTGGAAGGTGTGTGTGGAGCATCACTCCTTCTTCAGGTCGGCAGCTCTCTGGTGTCCAAACATCTCCGTCCATGTGTCCATGAGACGTCTCACAGCCGTCTGTCTCACAGGCTGCTGTCTCCTGAGGAACCGCCAAAGAAGTTTCTGTCCTTGGGGTCAAAGTTTCGCTACAGCGGTCGGACCCAGATTCAGAGCCGCAGAGCCAGCGCTCAGATATCCAGACCCGCTCCTAACTTCCCACGATGCATCAGCAAGAGGAACATGCTGAGCCGGAGCCTGGACGGAGGTACCAGTCACACCAGTTACCAGTAGGTCATTGGTTTCTGTAGAGCTCCAGTGCTGGTTCTGTTGTTCTGGTCTCAGAAGGAGTACGGACCCCTGTAGTTAGTCCTGATTCTGGTACAGGCATTGGTTCCCAGACCCGGTCCTCAGGGCCCGCTTCTCTGCTCCAGCACACCTCATTCAAATGATGGTGGTGTGCTCTGCAGAAACCAGCTGGGGGCCCATTCATACATCAGGTCTGAAGCATGGAGGACGGGGCCCTGAGCACTGGGGCCTCTGGTAGGAGCTCCAAGCTCCCTGACAGAGTCTCTAAGTCCACTTTCCATGGCTGGTTCCAGAGGGAGGGGAATACTGATGGGTCACTAGAGTGTTTACATGTTCCTTACCCATTTCTGATTGGTCTTTAGCTTCCAGGACCACAGCAACGTCTTCTCTGATTGGCTCTCCTGCCATCACTGTGTCGCTCAAAGCCAACGATCGAGCTTATTCAGGTAGTCCTGAACTCTGCAGCTCTGAGATCTGCTTATTGGTTGGAGTGCTGCTGCTCTCTGATTGGTTGGAGTGCTGCTGCCCTCTGATTGGTTGGAGTGCTGCTGCTCTCTGATTGGTTGGAGTGCTGCTGCTCTCTGATTGGTTGGAGTGCTGCTCCTCTCTGATTGGTTCCAGCTCTTGCTTCTCTCAGCTTTTTTGGATTGTTGCATCCTGACTGGCTGCGCTTGTTTCAGACCCGCCACTGATCATCTGTTTGCGTTGATGCAGTCACATGTCAGACATGCTCTGCCATCAACATGTGTGCAGGGGGCGCTGTGGGGCTCAGGGGTGGAGACGGTGCACCATACATGGAAACTGTTCACTTCATTCTCAGCAGCCAACCACTGCTAAAGATCGACCTTTGTACACAGAGCAGAACGAACCAGACATGATTACCTCTACAGACTGATTCTTGACAAGTCCTCTCTAAACCTCCAAAAACTTGCATGAACCATACAACCAAACTACCGAATGCTCCACCAGGCGCTCTGCTCTTCCTGAATCTGAGGCTTGATGATGTTTGGAGCCTCCAGTTTCTGGTTGACTCTGGAGAAAACCTTCATCAACCTCAGTGACCTCTGTCCCTTTCTAACGCATCTAATCCAGAACTTCTTTGTAGATTTCCTCTCTACCCAGAGTTCGGTTCATCAAAGGTTTCTCTTGCGTACCTCTGTACTCTCATACCAGCTCACTGCTGGCTGTTTGAGCAAAGCAAGCAGTCGGATCCTTCTTCTCCCTGAACGAGACAAAGCAGAGACCGTGTGGACGACCACAGGGAGGAGTCCAACACTGTCAGGGACCTGAGAGTGACCTCTGGAGTCTTCAAGTTCAGGTGTTCAAGGTGTGTGTAGAGTTAGATCTACCAACACACTTTTCTGTTGGATCAGCTGTTTTTGTTCCATGACCGACCAAAGGTCAGGCTTCATAAATCCTCACCGTCTGTCCATGTCCTGCTGCGTCCTCCATCACCCAGACACCTGCAGCTGCAGGTTCTGACCCGAACCGGGTTCAAACCGGGTCCCACCTCCACCTGGAGGAGGGAACCTGGTACCCGCTCCACCACCAGGTGGGTTCCCTGGTCTCTGACCTCAGTGTTGGCCATGTCGTTCAGAAGAACCTTTGTTGCCATGTGACACCAATGCTGCGCTCTGATTTGTCCGCCAGGACTCCATGCATGTGCCCTTAGCTCTGATTGGCTGATTGTGCTGTTGCCTTGGCAATGAGCTGTTATGAACAGACTGACTGAGCATCACAATGGTTGCTATGGCAAAGGTGACTGTTGGTTTCCTGTGCTGATGTAATGGTGATGACATCACAGCGATGTGTGTGTGTGTGTGCAGACATGGGCTCAGGACTGTACGGAGCATCGAAAGCCATCGCTGTCAGCGACCACATCGCCACGGTAACCAGGAGGCTGGACGACAGGAGGGAGGAGCCAGGTAAGAATCTGACCAATCAGAGGAGCCAAAGAAGCAGCTGAGCTTCCTGCCGCGTCGACGCTGGACGAACCGATGATCGATGGATAAAGATCGATCAATTGGTACCATTAGTTTAATAAACCAGGGGAGGACTTTCTCTGGAAGAACTGGACGGGTCACAGTGTCTCATAAAGGGGACACGGACACCTGTCCAACCCATGAAGGTTCTGGTTCTGGTTCCAGTTGAGGAGGTTCTGCTGCTGCTGGTGGAGGAGGAGCAGAAAGAGGAGCAGAAAGAGGAGGAGAGGAAGGCTGCAGAGGTTTCTCCAGAAAGTCCTCCGTCTCCACAGAAACACGACACCAAGGTGATCAAACCTGTCCCTCCTGTCCCCCCGTCCCTCCTGTCCATCTCCCTGTAATTAACTCTTTGTTTTCCAGACGGAGCTGACGGACACCGTCGTCGATGGCGACCTGACCGTGACCGAGGTACACACCTGTCCCTCCCATGCAGGTCCCCTGTCCCCTGGGGACACCCTGTAACATGTCTGTCTGTCCAACAGTCTGATCAGGACGAAGACCTGAAGACTCAGGTAAACACGAGGTTCGTCCAATCACAGGCAGGAGATAGAACCGGCAACACTCTGTCCCGTCCTCCACAGGAGACACTGGGCAGCCCAGAGGACATCGTCCAGACGTCCATCAGCGCGCTGCGGCGCTCCTTCCTGGAGGGAGAGCAGGGGGGCGGCGGCATGACGGAGTGGGACAAACGCCTGGCCTCGTCTCCTCTGCGCCGTGCCGACGACGCACCCATGATCGAACCGCTGGAGCCCGAGGAGGTGAGCGGGTCAACCGGGGTCAACTGGAGGTCAACCTGGGGTCCAGGGGCGTCCAGAGCCTCAGCAGAACTTTTAGGTCTGTAGAACTGAGTTCACTCACACTTTAATATCCATGATGAGATGACAACGTGTTTTACCAGAAAACAGATCATAACTGCAAAAGTATAGTGAGTGAATCAGGTCTCCAAAGAAGCTGCTTAAAGCTTATTTACCTTACCTGTGTCCTATCACCTGATTGGCTGATGTCGCTCACCTGTCCAGAAGGGAGGGGTGTTTATGACAAGCCTAGCTGCTGGACAGCCAATCAGAGAGAGGCAGGGGCGGAGCTACGACACGACAACCGGCATGTCGGTGTGGGCCGAGGACGATGTCACCATGGCAACGGACAGAAATGTCCTGGTGTCTGCCACTGATGATGTCATCAGTAGAGGACTGCCGGTCACCGTCTGGGAGCCGAAAACGCAGCCGGCGCCGGCTGGAACCAGCAGGGAGGGGGGAGGAGTCCTGATGACGTAATTGCCTCTGGGAGGGCTAAGCCCCGCCCCCACTGCCACAGTGGTATGCTGGTTGGCATGGAAACAAGTATGATGAGTGACATGACTGTCCTGCTGTGGCACTGAAGCAGGAAGTGAGGTGTGAAACTGAACGGCTGAGAGCGCTGGTTCTGATCCGGACCGAGTGGTTCTGATCGCTTTCTAGTTCTTATGGCTTCCTGTCTCATAAAGCGTCCAGCCGGGTCACTTCCTGTTCTTGCTGGTCAACCTGCAGGCCCAGAACCAGAACCAGCCTGGATGCCTCCGGTCCTTCATGTCCAGCAGGGGGCAGTGAGGAGCTCCAGGCTTCAGCTGCACTTCCTCCCAGAGGCCATTTTGTTCCTGAGCAAAATGGAGCGCAGGAAGCATAGACATTAATACGTAGACGCCTCATGGAGCGGGTCGGCCCGTTGCAGCGATACGTAATCACGTCCGCCATATTGAATGTGGCATCTCTGCCAGTAAGCTAATACAAATGAATGGACCGAACTTCAGAAAATGCCGTTCCACAAAGTGCTTTTAGCTAATGTTCGTCATCGACCCACTCACATATAAACGTGAATATATTTGGAAATTAAACAATCACCAAAGACAACATTTATGACTTTTAATATATTTTAATTGTAATTTCTGAATAAAGAAAATAAATGTGAACCTATAATACAATTGATTTTGATAAATCGTTTTTATATATACAGTAATCAACATTTATGAACATATGTACACACACAGACGTCAATATATTAAATAAAATATATGTATATATAAAATATATATTTATTAGTTAAATAAAAAATATTTTATTATTCAAATAACAAATATATGAATAATATATAAGAAATTTTATTCACATATATATACATATATATATATGTGTGTGTGTGTGTGTGTGTGTGTGTGTGTGTGTGTGTGTGTGTGTGTGTGTGTGTGTGCATATTTACTGAATGTGGAATATGTGCCAGTAAGGTAATACAAGTGAATGGGCTGAACTTGATAAAGTTCTACAAAGTATTTTAAGTTAATTCCTGTCATTGACACATTTTCTCACACATTAATATATTTGGCAATCAAAGAAATTACTAAAGAGAGTTTCTAACTTTAAAGAGCACAATGTTTTATTTGATAGAAACGATTCTGAAACTTTTTATGACATTGATGAACAGACACTTAGTGTTTTATTAAAGTATATATTTACATAATTCCATAGTTTAATGTACATTTAACATTTCAAGACAAGAAACAAATAATTTTCCTGTATTTATTTTTTATAAGTTTTTGAGAAATGACTTTTGATTTATAAATCAGTCATTGTCAAACATTAAACTACATATTTTTCTTACTTTTTTCCAGAGAATTTACAGAATGTCAACTCTGCTATTGACATCAAAGAGTGAAAATAATTCCAACAGAGTAAATTATTTTTATGTCATCACATAAACTGTATTAATACACTAACACTTCCGATTGAGATATTTAAAAATGCACAAAAAGTGAAAGAATAAAACATTTATTTATTATACTGGGAACACTGGCCACAGGCTTCAGTCTGCTGGTCTCACTGGGAGAACTCAATGACTTCTGAGACGTCCTGGTTCACAGGCTGAAGCCGAGGATAAGAGAGAAATTATCCAAAAGTGTAATAGAAAATACATATTCCTTCACATTCATAAAAAGCCATTTTCAGCATGTTGGGCTCTGACTCGTAGCATCTTTATAGCTAAATACCGACATGGAGAAGCTGAGCTGGAAACAGACTGAAGAGCAGCAGCTCCAGCTCTGATCCTGACTGACCTTTCCTCACTAAATCCTCTGGTTTCTAATGAACTTCTCCTCTAACAGCGGTTTTTCATCACCTCTCTCATTAGAAAACAGTGTGAAAACGTTAGCTGCTAAGCTAACAATCAGCTGTTATTTCGGGCCAATTTAGCTACATACCCAGATAGCACATGATGTTAAATCAACGTTGAAAAATAGTTAGAATCGTTGATTTTTGGTTGAAGTCGACAAATGACGGTGGATCAACCATCAAACAACCATCCAGCTCTAGCCAAGTAACCAATGTTGAAACTGTGTCATTGAATCAATGTTGTTTTGTGGTTGACATCAAATAAATGAAATGCCAACGTCGAATCCAGTGTGTTTCACCACTGGTCCTCCAGGCCCTACAAGTTTTAGGCATTTCCCTAATTCAACACACATGATATTAATTGACGTCTGATTAACGGGGTTTTGCTGAACTGAAAAAACGCAGGTCAGTTTGATTGACGTCAAGGTTTGGGGAAGAACTACCCAGATAGCACACGATGTTAATTCAATGTTGAATAATGATCACAAAGGCTGCATGTGTGGTTCAGGTCAATGACAGAAGCTGGATCAACCATCAAACAACCATTCAATTCTAGTCAATTAACATTCATTGATTGAAATGCCAACATCGAATCCAGTGTTTTTCAGCACCGGCACCAGGCACACTGCCCTGCAAGTTTTAGCCATTTCCCTAATTCAGCACACATGATTTTAATTAACATTTGAGTAACAAGGTTTTGCTGAACTGAAAGCATGCAGGTCAGTTTGCCTTGAGGATAAGGTTTGGGGAAAAACTAGTAATCAAAGTGTTCAGGTGTTTTTTGCACCCCTCACCACCGCCTGCCATTCAAACGCCCAACCCCCTTCTCTCCACCCACCAAAAACACACACACACCTCTTTCCCTCCACCTGGGCCCATCTACCCCTCAATCGGGTGAAACAACTTTAATTTTAAGTGAGGGTTTTTCATTTTTTAAAAGATTGTTTTGGCTAGTGGCCTTTATTTGATAGTTAATTGACAGGAGGGTGGGTAATGAGAGAAGGTGGGTAATGCAGCAAAGGTTGCCAAGGTCAGGAATCGAACCTGTGACAGCTGCATTGAGGACTGAGGCCTTGATTGTGGTTTGTGCTTAACCCCTGCGCCACCACTGCACAACCCCTTTTAGGTGAGGGTTAATCACGTTTTAACTTCAGCACTATGTGTTGACAACACTGAGTTGTGATTCCGTTCTGTACCCAGATTCACTAGCGGAACAAGTCAGCGTTGGGCCGGGGGGCGGGGCTAATTACCGGACCCCTAACGAATCACCAGGCCCCTGACGTTTATCGCCTGCGCTACCAGAAACTGTTGAGCGAGGGGCGGGGAGGTTGGTCTGCGTTTTTTGGTTGATCTTTACCCAGGAAACACATCGGCTAAACCGTGAGTGAAACGGTCACTGGGACTGACTAGTATATATTCCATTGAGGGAAAGTAACTTTAACATTAAATAGACCTTTCTCAACAGGCGGTAGACTTTCTCAGTCTATAATCAGACATTTAAGCAACTTGAAACCGCACCCCCAGCCCCCCCCCCCCATAGCTCTGCACCTGCCCAGATTGCACATGATGGCAATTCAACATTGAATTAACATCTTTTGCCAACAAGCCAACAGCGAAGTGGCTGTGTGTTTGGGACATCCCACTCATGTAAATGGCGGGGGTGGACCGCTCCACTCCTTGTAGTAAGTTGTAGATGTTTTTGTGTCAATATATCACACTCAAATGGTCAGTAGGACTTTGTTATGAAAAAGAAAGAAAATGTACAGAAATGAATCTTCACCCACTATCCTTTACAGAGGTTAATTTAGAATGTAATACCCCCCACTCACTAATAAAATGCTCTGACCCAGAGCTCTGATGAGGAGGAGAGGAGGGGAAGGGGTGCGGCAAAACAGCTGACATTGATTCAACATTGATTCAACATTGATCAGTCGTTGATCAGACATTAGCATTTCAGTCATTAGATTTCAACCACAAAACAACATTGACTCAATGACACAGTTTCAACATTGGTTACTTGGCTGGAGGTGGATGGTTGTTTTATGGTTGATCAACCGTCAGTTGTTGACCTCAACCAAAAATCAACCATTCTGACTATAATTCAACGTTTATTTACCGTTGTGTGCAATCTGGGCAGTTTGTTGCAGCCCTCATCACCTCCTCATCTCCCCCTACTCCCTCCCAAACCTCCCCCACCCAGCCGCTCCTCCCAACCTTCTCCTCTTTACCCCCTCTCATCCCTTCTTCCCTCCCCCTCCTTGAGCTCTGGGTCAGAACATTTTATTACTAGGTGGGGGTTAATCATGTTTCAAATTAAGCACTACATGTTGAGAACAGTGGGTTGTGATTCCTTTCTGTACATTTTCTTACTTGTCTGTAAATATTATTACTGTGCATAATGTGTTGACACAAAAACATCTACAAGTCTGTACTAGGAGTTGTACAGTCCACCTCCCCAATTTTACACTTGTGGTTTGTCCCAACCAAACAGCCACTTTGCTGCTGGCTTGTTTGCTACCGGCTTCTGAATTGAATTCTCCGCTGAGCACTTTTATGGTAAGTTTTTCAATATTACTTTGATCTTAAATGTGTTTATTGAAAAATAAGGGCATTGTTTTGTGCCCATAGTAATCCTGGTTATTTTGGGGCAAAACGGATATTTTTAATAATTGAGGTCATGTCTCCTTTTGTATTATTTTCATCCTACCCACCACTCCAGGCCTAAGTATGAAATCCTGTGAGATTTTGTGGGATTTGAGTTTTTAAAATAGGGCGGGGCCTATTGTTTGGTCTGGGAGAGCATGTGGTGGACAAGGAAGTGTAAGGCTGGCTGGTCCAGGTGGGCTTTAAATTGTTGTGATAGTAATCACTTGTTTTTAACTTTTTATTATGATATTCTTAGGGTCGTGCTTAAATGAGCCTCTGTACCAGAACAGCTGAGTTGGATGATTACATGACCATCTGCAGCCATCAAGAAGTGCAGAAGGTTGTTAATCATCCACAGATTCAATCCAGGTGAGGCAGAAGGGAAACACTTAACATGTAAGGCAGGTGAAACACTGAACTAAACCTGCTAATGACTGATTCAGTCTGTTGATCCTTGGATTGGTAACTGGTTAAATTGAACTGGACTATTGTTACTTGTGTGGGATCTTTATTAGCATATAGACACTTTTTAAGGAATTTAATCAACTTATTTGGAAATATTTGTAGTTGATGGAAGATTGAACCAGCTATTTGATGGAAGTTTATTCTGTATAAATTATAATTTTTCCAACTACACTATAAATCACCTTTTGTTCGATTTATTTGTCTCTGGTGTGTTAAATAAACCTGATCCTCCCTGAGTTTTATTGTTAGGTTTTCTGATAAACAGCCCTTTATTTTAAATATTGATTTAATATCAATATCATAAATCCTACACTATACTGCAGCTTGATGGGTAAATGCAGTTGTATATGTAAACATTAAGATAAATATTAATGAGAGATTAAGATATTAATTTAACAGTGAGTGTACATGGGGAACTATATGGTTTGTATTTGTTCTCAGACCTGTAACCAGTACACTGTTTAATCTTTCATTGTGTTTCAGAACTTTTCAAATGTTTATCATCTTTCTAACCGGCACCTTCCTCACTTTTATTTTTTTCAGCTGTTGCTCTGCAGTTTGACCAAACGCTGACTCTTGAGGACTGCAGCAAAACTGTCAAGAAGTGGCTTCATTATGCGCCAGAATGAGAGGAAGACATCACAAGGAATCAAAGTGATGCCAACCAGAGTCAAACTGGGGTTACCACAACTTGTACTGTTTCCCTACTTCATACAGTACAAAGCTTAACCTCATGGACTCTGTTCTTCTGTGGACAACATACTGTTGTTTTGACAGTCAAAAAGGAATCAAATATGTTTAAAGATCTGTCCCTCTTTTCTTAAATAAAATGTTAAATCAAACCCATGTTGTCATTTTTAAACTTTTGTACACAGTTTACGCATCATCTGCCAATAATACAGTGTTTAACACCAGTGAAGAAACTTTTAGTGGCATGTTATGATGTAGACCTATCAGACCTAAAATGTACATAAATCCTTAGCTTTCATTCAATATAAAAACAACCCAAATCTGCATGTACATCAAATGAGTGTTGAATCAACATTGATTCAATGTAGAATCAACACAAATAGGCATGTAAGTTGACATACAGATGATGGTTTAATCAACATTGATATGTCAGTAATGGTTGAAACCCTAACGTTGATTCAATGTTGTTTCAATGATTCTGTGCTATCTGGGTAGGAAATATTTCTCGGTTGTTTAAAAACGAATTTCTGGCTGCAAAGTAATTCTGATCTTTCATCCTTACCTGGGGAAGGTAATCCTAATGAATCCAGTTTGTTTTGTAAAACGGTTGAAACACACAGAACAGGACTGAAGGAGCTCCGATCCCTGCTGCCACATACAAGATGGCGGACGCAGTTACGTACGGCTCAGCGCTCAGTGAGGCGTCTACGTATTGATGTCTATGGCAGGAAGCTGCTGGCTTTTCTTCTTCCCTCTGTTTGGTCGCTTATTTCCTGTGAGCGCCGACCTGGGGAAGGACGGCCGCCTTTCTCATTTCCTGCTTCGCTCCCCCACTTTCACCTCCTGCAGTTGAAGCTTCTGCTTTTCAGGTCAGGGTTCATCCTGAGGTCAGGGTTCTTGTAGAGGTCAGGGTTCATCCTGAGGTCAGGGTTCTTGTAAAGGTCAGGGTTCATCCTGAGGTCAGGGTTCATCCTGAGGTCAGGGTTCTTGTAGAGGTCAGGGTTCATCCAGAGGGGGCAGCATTCATTGCAGGGTGTGATGAGCCTCTCTGGTCGTTCAACTGTTGGTAAGTTTGAACCTGAAGATGACTGAAGTTTCAGTGGAACCCAGAACCCACTGGGCTCGGTTTTGGTCCTCAAACCCAGAGCTGCCAGGTCCATCAAGGTGTCCATGTCTATTTCCATGTGCTCACCTCAGTCTGTCTCTCCTGTCCAGCCCAAACCGTCCTTCGATGAAATGTCTCCAGAACTGACGGCTCTGCTAAAGTCCGCCAGAGAGCAAGAGACCTTCAGGGAACACAACCTGCTGAAGGTGCTGTCCTCATGTCCTCATGTTTCCCTGTCCAGGTCCATCTCTGTCATGTCTTCATTGTCTCCAGAGGATTGTCCCTTTATTCAGAACTTGAAGACGTTTTCATATCTGGACGTCTTGATGAGACACTTCTGTCCCACATGTCTCCTGAATGTCTCTGTTTTCTGTTTCAGACGTCGGAGAAGGTGGAGACAGTCTTTGTCCTCCCAGAGTCCAGGGACCGGGACATCGCAGATCACTTTAAGGTAGCCCCTCCCCCCTGCTGCCCCCCGCCTCCACCTCCAGGAGCCGCCCAGGCCCCTGATGATGATGTCACAGCCCAGCAGCCCGGCTGCGGCGATGGGGGCGGAGCTTGTGATGGCAGCGGTAAACGTGAGGCTAGTGATGAAGATGAGGATGAGGATGGCAGTGATGAGGGTAGCAGTGATGATGATGTCATCAGCGTGCTCGCTCAGGCAGCCGTCGATGAGTCGATGGAGGCTGTGGTCAGACAAGCCACCTGTGGTTACCATGACGACGGAGAGTCAGAGGACTCCCAGGAGGAAGGAGAGTGGACCCCGCCTTCACCCCGCCCCATGTCCCGGGACTCCACCAGTCCCACCCAACAGTCCCCACATGAGGACGAGGAGGTAACCATGGAGCTGCAGAGACCCGTCCCACTGAGATATTTCCCAGTAGGTCCTGTCCCACCAAGTCCCATAGAGTCCCTCTGTCCCTCTGAGTCGCTTCATCCCATGGAGATCTGTCCCCAGCAGACCCCGTTACCCTGCGTGACCTTTTGGACCTGTCCTCCTGATAGACTCTGTCCCAGTGTTACCTGCCTGGTTCTGGTACCACTACAACATGTCCTGTTGAATGTGGCGGACCGGTTGTCTCCGGTCGTCTCCGGTCGTCTCCGGTCGTCTCTGGTCGTCTCCGGTCGTCTCTGGTCGTCTCCGGTCGTCTCTGGTCGTCTCCGGTCGTCTCTGGTCGTCTCCGGTCGTCTCCGGTCGTCTCCGGTCGTCTCTGGTCGTCTCCGGTCGTCTCCGGTTGTCTCTGGTTGTCTCCGGTTGTCTCTGGTTGTCTCCGGTGTCAACAGTTAAACAGGGTTTCCTGTGTGTTTCAGGAAGTCCCGGTGATGAGGAAGACTCTGACCTACGAAGCTCCAGGGGTGAGGACGTCTTTCATTCATCCATGTTTACATCTGTCCAGAGGTGATTGGGTCAGTCAGAGCGGTTCTGGTACTGATCCAAAGCTACCAGGCAGATCTCCATTTTAAAGAAACCAGCAGGTTTTGTTCCAGATCTGAGGAGCAGAGAAGCTAAATGCTGCCTCATGTGGTCTGGTTCTGGTTCTGGTCTTCAGCAGATCTCTAAAGGCCAGAAATCCAAACTCCAACAACAGAACCTATCCGTGTATTCTTTGATTTAAGGCCTGGTTCTGATCCATTTCAGCTGGATGTGAATTGTAAACATTCAGATCCGGCCCATTTCCTGGTCCTGCTCTGTACTGCCACAGGTTCCCTGACTGTTGGTTAGAATCAGGTTGTTTGTGGCTCAGTGAGGAGACCAGATGATCCTCAGTGTTCCTGACCTGTAGACATGACTGGTACTGATCCAGTCGGTACCACTTGGACCCACAGCATCCCGTTGTGCCTCCTGATGGTTCTGGTTTTGTTCTGATGTGTTTCAGAGCCAAGGCAGCACCGATCCCCCTGGCGGCCTCCTTCTGAGCTCCCAGACCTTCACCGCAGAGACGTCCAACACCACCACCACCACCCACATCACCAAGGTATCACCATGGCAACACCATGCATCAATGTATCTCAGCAGTTTGCAGGAGCCATCGGTCGCCTTTTTACAAAACAGTGAAGGACTGTCCGGCATTTTTATCTTGGGTAGCATTTCATCCCACCAAAGCGTGCCTACTGAACAGGTCAAAGGTCACATTGGGTCGGAGGTCTCTGACCTTCAGGATGGTTCAAATGTTGAGTCTTGTCTCTTCTTCTGTTTTCATCCTTAGATGGTGAAAGGAGGAGTTTCAGAAACCAGAGTGGAGAAAAGAATCGTCATATCTGGAGACACCGAGGAAGACCATGAGCAGGTACCACCACCCTGAACCCCGTCAGGTACCACCACCCTGAACCCAATCAGGTACCACCACCCTGAACCCCGTCAGGTACCACCACCCTGAACCCCGTCAGGTACCACCACCCTGAACCTAATCAGGTACCACCACCCTGAACCCAATCAGGTACCACCACCCTGAACCCCGTCAGGTACCACCACCCTGAACCCCGTCAGGTACCACCACCCTGAACCCCGTCAGGTACCACCACCCTGAACCCAATCAGGTACCACCACCCTGAACCCCGTCAGGTACCACCACCCTGAACCCCGTCAGGTACCACCACCCTGAACCCAATCAGGTACCACCACCCTGAACCCCGTCAGGTACCACCACCCTGAACCCCGTCAGGTACCACCACCCTGAACCCAATCAGGTACCACCACCCTGAACCCCGTCAGGTACCACCACCCTGAACCCAATCAGGTACCACCACCCTGAACCCAATCAGGTACCACCACCCTGAACCCCGTCAGGTACCACCACCCTGAACCTAATCAGGTACCACCACCCTTAGAACCCCGTCAGGTACCACCACCCTTAGAACCCCATCAGGTACCACCACCCTTAGAACCCCGTCAGGTACCACCACCCTGAACCCAATCAGGTACCACCACCCTGAACCCCGTCAGGTACCACCACCCTGAACCCCATCAGGTACCACCACCCTGAACCCCATCAGGTACCACCACCCTGAACCCCGTCAGGTACCACCACCCTGAACCCCGTCAGGTACCACCACCCTGAACCCCGTCAGGTACCACCACCCTGAACCTAATCAGGTACCACCACCCTTAGAACCCCATCAGGTACCACCACCCTTAGAACCCCGTCAGGTACCACCACCCTTAGAACCCCATCAGGTACCACCACCCTTAGAACCCCATCAGGTACCACCACCCTTAGAACCCCGTCAGGTACCACCACCCTGAACCCAATCAGGTACCACCACCCTGAACCCCGTCAGGTACCACCACCCTGAACCCCATCAGGTACCACCACCCTGAACCCCATCAGGTACCACCACCCTGAACCCCGTCAGGTACCACCACCCTTAGAACCCCATCAGGTACCACCACCCTTAGAACCCCATCAGGTACCACCACCCTTAGAACTGCGTCAGGTACCACCACCCTGAACCCCATCAGGTACCACCACCCTGAACCCCATCAGGTACCACCACCCTGAACCCCGTCAGGTACCACCACCCTGAACCCCATCAGGTACCACCACCCTGAACCCCGTCAGGTACCACCACCCTGAACCCTATCAGGTACCACCACCCTGAACCCCGTCAGGTACCACCACCCTGAACCCCATCAGGTACCACCACCCTTAGAACCCCGTCAGGTACCACCACCACCCTGAACCCCATCAGGTACCACCACCCTTAGAACCCCGTCAGGTACCACCACCACCCTGAACCCCATCAGGTACCACCACCCTTAGAACCCCGTCAGGTACCACCACCACCCTGAACCCCATCAGGTACCACCACCCTTAGAACCCTGTCAGGTACCACCACCCTTAGAACCCCGTCAGGTACCACCACCCTTAGAACCCCGTCAGGTACCATCACGTTGAACCGGATCAGAAACTGCAGGATTCACCTTCCTACAAAGGCCTGACCAGAACTTACTGACCCGCGTCCTACAGCTCCACCAGCTGGCAAAACCAGGGGGACTCCTGGAGATGCAGGGATTTGAGGACCGAGACCCAGTACTGATTCCGGTCCAGTCCTGGTCTGATCCGGTCCAGAGATTGTTCCCGGTCCAGTCACAGTCTGGTTCTGGTCTTGGTCCCAGTTCCGGTCCAGTCCAATTCTGGTGCGGTTCTGACCGTCCCGTCTCTTTAAAGGCCCTGGCGGCGGCGCTCTGCGAGGCGCGGCGACAGCATCCTGAACTGTCGGTCACCAGAGTCGTCGTCCACAAAGAAACGGAGGTTCCTCCTGATCTCAAGATCAATTAGTGATGTCACAGGCAGGTGGGATTCCAGCTGAATGCTCATTGGTCGTCGGTTGCATGGCCTCTGCCTGGCTGGCTCTGATTGGTTAAACCTGATCAGGTTTAACTAATCAGGTAGCCTGTTAAATTCTGTGGTTCCTGTACTTCTTTAGTTTCTGAGTAGAAACTGAACTCAGATTCTACTGGTTCAGCTTCAGTATGGAGCGCTCTGATTGGCTCAATCAGCTGAAAAGCCTGCAGGAGGCGCTGTACCCTCTGCTGCATGTCTGCATGATCATCAGTGACTCAGTCAACCACACTTCCTGCTGCAGTTCCCTTGATTAACACTAGATGTCCCTGCTGATAAAAAGAGAGAGAGAGAGACCAAGGAACTAAACAGCAGAAGACGACAAGATGAAAAATAACAATGATTTAAGAAAACAATCTGTTGATCTGCTTGGTCCCTCTGTCCTCCTGTCTGTCTCTCTAACTGCTGTCTGTCTCTTACAGGACTGAATGTTGATCCTCTGTTGCATTATGGGAGTTGTAGTTCCCAGCCAATCCCACCAAGCGGATTCTGACGCCAACTGGAGCAGAGAACTCACCACCACATGACTGCATGGCGCATGCACGCACACACGCACACACACGCACACACGCACGCACACACACGCACGCACGCACACACATGCACGCACGCACACGCACGCACGCACACACATGCACGCACACACACACACCCTGGCGCTGTACGCTGCAGTTGGACGTTTGTCTCCAGGTGAAGCTGTGATGTATTTAAGAAGCCCCGCCCCCTCACACACCTCAAGCCACACCCCCTGACTGTTTCAGGAAGCCTTCTGATTGGCCGACTGACTAACGTGTGCTCTTGACTGACAGTTTGAGAACCTGCTGAGAAGCTTTTATTATGAAAATCTGCCTCCTGCCCCCATCGCTTGCACAGCCAAGGCTCAGCCAGTATTTACCCACGATGCAACAGGAAGTGCCATGGCTCTGTTGGAGTGAATTTTGACCTCAGTCTGCTGTGGTAGACGCTCTACAGGAGAGCCCTTCAAAATAAAAGCCCTGGTATCGCTGTTAGGATGGACTCTTATTTTGAAACTCTGCAGGAAGTCTTCAGTGGTAGACACTAGTTTCACTTGTTTTACTTTTTTCCACTTCTTGTCACATTTCTGGACCGGGTCGGTTCTGCTTGGCAGGTTCAGAACCTCAAACGATACGTTTTCGCCATCAGAACACCAGCCTGTCTCACCTGGGCCTGTCACCGTGGCAACCGATCCTGATACATGTTATCTAGATCTGTGGTAATTGAGCCAGATTCTCACCTGGATCTATTGCCATGGTAACTGATGATACTGGGTCATCTGAACAGGAAGTGCTTCCTGTTGGATCAGTTGATCCAGGTGAACCCGCCTGCTGGAACCGATCCTTCATGTTCTTTATTCTGGAAAAACTGTTATTTAAGGAACTTTGTTGACCTTTGACCTCTGACCTCATTCATTTAATTAGTCTGTGGCTCATTTCTGTATTTATGGCCTCAGACAGAGTGAACCAGCACGCCCCCTGGTGTCCGGTTTTATTTTCTCACCTTCATCACTGAACTTTATTAAAATGAAGAAACAAACAACTTTCTTCTTCTCTGGTTTATTTGTTTGATTACATCATGATGACATCAGCTTTAATAAAATCAACCTGAGATGACGTCACCATGGCGACGATCACTACGAGGCAGGGCAGGAGTCCGGCGTGACGCCCGACAGGAAGTGGGCAGAGCTGAGGTGGAGAGGGAGGTTCAGGTGAGAGCGGGCGAGCCACAGGTTCCTCAGGCAACCTCTGAACCCGGAGCGGACGCTCAGGCAGTTCTGCTTCACGCTGGCTGGAGGAGGGAGACAGACGGGTCAGAACCAGAGATGCATAGTTAATTTGACAAAGTCACTTTAATCGGATTACTGATTACTTCTTAGAAAAGTAACTTAGGTAGATTACTGATTTGGCAAGTAACTAAGTTACATTAAAAGTAACTTTTTTAGTTACTTTCAGCAGCTGCTAACAACAACGCTCCACCACCTGTGAAAGTTACATTAAGCTTTGCCAAAACTTAGTTGCAAGTTATTTTATAATGGTAACATCAACAATGTGTCCCATAAGGTTGAACTGAATGAGAGATTGTTTAATGGTTACAACAGCACAAAAACAATGTTAGTAATTTGTGTGTTCCTCTGTCTGGAAAACTAAATAGGATTTTACCCCCCCTGCCCCCAGCCTCCAGGTTGTGCGTTACGGCCCTGTCTTTGCTGCCAGTGCACAGAGCTCCTCCTGTGGCTCCACAACTCAGATGTCCCGCTGCACAGATTTGTGACACTTAATAATAATTATGTCATTTACCTGCACATTACGGACACTTGTGGCTGTTTTCATGTTTATTGTGCTCTTCATATTAGTCTCCATGTTTGCAGTTTTAATATTTTCACAGTAAATATTTTAACTTGACATTAACAAAGATGCAGCAGGACGGATCATCTGGGAAATGATGGACAGGACAGTCTAACGAAATATCTGGATGTCAGACAAATTCTGGGGTTTATTATGTGTCTCTGCTTATTTCCAAGCTCAAATGAGTAACTTCATGTTCAAAAACAAGCCCAAAAAACGCGACCCACGACTCATTACATTTGCAAGCGACTTTAGAAACAAAACAAGCCCAAAGCCGCTTATAATAATCGGATTTGGTGACAGAAACTCAAAATAGTTCCTGTTTTTCTAGCAACAAGACGCGCATGTCGTTTCCAGTGTTTGTTTCTGTCGCTGCTGCTGTCGCATAGAAACGGCGGTGACTCCTCAAGATGCGTAGAGAAAATAAAAGAAAATTACAAAAGAAAATTGCAACACAGAGTGAATTGGATAAGTAACTTTAATCTGATTACTGGATTTGAAATGGCATCGCGTTATATTACTCGTAATACTGACATCACGGGTCAGAACCTGGTGTTCAGCAGCTGCTCTCACCTGGAACCCCGCCCAGGTAGACGGGGTTGTTGGTCTCGGCAGAGGTGGATTGTGGGTAGGGGTTAGCGGCGCTGTACTGTGTCCCGTCCACACTCAGCGTCAGGCCGTGCTTCGTCTTTCTGGCCACCAGGTGGTGCCACTGTCCGTCACAGAGCATGGGGCCCGTGGAGCGCAGCGCCATGCGGCCGGCCCCATTGTTCACATTGAACACCACCTGAGGAGAGAGAGGGCCTCACCTGAGCCCCGTTACCATGGCTACACCTGTCTTTACCTTAGCCGCTCGGGCTCACCTGTCCGTCCACCATCTCCAGGCCGACAGCATCCACTTTGGCGCTGCTGATGCCCAGGAAGATGCCTTCTGATTGGCTGGTCCGGAACTCCAGAGACACCGCCATGTCAGCGCCGACCTTATACCCATCATGCACTGCAGGGACAAACAGAGGCTCACCTGGGCGTCTCCTCGGGACCAAACCAACCCCACCACTCCTCAACAGCGTCCAACCAGAGACACCCTGGACTGGTCTCTATTGCTTGACCCAGCAGGAGAAGAAGAGCTGGAGGACTCACTGAACTCAGCGTGTCCACTGCCGTTGAAATAACTTCCTGTCTGATCCTTGGTGAAGCAGGAAGTGACATCATGCTGTGAGAACGGCTTGGACAAATCCAACATGGTACCGTTGAGACTGACAGACCGAAGACAACCTGGGAGACTGCTGCTAACCTGAGGGACAGATTGGGGGGACAGCTTCAGTCAGGTCCAACTCACTTGGTCTCCTGCTCTTGAACTCGGTAGACGTTTGCATGTCGCCTGTCTCCGGGCAGATCTCCACTCTGCTGGCTCTTGATTGGTGTAAAATGTGTGTGATGTCATAAGGAGACTTACGCCGATCCTCCGGCCGTTCACACTGGCAGGTAACCCTCCGAGGAACAGCGTCCTGTCCACGTCCAGGTGGTTCCCTTTGATTGAAGCGGTGGCAGGACGGGAGCCGTCCACCGTCAGGGACACGGACCTCCGACTCACCTCGGCGCTCACCTGAGAGACGGACGGACAGGGCAGGGTTCAGATCCCGGTCCAGCTCTGGACCCTGAAAATGTCCTTCTGGAGATGGACTCACAGAGTGCCAGTGTCCATCATTGACAGTGGCGGACAGGACGGAGGCAGGGCCTTTCCCCAGGTCGGCGGACAGCCTGACCCGTCCCCCTCTCAGACCGAGGACGACAAAGTCCATCTGCTTGGCGTCGGATAGGAGGAGCATGAGGCCATCCAGAGCCCGACTTCGAACCGACAACCTCACCGATACACTGATGACCAAGAGACACAACACAGCAGAGTGGCATCAGAGAATCTGGGGACGCAACACAACCCCCCCCCCCACCATGTCATCATGGAGACCAACATCTTCCTGAAGGCACCGGGGTTGATGAGGAAGGTCATGTGACTGTGGCTCGACGAACCAAACTGCGCTGTCGACGGCAGGAAGGATATTTCCTGCTCTGCCACACACTTCAACACAAACCAATCACCAGCCTTAGATCACCGACCAATCACCACGCAGCTCACATGTGCATTGCTAATAAACACTGTGCTTACTCTTAGCGCTGCAGCTGTCAGGGCGCTCAGGTGTGTGTGTGGAGTTAAAGGCAGGTGTGCAGGCATTGACTCAATGTCCGGGTTATCAGGAAGCACAGCCCCCGCTGTGCTCCGCTCCAAAAGGCAGGTGTTGAGCTCCGCCCCCTTGTACCTGACTGCAACCGATAGGTCCACAAGTCTGCAGACCAAAACCATTAGCCAATCAGAGACAGTGGGCGGCGGCTCGGTGAGAGAGAAGGACTTACGCTCCGCCCACCACCAGGTGATGGATGCAGCCCCTGAATCGTTGGGATGAAACTCGCAATCTGATTGGCAGACGGGACTCCTTCTCCGGCGGGAGCCCACCAATGAAGAGAGAGGATAGAGTCAGCCGAGAAAAGCCTCCAAACATCAGAGGCGCAGACTTCAGGTGCACATCGTCCACCTGGAGGGACAGAGACCTGGAGACAGGACAAGGTTTGTTTAGGTGGGACCATCGGGAAGCGCAGGGGATTGTTTCCATGGCAACACATACTTCCTGTTGACATTCATAACGACTGAGTGTTCGCTTCCATCACCGAATGATCCTCCACCAGACTTCAATACTTTAACCTTCCGTGTGGCTCCACCCAAGTCCCCAACCTCCGCCTCCACACCACCTGAGACCAGGTGAAGGGACAGGAAGTACTGTAGACAGAGAGGACAGCAGGTAACCACGGTGAATTATTGGTGCATCACATGACCTGAGTGGGTCTCACCTGTCGGTTCACTCGGTCGTCACTGAAGGCCGCCAGCAAGACTCCTGATTGGTTGTTGGAGGAGAAGGTAAAGAGAAACTCCGCCTCCTGACCAAATGATGGAGGAGCGATCTGGACGAAACCTCCAGACAGTAGAGAGACACTCCGCACCGCCTGGTGATAAACAACCGATCAAGTTATTGATCCCTGATTGGCCTGGGAGGGGACTTCTGTAAGGAACCTAATCTAACTCCAGGTAGCGTACCTTCAGAACGCAACCCTTCCGGACCCCGAATGCGTTCTTCAGCAGGTCAAAGTTCGAACGAGCAATCTCCATGTTCTTTATACAACCAACATATGCCCGGGACACCACTTGTCGCCTTGCAACCACAGAGACGGTCAGGTGAAGACAGAATAGATGTCCACATCGTCTCATGTGATCTTCAGCTAACCAACCTGATTGGTCTGGATGAAGGAAACCCTCCGATGTAGATGGGGTCGAGGTCATAGCGGTTCAGGTCTGAAGCAGTTCCTGGAGACTCGGCCTCCAACACCTCCTTCTCCAATGATTGGTCTGCCGCCATGACGGACAGGTAACCTGGACAGAGCCGGAGTCCACAGTCAGCGGGACGTCCACGTAAAGCAGTCAGCTACTGGGTTCCTGGATCTACCTTTTCGCTTGTTCCTCTGCAGGGTGACCTTGAACCAAACTCCAGTGTTGTACTTCCTGTTGGAGGTCTGGACCAGAACCCCTGAGCCCAGGTCAAACGCCAGACGGACATGACCCTCAACCAGTTCTAGAGACAGGAAGTCCCTCTGAAGGAAACAGGAAGTGAAGTTTTTGTGTGTCCCCCTCCAGAGTAAAAGCCTTTGATGTTTGTGTGTGTTGTACCGTGTTGTTGGAGGCCAGGTAAAGGAGCAGTCCACCTGGAGACAGAGTCTTAAACAGCAGGACAATGGAGGTGGATGTGGCTTTCAGAGACTTCTGGACCATAGAGAACCCCGAGCCGTCAAAGTAGAAAGATGTCTCCTCTGCTTGGGGACTGGGACACATGCAGAGGATGGAGACAGGTGAGAAGGAGCTCGGTGTCATTAAGCACGTTGTGTTGATCTGAAGTTTACCTGCTGAAGCAGCCGCTGCACTGGCCCTCCCGACTGACGTAACTCCACAGGCCGATGTTCCGCTCATTCAGGGAAGCTTCCCCCAGGCATCCCTGAAAGGAGGACGAGTGCAGCCCTGCAGGACGCTGCTGTCACACACGCAGTTATCACCTGACAGTCCTGACACACACACATCTGTCCACCTGTCGGAGGGCTACCTGAGTGAAAGCTCCCATTCCTCCGATGTGAATCACCGTGTTTCTGTCAATGTCCAAAACTCGCGATAATCCTGGAGAAGGGGACGTCACTGCTGGCAGAGGAGCCGACCTAGAGTCCAGTTGATGGACGGACAGAGCGGCGTGTGCCCCAAACCTGATGACATCACAGATGATATAATCAGCCAGACAGAAGGAGTCAGAATCCAGATGTGTTCAGGGGTTTTCTACCGCGTAGCATTGATTTTGGTCCATCGGTTGTTGGCAATGTCTGTTTCAGGAAACTGCAGTTGGGTTGTTCCAGAGCCCAGGTTCCACAGCAAGGAAACCTTCCCATGATGCATCTCCACTGCCAGGAAGTCTACCTGAACCAAGAACACAGCAGGTTTAGGCCGCAGAATGAATCCTGATGTGTGTGTGTGTGTGTGTGTGTGTGTGTGTGTGTCTGTGTGTGTATGCGGCCGTACTGTGGTGTTGCTGCCCAGGTAGAACAGCAGGTTGTTTGGACGGGAAGTCTTCAGAACCAGACTCAGAGTGTTGAAGTTGCTGGACTGAACCGGCGGTCTGTAGGATCGGACGCAGTTTCTGTCTGCCTGGACCGCCACCTTTATCTGATGACATCACCAACACATCAACTTCCTCACAACAACGCAGTGACACCTAGTGGTGGAGTTATGAACATGTTTCTCTTGCATGTTGAGGATGGTTAGCTTTGAGCCTGATGGATGAGGACCAAATGGAGAACCTCAAGGATCTTTTTCAGGAACAACAAGGTTCAGAACTGAAACGTCTGTTCGTCTCTATGCTGATGAGACTGTTGCTTACTATTGTGATAAATCTGAACATACTCTACATTTAATGCTGTCAAGTTCAACTGCTTCTTTATTTGGACAAAACAAACAGGAAGTTGTTTTCTAACAGACAGGAAGTGCCATGAAGTTTACCGTCTTTTTAGCCAATCAGAGGTCAGTTTTAGACATACAGAGTGTAACCTTCTTGATTTTATAACTGATAGGAACAAATCTGGATTTTTTGTTTTGTTGCTGTCAGTTCAGACCAGCTCTCTGAACTGGTCTGAACCGTAACCAGTCTACCAGAGTCTGGGTGTGAAGGTGTCTCAGCACTGAGGCTGCAGGTCTAAACCAGTTTAAACCAGTCTGAACCACCATAACCCAGCATAGACCAGCAAAAACCAGTCCGTACCGACGCTGCCTGTCTTCTGGCCTGATCGATCAGTTCTCTGATGTCAGAAAGATTCCTGCTCAGGGTTTCTCCCAGCATGCTCAGAGGCTTCAGTCTCTCCAACAGCTGCTTTGTGCGATGCTCCGCCTCCTCCAGTCTGCGTTGTACCTCATTGGCTGAGCAAACAGGAAGCAGGAAGTGTTATCGCCCTGCTCAGTTTTGCGTTTTGAACCTGGTCGTCGGCATCTCACCTGTAGCCTGGGCCCGACCCATCAGGCCGCTGGTCTCCCTCACTGTGATGTGGGTCTTTTCCACCACAGAAGAAGAGTTCTGCAGCTGCAGCCAGAGTCCCTGCAGCCTCAGCAGCACCCCCTGCAGCCCCAAGTGAGCCTGTTCAGCCTGGAGCTGAGCCAGCCTGGAGGAACCTGCAGCAGACGGTCGGTCTCCATCACCACCACCATCATCTTCACCACCATCTTCATCACCACCGTCATCTTCATCATCATCATCATCATCTTCACCACCACCATCATCATCATCATGATCATCATCATCCAATCACCACTCAGAACTATCACCAGGTGACTCACCAGGAGGAAGCTGCTGCAGCTCTCTGATTGGATGATGGAGCAGACGGCTGCAGTTCTCCATGCCATCTCTGGCCAGTTGCAATTTGGTGGTTACCATGGAAACATTGGCCTGCAGTACTGAGGACAGGAAGACATTTTGATGAGCTGCTGATGTTTTCTGACAGTCTCTAGAAAGGATGGGATCAGTTTAACCAATGACAAGAACCAGTCAGAACCAATCAGAACCCCATCTGACCTAGTCAGAACCAGGTCCAGTTCCCAACACACCTTCAGCCGTGGCGTTGAACTGCCAACTCTCCTCTAGGACCCTGGAGGCCACGTTCAGCCTGGCTCCGCCCTCCTCTGCCAGCGTCTGCTCTGATTGGCCGGTCTGAAACACAGAGTGGTCAGGTGAAACGGCTCCTCCATCGCCTGGAGCTCTGCTGCTGAGACCAGTACCAGGTGGAGGGTGAGCGAGGCAGCGATCAGGCCTGATCCAGCTTCCTGGTGAGCGGAGCCAACCCGCTGGATGACGTCATCATCCAGGAGAGCCCAGGGGGCGGGGCTTTGGGACGCGTTGACCACTGACATCATGGAGCTGAATGACAAAATGTTTTAATGAAGAAATTCTCACACACACACGCACGCATACACACACACACCCATCACCTATGCAGCAAGTGGGCGTGGCTCTGCAGCTGGTGGGCGTGGCCTTCGGCTCGGTGAACGTTTTCCAGAGCACTGTTGGTTTTCAGGCCGACCAGCAAAACTTCTACGTGTTTTCTGAGCGCCGGACGCAGCTGGTCCAGCTGGCTGGCCAGCAGCTCCACCTGCTGGACAGGTAGAGGCAGTACATCAGTCACCGCCGCCACCGGCTGCTGGTCACCTGGTGGGCGGGGCGTCTTACCGCGCTGCGGTTGGTCAGTTGGGCGTTCAGACTGACGGCGTCCTTCTGCATCGTCTGGCCATCCTCCATCAGCCTGTGAACTGCCACCAACGCAGAACCCAGGTTCTGCCGGGCCGCCTGGCCCACACAGAACCAGAACCAGTTCACATGACTGCTGGGCGAAGGTCACATGACCCACCTGTCTGCTGCTGGGGCTCACCTGAAGGTGGCGCTGCAGAGCACCTGCAGCATCGAGGAGCTTCTCTGTTTCTGAGTTTCGCTCCGCCGCCTCGCCAAGAGGAGCCCGCGCATGCTGCAGCGTTGTCATGGCGACGCCAAGGGAGTTGCTGAGGGCGTGGAGCCTGTCTTTACCTGGAGTCCACCTGGACATTAAGTCCATCTGCAGCAAGCGGAGCAGAGCCTCGGAGAGGCTGCAGACACAGAGACACTCATACAGCTCTGATTGGTTTAAACCCAAGGGGCGGAGCCACGACACCCACCTGAGCTCCTGATTGACTGCCGACCCGGCCGCTGTCAGGTTGACTCCTCTGATGCGCTGTAGCCTGACCTCTGCTTCCTCTAGACGGTCGGCGCCGTCCTCAGTCAGCTCACCGTCATTGGTCTGGTTCAGAAGCCCCACCCCCTTCTGCAGCACTGAACCAATCAGATCGCTGGTATTAGACTGCTGACGAGTGAATACTTCCTGACTCCGGACAACTTCCTGGTCCCACGTCGTTCTTTACCCTGAGTCTCGTCTTGCAGGCTGCTGACTCTCTGCAGCAGCAGCTCACTGAGGGACCAGCTGTTGTTGATGGAGGTGAGAAAACCCCTGAGACTCCCAGACAGACGTGTCACCTGACCAATCAGAACACAGAGCACCATCATCACCTGACCCCTGACCTTTCATGTCTAGAAGTTAACCTGATCTGCCTAACATAGGGCTTCCTCCTGCTGGTGGTCATAATGTTCTGGCTGGTTGTCTCCAGGGTGGTGAGGTGTGTCTACCTGCTGCTGCAAAGCGCTGAGGTCTAAGGTCAGGTGATACAAGTCCTCATCCAGTCTGGACAGGTGAGATGCTCCAGTTCTGTTTGGAGAAACGCTCACCTGGACACAGCAGGACACAGCAGGACACGCTTCAGTCCATCAGAGACTCGGCTCGACTCAAACCACTCCTGGAACCCGAATCTTAAACATTTAGACCTGGTCGGTGTTTACCTTGAAGTCTTTGGTCCGGTTCTCCAGCAGCACCAGCTGGTGGTACGGCGCCATGGCGACAGCACTCAGGTTGACAGACAGGATGCGGTCGTTAAGGCGGTCCAGGTCGTCAAGGAGAACGGCGCTGCAGCCATCGATACACGCTGGTGAGAGGAGACGCAGCTGGAACCTCAGCGCTGACACCTGTGTGACACCTGTGTGTGTGTGTGTCGGGGCCTGTTACTCACACACACACTGCTCTTGCTGTAGGACGTGGCGCTCCCCACACTGGTCACATGACTGACCTCTGACCCCAGGCTTGCACTGGCAGTGTCCTGTGAGGTCATCACACACCTGATGGAGGGAGCCCCACCCACTGCAGCCGCACGGCAGACAGAGCCCGCCTGGCACAGTGGGGTTACCATGGTAACCAGGAGAGCACCTGCAGGAAGGAGAACCTGTGACATCACAGTAGGCGAGTCATATCCTCAGCAGGCGTTAAGACTCACCTCTCACAGCGTCTGCCTTCATATCCTGTCAGACAGGAAGTGCAGCGGAAACCTCCAGCGGCCGACACACAGGAGGGACTGAAACTAGAGAAAAGACTCATTAGGACTCGGAGTAAAGGACTCAGGTATGCATGTCCAGTGAACGGTGCAGTTTACCTGTTGACAACTAGGGGGCAGGCACACGGAGAGCAGTCACTGATGGAACCACTGACGTTTCCATAGTAACCCGGTGAGCAGACGTCGCATCGCCGCCCGCTGGTGTGATGCTGACAATCCTGAAAATTTACTGTTTCATCACCAGGAGGCGCTCTTTCTGAAAGACTTGTGTTCACCCCCAGTCAACCTGAACTCGGACGTTACCTGACAGTCTCCTGTCTCCGGGTCACAGGTTGCACTGTGGTTGTTGCAGCGACATGGAAGACATGGACGCACCGTCATGGTCTTCAGACTCTGAGCAGGAAGTTCTGACTGAGGCTGGCGGAAGAAACCCGCCGAACAGACCTGCAGAAAAACGAGTCACAGAGAGACGGGTCAGGAAAAAGAACTGTTCTGACCCAGACGAGTTCTCTCAGTTAGCTTCATCTAAACATTCATGATGGACTTTGGACCCACTAGGAACCAGATCATTTAAAGAACCGCCTACTTTAATTTTTGACATAATGACTCTACTTGGTAAACGGACCAGGACCAACAGGAGCGCCACGGATTCCTTTAAAAATAAAACTGCTGTCATATCGGATGTTCTGAACCAGTGGGTCCCAATTTTTTTCTTCTGCGCCCCCCCCCCATGGATTACAAATGGCTGTCTGGTTGAAACGACGCGTGTGACGGGGGGCATCGACTTTTTTGGGGGCAAAATGAATGTACGTAGCTGAAAATAGACACCAACATCGGTAGCCTACAAGGTGCTTGTTAAGCTTAGGGCTCTGTATTGATATTAGCTAGTCATCTTTTAGCTAACATTACCTGCTAGTCATCTTTTAGCTAACATTAGCTAGTCATCTTTTAGCTAACATTAGCTAGTCATCTTTTAGCTAACATTAGCTAGTCATCTTTTAGCTAACATTAGCTAGTCATCTTTTAGCTAACATTAGCTAGTCATCTTTTAGCTAACATTACCTGCATCCAGCAGCTTTACTCAACTCAGTGGGTTAGTTTGGAGGGAAAAACTGTGAAAAGTTCTTTGCGTTTTGCTGGTTTGCTGCCGTGATTCTAACACAAACCTACGTAGCTCCGCCCAGCAGCAGCAGGTCTCCTTCACAGGTGGAAACCCAGCGCGAGCGTCGTAGCGCTCATGTTGCGTTTAAAGGCGGCTCGGAAAAACAGGTTTGGGAACCTCTGTTCTGAACATAGATCAGGATTACCATCAGGGATTTCTGGCACCAGGCTTGTTTCACTTGAGCCGGTTCTTGTTGGAAGTTCTGATGGTTCTTCATAATGTCACAACAGAAACCTCATTAAAAATGTTTGATTTAACCAATCAGATCTTTGACATCATTGTGAAATGTTTGAGGAGCTGGTGTATGTAAACTTCTGAGTTGTGGTGAACCCAGGAACCAATCAGCCTCATTGACGACAGGGAGGATGACACGCTGATGACACCCTGCTGTTTTTATCCAAATTCAGTTGTTTTAAGCGAACAAACTTGATTTTTCTCTAGTTTTTATCTGGAATCATTATTTCTGGTCTGAAAACAGATCCCTAGGGTCTCCTTCTGAAGCTGTGACAGGACTTGGTCGGGTTCTGATGGAGTTCTGAGGCGTATCAATAATGATTACCTGACAGGACCGGCCGCTGTATCCCAGTGGACAAAGACACGACTCGATCAGTCTGGCCTTTTCCTGAGGGGAGTTTGACTCCGCCCTCACAGCCGTCTCCATGGTGACGTTAGAAATCCTTCAGGAAAGAAGAGAAAAGTGATGTCAGAGCATGTGTGTGTGTGTGTGTGTGTGTGTGTGTGTGTGTGTGTGTGTGTGTGTGTGTGTGTGTGTTGGTTTACCTGCTCTGCTGGAGCCCGGTTCCATATGAGGCCTTTATGAGGACGTCCTGGACCTTACTGAGGATGGACATAAAGTCCACCCGGGTCACTGCCCTCTGAGACACCGAGTTGAAATATTTCCATGTGTGCTGTGAAACAGAACCAATAAGAACCAGAACCGGTCAGAACCAATACTGGTCACAACCAGAACCAGCCACCTCCTGTGTTGTTCTGAAACTGATGTTACCCAGGATGCCTTGCTGCCCTACCTCCGTCAGCCTGATGTCGTGCTGAGTGACGATGCCATTGCTAGGGGCAACAACGTCAGTGAATATGGTGTGCTTCCTCAGGATCCCGCCCCTCATGAGCACCTGAGGCTCCTGATTGGACAGTCCTGAGCCGTCCTCAGCGTAGAAAGTGATGATGTAAGAGAGCAGGCCGCCGTACGACATCAGCTGCACAGAAACGGGCAGGTAACTTCAGCCAGTTCAAAGTAACCAGGTCAGAAACAAACAGGTTACTGTACCTGGTTCCCTTCAGCCTGGTGGGGAAGCCTCCAGTAGAGGGGGCCAGCGAGTCCACTGCTGTTTAACTGGCGAGTGTCAAGCAGCATGTCGCCGCCCTGCTGGTAGACTCCAGATACTACACTCTGCTGACTGGACAGGCTGACCAATGACAGAACAGGACCCAGACCTACCTGCATGGAGGAGACATGATGGTTGTAGTTCATCTGTGGACTGCAGAAATAATAACTAATAATAATATGTATTATTATTATTATAGATTGGTGCCGTATTGAACCAATATTGATCTGGTATTGGTGCAATACTCACAGGGACTCGGGTCAGCCCTCCCTGCTCCTCACAGTCTTTGCTGAGTCCAGAACAGAAACAGTCAAAACATCCGTTGGGGTTCTGGTCGGACAGAGCGAACCAGCCGGAAACACACTCTTCACAGCGCCGACCCGACACGCTGGCCTGGACAGACATCAAACAGGAAGTAAAGGTCTGACTGGTTGTATCACCTGACCTGGAGCCGGTTCTGGTTCTTACCTTGCACACACACTCTCCAGTCCATCCGCACTCACACACGCCAAGCGTTTTATTGCAGTACGTCTCGTTGGTTCCTGCCAAGTCGCAGTCGCATGCTGAGCATGCTGGGTAACCATAGTAACCAGGTGCACAGCGGTCACATGACCTGCCAGAGAAGCCGTCCCTGCAGGGACACTGTCCACTGAGCAGGTGGCACCGGGAGGCGGAGCTTCCTGCTGCGCTGCAACTGCACGGCTGCAGGGACACAGAAGGTTACGGCTGCTCATCTGTCACAGGTGTGTGTGTGTGTGTGTGTGTGTGTGTTTGAGTTTACCTTGCACCCTGTGCTGGGGTCGTGACCCCAGTATCCTGTCTCACACCTGTCACAGCTGTCTCCCTCCGTGTTGGGGGGGCAGATGCACTCTCCGCTGTCGGGGTCACAGTTTCCCCCGGTGTGATCACAGATGCATTCTGGGAAGTCAGAAAGCGACCAATGAGACAGCAGAACGGCGACCACTTGCTGAAACGGCGTCACACCTCTCACCTGTGCAGTTTCTGCTATAGTAACCGTAGTAACCACGACTACAACGATCACATTTGTCTCCAGCTACGCCCTCGGTGCAGTGGCACCGTCCATCCTGGTCACATGACTCAGAGACAGATCCTGATTGGATGCAGCCGCAGGGCAGACAGCCCCGCCCACTCTGCAGCCCGAAGAACCCCAACTGAGAAAGGAGCAGAGTATTTAGTGTGTGTGTGTGTGTGTGTGTGTGTGTGTGTGTGTGTGTGTGTGTGTGTGTTACCTGGCAGCGATCACAGGTGCGTCCCGTCACATTCTCTTGGCACACACACTGACCTGTTGTGATGTCACAAACACTGGAGGAAGAGCCATTGACATCACAGCCGCAGTCTGGAAGAACAAGCCCCGCCCACTGTCAGCGATGTCACACATAGCCCCTCCCCCCTCCAGCCTGTCAGACAGAACTGAGGGAATAGACACCTTTGCAGTCCTTGGTGATGACTGCGTCGCCATAGTAACCAGGACGGCATGCCTCGCAGTGTTTTCCTGCTGTGTTGCCAAGGCAATGCAGACACTCCCCGGTCACGGCGTCGCAGTAACCAGCCTCGCTCATGTTAACGTTACTGTTACATTCACAGCTAACACAGGCCCCGCCCACCACCTGCGGGTTACCGTAGAAACCACTGGCACACCTGGACACAAGCAAAGGACAAACAGGAAGTCTTTCTGACGGATTAGCCGTTGCACCTGGGAACACATGAGATCCTCACCTCTCACAGTTTGACCCCGCATAGCCGGGCTGGCACCGGTCACATGACACCTGACCTGACGGCTCCACCACACAGGTAGGACTGAAACTGGAGAGCACAGCAGTGAGAACGGAGGAGACAGGTGAGACAGTCTCCTTCAGGTGGGACTCACCTGTTGGACGGCCCTGTTAGAGGACACGGACAGAGTCGGCAGTCGCCGTTGGTCAGGTTTCTATAGAAACCAGGAAGGCAGAGTTCACAGTGGGGGCCGGTGGTGTTGTGGCTGCAGCCCTGAGGCGGACAGGTCAAAGGTCAGCTGGCTGCAGGTGGGGCTTGGGTGCTGCTGATTGGTCCAGACTCACCTGACAGACTCCAGTAATGTCACAGTGGGTGGAGCGGCTACTGCACTCACACTGCATGCAGTACCCTCCGAACAGAACCGCTCCGACCCGGTAGAACCCAGGGAGGCACGACTGGAACACACAAGCCAGGTTAGTCTGGTCCGGACCAGAACCAGGACAAGAACTGGAAGATCAGAAACCTGCTGACCTCACAGGAGGTTCCGCTGTAACCAGCTGGACATTCACACGTCTCCACGGCGACCGCCTGAACTCCAGAACCTGAGCCAGAACTGGCGACATCCAAAGAGACCGAACCGAGCCTGGAGAGCAGAACCAGACGAGATGGACAGGGTTTGTCCTGAGGGATCCAGCAGAACCACCTCCAGACCCGTCAGAGGTGGTTGGAACCCATCAGAACCAGTCAGAACCATCAGAACCAGTCAGAACCATCAGAACTGGTCCTCACCGTATCGGTCCCTCAGTGGAAGTGTTCAGATGGACCCGGACGTACAGGCGGGTCAGGTCTGTCAGAACCAGCAGCAGGTCGTGTCGTGTTACTGGGCCTCCGGTTCGGTTGTCTACAAACCGGTCCGGGTAAATCTCCATGGCAACGGGTTGCTCTGCCAGTGGCAAGAGGAAGAGGAGCAGAGGAGGCGAGAGACGAAGAGTCCGGCCGTTACCCTGGAAACAAGGCAACCAATCGTTACTGGTTAGTCTCCAGGTGTGGAGCCGGGCTCTAGCTCACCTGCATGATGACATCAGAGAGGACAGTTAGGGTCTGGTCCCGGTTGTCTGGGGCGACGTCATAAACCACGGAGAAGACGAGCTGTCCCCCGAAGGACACCAGCTGCAGACAGCAGACATTCAGAGGACATGGCCACCAGAACCATTGGCGGGTTGGACCTAGCTCACCTTGTTGCCAAGGAAATGGCGGGGCGCCCCCCACACCAGCCTGTGTTTGTGTGCGACGGTGGAGGATGCATTGCTGGGGATGCCAAGGTCATTTCCATGGACACCCAGAGCAGCTTGGATGGGGTCAGAAGGTTGGAGGACAGCGTCTGAAAGAACCACCTGGACAGAGAAACCTCTGTGTTTGCCAAGGTGAGACGGGTCAGACCTGGGGACAGGTGAGGTGCATTACCTGCGTGACAGACCAATCAGAACTCTGACAGATGTCAGAAACACCAAAGCAGAAGCAGTCGGTGCAGCCCAGAGGGTTCTGCTGCTGCAGGTTGTAAAAACCCGGTTTGCACTGATCACAGTGGTCCCCCAACACGTTCACCTGATGAGCAACCGTAGGTCACAAGGTCATGAGGTCATGAGGTCACCAGAGTTCTGAGACCGCTGCTGGAGATCAGGGCTTACCTTGCAGGTGCAGGAGCTGCACGGGTCACTGTTGGTGCTTCCTGCCAGGTTGCACTCACAGCGAGTGCAGGCAGGAAAGTCCCTGAACCCAAATGCACAGCGGTCACAGCGCCGACCCGAGAACCCGTCCTTACACTGGCACTGACCCACGGACACACCTGGACACATGGACCACTGCCATCAGAGCCCCTGCAGGGCTCCACCGCTGGAAGTTGGGTCAAGCATCAGGACCGGTTGGAGGAACCTACCTGGTTCTGTGTCGTCTTTGTGGCAAACCGATGATCTGGATCCTCTCAGGTCACAGCTGCACTCCACACAGGGCAAATCAGAGTACGGAGATGCCTGCACACATTATGACCACCAAACCATTAACAGAATCATCAGAACCACTGGAAGCACCGACCCAATGGCCTCAGCACCGCCGGTACCTCGGCCGGTCTGTAGTATCCGTCCCTGCAACTCTCACAGTTGGTCCCGATAGTGTTTTGCCGGCAGTCGATACAGACTCCGCCCCCCTGGCGGACGCCGTGACGGTTTAGACTGAGGCCGAGGTCAGAGATGGTCTGGTTGTAGAAACAGTCACTGGCTTTGTTGTGACAGTTACACTCTTGAGAGAGACAGGTAGGGACAAATGGAGACAAAGACTGTAATCGTCCTTAATGATGAATCTTCTGCAGTCTTTTAAGGTGTCTCACTTTCACAGGTGTTTCCTTCAGAGAGGGTTCCTGGTTGCCATGGCAGCTGATGGTAACCGGGGCAACACTCGTTACAGTTTTCCCCACAGGTGTTGTGCTCACACACACACTTCAGTTTCTGTGAAAACACAGACAGAGGAGTTGAGTTGACCTGTCTGACAATGTCCAGGTGGGATCTGAGCAGTTGTAGGTGTGCCGTTACCTTGGTAACTGGGTCCAGCGGGCAGCTCTGGGCGTGTCCGTAGCAGATGCACATGCCACCTACGGAAATGTCCTTGATGGAATAATAATACTGGGAAGAGAGCAGACAGGTGAGACCAGAGCCGCTTCCTGTGCTGCCGGTCAGACCGCTGCCCGCCTTACCCTCCGAGTCACGATGGGGTCGACGTCCCGCGGGTCGTGAACGCTCAGTGTCATCAGATCAGCATTCAGCGTTCTGATTCTCTGAAGCCTCACTCTGATGTAACGAGCCGATGTAAAGTTCAAGAGGTCAGGGGTCAAATCATCTGCTCCAGGACGCCCGTTAATCAGAGAGGTGTGGATCTGTGAGACAGGTAGAGGGACAGGTAGAGGGACACGTAGAGGGACAGATAGAGACAGACAGGAAGACAGCTTGTCTCACCTCTCCGTGCTCCAGCGGGTTCAGTCTGGAGTAGTAGGATGTACAGATGACCTCGGTGTCGCTCCTGTAGGTTGGCGGTCCAAATCTCGGTGTGATGTTGTAGCGATGCAAACACTCCGAGTCACTGATGGCGTAGTACTGCCAGGGGTCAAAGGTCACACCATCCAGAGAGCGTTCAAGGATCCAGTTACCTGACAGGTGTTCATAGATGAGCAGGTAAACGGACAGGAGGACAGACAGGTGAACAGTCGACAGGTGCTTCTCTCACCTGGTCGTGGAGAATTGGCTGCTTTGATGATGATGTAAGCAACCTGAAATATCTGAACAGGTAAACAAAGTCACATGACCTGAGGAGGAATCAGGTTACCATGGCACCTGAGCTCTGGAGCCCTGAGCAGCATTAATATTTCAATGCTAAAGTTATGATGCTAATCTGTTAATGCTAACATCTCAATGCTAACATCTGAATGCCAACATCTCAATATTATCATTTCCATGCTAAGCTCAGGTAATCTCAGTGCATTTCAAAAAGCAGCATTAGTAAAAACTCTGAGTTAGAAAATTCTGATTTTAGAGAATCTGGCTTTTACGTTCCTGGCAGAGATGAAGGCTAACTGAGGCCCAGGTTACCATGGTGATTGGATACCTGTGTGGAGGTTTTGCGGTTCTTGTTCTGACCTGGTTCAGATCCAGGGTGATGGTGATCCAGTGAAACTGACGACCGTTCTTGATGCTCGGACTCTGCCACCACTGATTGGTTCCATCAATAGCGTTTATGATTGGATGACGCTCTGCAAACAGAGGAGGGGGTGTTACTTCCTGTCAGCTTAGGCCCCACCCACTGGGTCCAGCCCAGTTGAACTAGATCTGGAGGTTCTGGTGGTTCTTACCTTTAGCAAGGACAGAGTTGGCATCACATCTGGGGCAGTGCGGGTTCTTGATTCTGCGACCCGGAACGTGTTCCACCAGCTTGCAGTAAACCTCTGGTTCTGGGTCACCACAGGTGGCGTTGCTGCTGATCTCTGCATTATTGGCCAGGTTGAAGATGGCCGGGAACAGGCCTGGACGGCAGAACCAGAACCAGAACTGTTAGGAGCCGTTAGCCCTTAGGACGGATGGACCCCAGAGGACCATCTGACCCCAGAGGACCATCTGACCTCAAAGGACCATGTGACCCCAGAGGACCATCTCACCTCAGAGGACCATGTGACCCCAGAGGACCATGTGACCTCAAAGGACCATGTGACCCCAGAGGACCATCTGACCCCAGATGACCATGTGACCTCAAAGGACCATGTGACCCCAGAGGACCATCTCACCTCAGAGGACCATGTGACCCCAGAGGACCATCTCACCTCAGAGGACCATGTGACCCCAGAGGACCATTTGACCTCAAAGGACCATGTGACCCCAGAGGACCATTTGATCCCAGAGGACCATGTGACCCCAGAGGACCATGTGACCCCAGAGGACCATGTGACCCCAGAGGACCATCTGACCCCAGAGGACCATGTGACCCCAGAGGACCATTTGATCCCAGAGGACCATGTGACCCCAGAGGACCATGTGACCCCAGAGGACCATGTGACCCCAGAGGACCATCTGACCCCAGAGGACCATGTGACCCCAGAGGACCATCTGACCCCAGAGGACCATCTGACCTTATCTATGTGACTCTGTGTTGAATCAGCAGCTTCTTTTCTCTCTTTGGCCGTTTAAAGTTTTCCTGGTTGAACTTTGTTAAATGTGAAAGTGACCTGATGTTCGGATGTCCATCAGACCCGGTATTTGAACCAGAACCGCTTTGCAGTAAAGCGAGTTGGAACAGAGCGAGTAGCTGCTACAGAGGAGCCTTGAGCGGAGAGCAGCGTTCTGTTTGGACTGATGGAGAGCAGACTGTTGTGTCTGGTTCCTCAGGCTCACCTTGAACTAACCCAACCAGAACCAGAGCCGCTAACAGATGTTAGCCAGGCTGTGTGTTCATCTGGAGAAACTCTGCAGGAGGTCTGGGACAAACAGAGCAGCAGCAGAGGGGGAGGGGGAACTATTCACACCCTGGAAGGTTGAAATGATTTTTCTGGCAGAACTGAGGCATTTATTAAACGAATCAAATTCAAAACTGTGTTATCGATTCCAGAGGGAAACGAAATGTTGTCATAACTCACATCAAATCATGTCTTCAGTCTCCTGATGATGTTTCACAGCATCATGTCCTGAAAGAGTCCAGCAGCTCTGCTGACCCTCCTCCTTTGCTTTTGCTCCATCTGGTCGTAAATATTTAAAACTTTTTATTCTCAGGTGTTTGAGGCTGGAAGCCTCCTGACCATCACCCTCATCCAGCCTGGAGGGGAAACACCTGCCAGGGTATGAATACTTCTGGGTTCCACTGGACTTGTTAGCCGCCATCAGCAGAACGGAACGAAAGTCACATGATTAGAAGAGGACCCAATCAGCAGCAAGCGAAAGGGCAAAGGTCATTGATTCAGTTCCTGTCCACTCTTAGTTCTGATTGGACCTGGATGTGTTTGGTACCGATCCGGTCTGATTTGGACCTGCTGTTCCTGAGCAGATAAAGTAGGTTCTGACCAATCAGAGAGGACCTCAGTCCATGTCCACCCTGACCTCTGACCCCTCCCCCACAGAGACCCACTCAAAGCTCTGTGGGGGAGGGGAGGGGTGAGCGGGGGAGGGCGGCCGATCGATCATCACCAATCAAAGCTTCATTTAGCCATATTTGGTCGTACTTCCTGCTTCACCTCAGACAGAAACACAAAGTTCAGCAAGACACACGAATAAAACCCAACAGAACCAAATGAAACCCAGTAAAACCCAGCAGAACCCAGTAAAACTTCTGAAAGGAAAAGTCTGACCTCTGTGCTGAGCTGCAGCCCGCTCCATCAGAACCATCATCAGCAGCAGAACCTTCATCTTCACCAGAACCCGGCGGTCCAGCAGTCAGAATGAAGCCCAACTGCAGCTGAACCAGAACCGAAACAGAACTGGACCAGAACTGGACTGGAGTCTGAGATCCAAGTGAAGCTGAACTGTTAACTGGGAGAGAGGAAGCAGCTCAGAGGAATGTGTTTCTGCAGAGACTCCCCCCACAACACACACACACACACACACACACACACACACACACACACACCGCCCGCCTCCATTCATTCAGCTCTATGGGGGGTGGAGGGGGGCCGGCCTGTACCATCTGACCCGATACAGGGGGGTTTGGTTCTGAGCCTCTGTCCTCCTGCAGGGGGCGCTGCTCAGGAGCTTCTGCAGAACCTAAGCCGTCCAGTCCGGGTCTGACACGGAACCAGTGGCCTCTGCTCTTTATTGATCTCTGATTGGTTATCCAGATGGACTCATCAGAACCAACCAGTCCAAACTGGTCAATGCAGAGGAACTGCCCAGGAAGACTGTCAGAACCGGACCAAAACCGGGTCAGAACTGGACCAGAACCAGAGGAACAGAACTCTACAGAGACAGGAAAGGGTTAAAGGTCATAAAAGCTGCTCTCACAACTGTTCTCTATTGTCTCCTCTGGTCCGGAACCGGCTGCTCAGAACCAGACCAGAACCTCTGACGTTGGTCACCAGGAGGAGCCGTGGGTCCAGCAAGGAATCCGAACAAAGCCTAACTGGCTCTCCAGCTCTGACCTCCAGCTCTGACCTCCAGCTCTGACCTCCAGCAGGAATAGAAACCGTCTGATTATTTAGTCAGATTACTGAGGAATATTAAAACAGAGGCAGAGACAAGATTCTTCAGTGATTCATCATTTATTGATCTGTTATCAGAGACAAACTCAAGGTTAAACTCAGGGTTGATCAACTCTGAGTCACAGATCATTCTGAAAAAGTTTAAAATCATCAGTGTTTTAACTCCGGTCCAGAACCGGTTTATTTCCATCCGACCCAACCTCTGGTTCCGGATCAGAACCTCGAGCAGCAGCTGGTCTCTGAGTTCAGAGGAGAATCCCAGAGGAACATCTGGAGCAGCTGCAGAACCTCCTCTGGATGTTTCAGCTCGATCAGATTCTCTGAGCTTAAATCCAAACTGTTAGTAAACGAAGTCAGAATGAAAAATCTACATCATGAAGACGAGTCCATCATCAGCTCTTCCTCGTCCTCCCAGAACCGGCCGGGTTCTGCCGGTCCCTCACAGTTTGGCTTTGGCCTGGAAGAAGCTCATGACGGCGTTGAAGCATTCCTCTGAGGTCCAGCGCTCCATCAGCCGCTCCACCTCAGCGTCGTTGACGGCGTAGAGACGTTCCTTCTCCACGGACCGGATCAGCTGTTTGGACAGCGCCAGGGACTGATGAAGAAAGAGACGCTGCTGTTAGAACCCGGACATCCTCCAGAACCTCAGTTCAGCTACTGGTGTCAGCAGAGCTCGTCCTTCCACTTAATTTTATCCACTTTGTGGAATGAAACCAAAACTAAGAAGCCCTCAGCATGATGCTGCCACCGCCATGCCTGGCAGTTAGAGCAGTGTTGGCCGGATCCAGTCAACAGTCCTGGAGAACCACCAGGTATCATTACTTAGACCAGCAGGTTTGTGAAGGTGACTGAACATCATCCATCCATCCATCCATCCATCCATCCATCCATCCATCCATCCATCCATCCATCCATCCATCCATCCCACCCTCCCTCCCTCACTCACCTGGGGAGGCAGCCGGGCGTAGGCCTTGAGCCGGGTCCAGACCTCGGACTGGAAGCTGGTGTCGGGGAAAACCTCTGTGATCAGACCCAGTTCACAGGCCTGGCTGGCCGTCAGCTTCTTATTGAACAGCAACATCTCACTGGCCTGCAGAGACAGTCAGAGACAGAGACAGTCAGAGACAGTCAGAGACAGTCAGGGACAGAGACAGTCAGGGACAGTCAGAGACAGTCAGAGACAGAGACAGTCAGAGACAGTCAGAGACAGTCAGGGACAGTCAGGGACAGAGACAGTCAGGGACAGTCAGAGACAGTCAGAGACAGTCAGAGACAGAGACAGTCAGAGACAGTCAGGGACAGTCAGAGACAGTCAGAGACAGAGACAGTCAGAGACAGTCAGGGACAGTCAGAGACAGTCAGAGACAGTCAGGGACAGTCAGAGACAGTCAGAGACAGAGACAGTCAGGGACAGTCAGAGACAGTCAGAGACAGTCAGAGACAGTCAGAGACAGAGACAGTCAGGGACAGTCAGAGACAGTCAGAGACAGAGACAGTCAGTCAGAGACAGTCAGAGACAGTCAGAGACAGAGACAGTCAGTCAGAGACAGAGACAGTCAGAGACAGTCAGAGACAGAGACAGTCAGACAGAGACAGAGACAGTCAGGGACAGTCAGAGACAGAGACAGTCAGTCAGAGACAGAGACAGTCAGAGACAGTCAGAGACAGAGACAGTCAGAGACAGTCAGGGACGGAGACAGTCAGTCAGAGACAGAGACAGTCAGGGACAGTCAGAGACAGAGACAGTCAGTCAGAGACAGTCAGAGACAGAGACAGTCAGTCAGAGACAGAGACAGTCAGAGACAGAGACAGTCAGAGACAGTCAGGGACAGTCAGGGACAGTCAGGGACAGTCAGAGACAGTCAGGGACAGTCAGGGACAGTCAGAGACAGTCAGGGACAGTCAGAGACAGTCAGAGACAGTCAGAGACAGAGACAGTCAGTCAGGGACAGTCAGAGACAGTCAGAGACAGTCAGAGACAGTCAGAGACAGAGACAGTCAGGGACAGTCAGAGACAGTCAGAGACAGTCAGAGACAGTCAGAGACAGAGACAGTCAGGGACAGTCAGAGACAGTCAGAGACAGAGACAGTCAGTCAGAGACAGTCAGAGACAGTCAGAGACAGAGACAGTCAGTCAGAGACAGAGACAGTCAGAGACAGTCAGAGACAGTCAGAGACAGAGACAGTCAGAGACAGAGACAGTCAGAGACAGTCAGGGACGGAGACAGTCAGTCAGAGACAGAGACAGTCAGGGACAGTCAGAGACAGAGACAGTCAGTCAGAGACAGAGACAGTCAGGGACAGTCAGAGACAGAGACAGTCAGTCAGAGACAGAGACAGTCAGAGACAGTCAGAGACAGAGACAGTCAGAGACAGTCAGGGACGGAGACAGTCAGTCAGAGACAGAGACAGTCAGGGACAGTCAGAGACAGAGACAGTCAGTCAGAGACAGTCAGAGACAGAGACAGTCAGTCAGAGACAGAGACAGTCAGAGACAGAGACAGTCAGAGACAGTCAGGGACAGTCAGGGACAGTCAGGGACAGTCAGAGACAGTCAGGGACAGTCAGGGACAGTCAGGGACAGAGACAGTCAGAGACAGTCAGAGACAGTCAGGGACGGAGACAGTCAGTCAGAGACAGAGACAGTCAGGGACAGTCAGGGACAGAGACAGTCAGGGACAGTCAGAGACAGTCAGAGACAGTCAGAGACAGAGACAGTCAGAGACAGTCAGAGACAGTCAGGGACAGTCAGGGACAGAGACAGTCAGGGACAGTCAGAGACAGTCAGAGACAGTCAGAGACAGTCAGAGACAGAGACAGTCAGAGACAGTCAGAGACAGAGACAGTCAGTCAGAGACAGTCAGAGACAGTCAGGGACAGTCAGGGACAGTCAGAGACAGTCAGAGACAGAGACAGTCAGAGACAGTCAGAGACAGAGACAGTCAGAGACAGTCAGAGACAGTCAGAGACAGTCAGGGACAGTCAGAGACAGTCAGAGACAGAGACAGTCAGGGACAGTCAGAGACAGTCAGAGACAGTCAGAGACAGAGACAGTCAGGGACAGTCAGAGACAGTCAGAGACAGTCAGAGACAGAGACAGTCAGGGACAGTCAGAGACAGTCAGAGACAGAGACAGTCAGTCAGAGACAGTCAGAGACAGTCAGAGACAGAGACAGTCAGTCAGAGACAGAGACAGTCAGAGACAGAGACAGTCAGTCAGAGACAGTCAGAGACAGTCAGAGACAGTCAGGGACAGTCAGAGACAGTCAGAGACAGAGACAGTCAGAGACAGTCAGAGACAGTCAGGGACAGTCAGAGACAGTCAGAGACAGTCAGAGACAGAGACAGTCAGGGACAGTCAGAGACAGTCAGAGACAGTCAGAGACAGTCAGAGACAGAGACAGTCAGGGACAGTCAGAGACAGTCAGAGACAGAGACAGTCAGTCAGAGACAGTCAGAGACAGTCAGAGACAGAGACAGTCAGTCAGAGACAGAGACAGTCAGAGACAGTCAGAGACAGAGACAGTCAGAGACAGAGACAGTCAGAGACAGTCAGGGACGGAGACAGTCAGTCAGAGACAGAGACAGTCAGGGACAGTCAGAGACAGAGACAGTCAGTCAGAGACAGAGACAGTCAGGGACAGTCAGAGACAGAGACAGTCAGTCAGAGACAGAGACAGTCAGAGACAGTCAGAGACAGAGACAGTCAGAGACAGTCAGGGACGGAGACAGTCAGTCAGAGACAGAGACAGTCAGGGACAGTCAGAGACAGAGACAGTCAGTCAGAGACAGTCAGAGACAGAGACAGTCAGTCAGAGACAGAGACAGTCAGAGACAGAGACAGTCAGAGACAGTCAGGGACAGTCAGGGACAGTCAGGGACAGTCAGGGACAGTCAGGGACAGTCAGGGACAGAGACAGTCAGAGACAGTCAGAGACAGTCAGGGACGGAGACAGTCAGTCAGAGACAGAGACAGTCAGAGACAGAGACAGTCAGAGACAGTCAGGGACAGTCAGGGACAGTCAGAGACAGAGACAGTCAGTCAGAGACAGAGACAGTCAGAGACAGAGACAGTCAGTCAGAGACAGAGACAGTCAGAGACAGAGACAGTCAGTCAGAGACAGAGACAGTCAGAGACAGAGACAGTCAGTCAGAGACAGAGACAGTCAGAGACAGAGACAGTCAGTCAGAGACAGAGACAGTCAGAGACAGAGACAGTCAGTCAGAGACAGAGACAGTCAGAGACAGAGACAGTCAGTCAGAGACAGAGACAGTCAGAGACAGAGACAGTCAGAGACAGTCAGTGACAGTCAGGGACAGTCAGAGACAGTCAGTCAGAGACAGTCAGAGACAGAGACAGTCAGGGACAGTGACAGTCAGGGACAGTCAGAGACAGTCAGAGACAGAGACAGTCAGAGACAGTGACAGTCAGGGACAGTCAGAGACAGTCAGTCAGAGACAGTCAGTCAGAGACAGTCAGTCAGAGACAGTCAGAGACAGTCAGAGACAGAGACAGTCAGAGACAGTCAGAGACAGTCAGAGACAGAGACAGTCAGAGACAGAGACAGTCAGGGACAGTCAGAGACAGTCAGAGACAGAGACAGTCAGAGACAGTCAGAGTCAGAGACAGTCAGAGTCAGAGACAGTCAGAGACAGTCAGAGTCAGAGACAGTCAGAGTCAGAGACAGTCAGAGACAGAGACAGTCAGGGACAGTCAGAGACAGTCAGAGACAGAGACAGTCAGAGACAGTCAGAGACAGTCAGAGACAGTCAGAGTCAGAGACAGTCAGAGACAGAGACAGTCAGAGACAGAGACAGTCAGAGACAGTCAGAGTCAGAGACAGTCAGAGTCAGAGACAGTCAGAGACAGTCAGAGACAGAGACAGTCAGAGTCAGAGACAGTCAGACAGTCAGAGACAGAGACAGTCAGAGACAGAGACAGTCAGAGACAGTCAGAGACAGTCAGAGACAGAGACAGTCAGAGTCAGAGACAGAGACAGTCAGGGACAGTCAGAGACAGAGACAGTCAGAGACAGTCAGAGACAGAGACAGTCAGAGACAGTCAGAGACAGAGACAGTCAGAGTCAGAGACAGAGACAGTCAGGGACAGTCAGAGACAGAGACAGTCAGAGACAGTCAGAGACAGAGACAGTCAGAGACAGTCAGAGACAGAGACAGTCAGGGACAGTCAGAGACAGAGACAGTCAGAGACAGTCAGAGACAGTCAGAGACAGAGACAGTCAGAGACAGTCAGAGACAGTCAGAGACAGTCAGAGTCAGAGACAGTCAGACAGTCAGAGACAGTCAGACAGTCAGAGACAGAGACAGTCAGAGACAGTCAGAGACAGTCAGAGACAGTCAGAGACAGTCAGAGACAGAGACAGTCAGAGACAGTCAGAGACAGAGACAGTCAGAGACAGTCAGAGACAGAGACAGTCAGAGACAGTCAGAGACAGAGACAGTCAGAGTCAGAGACAGTCAGAGACAGTCAGAGACAGAGACAGTCAGAGACAGTCAGAGACAGTCAGAGACAGTCAGAGACAGTCAGAGTCAGAGACAGTCAGAGACAGTCAGAGTCAGAGGCAGTCAGAGACAGAGACAGTCAGAGACAGTCAGAGACAGTCAGAGACAGTCCGACGACCCGGCAGCAGCTTCAGGTTCTGGTGATCTGCGCCGGTACCTTGGTGGGGCCCATTATCCTGGGGAAGGTGTAGGAGGAGCAGCCCTCAGCGCTCTGACCCAGCTGGGTGAAGGGCGTGTGGAAGGTGGCCTGAGAAACATCAACACGGTTCCCATGGAAATGGGTCAGAACAGGAAACTAAACTGGACTTCCTCTCCATCGCGTCCTCGTCTCTATTCCAGGAATTCTGGAAAACTAGGACTAATTTTACCAAAATAAAATGTCTTTACTGTCATTAGAGCACAGCGCCATCATCTGGTAACTAAAAAACAAACATATTATTCATAAAGGATAACGGAACCAGACATGACCCGACCCTTTGGGTCAGCTGAAGTGTGTTTCTGTACCCGCTCTGTGGCGTAGATCAGGTCAAACAGTCCCAACACGGTGACAGAGATCCCTACAGCCGGGCCATTCACCACGGCAACCAGAGGCTTCGGGAAGTCGATGTACGCCCTGACGTACTTCCTGAGGAAACACAAACACACAGACGGCCTCAGGTGGACCAGGTACTGCAGTCAGGAGGTGAGGTGTTCATCAAGAACCCCATAAAGTTGTCACTGAGCTGAGGATCTACGGCTCCACAGAGGCCTGACCCGGGACGTTTGGGTACCGGACTGAACAGAACCCTCAGATTATTCTGGTTCTGCTCAGTTAGTGGTGAAAAACATGACGATGTAGCTCAGTGAAGGTTCTTATTGGAAAATAGATTATAGAAGAACAACATGGACTTGTGAGAGGGCAGAAAACAGGAGGCTGCTGCCCCCTGCTGGACTGTTCTGTGAGACTGACGGAAATGAAAAGCAGTTTTATAGTTATCTGATGCAAACTAAGCTTCATTAACATTTTCCTGATATATTAAAGTAGAAAGTTTTTATTAAAGTGTCTGACAGCTGCAGATGGAATCCTCTTTGTTCCTGATTCAGTTCTGCTGTGAGAACCCAAACACTGAGACAGTCGACATGTAAAAGGTCAAACTGACAGAAATCAAACGGGTTGAGTGTCAGCCAGTGAAACTTTCTTGAGCAGGTTTTCTGTCTGCAGCTCAGAGGAACCTCAGGTGTTGCCCACCTGAGCAGCTCTGCTCCCTGCCTGGCCATCTCCTGGACGCCTCCCTCTGGGATCTTGGTGAAGGTGGACAGGTCGTTCCCGCTGCAGTAAAAGTCTCCAGCTCCTTCAGAGAGGAAACAACAAAGGGAGGAACCGATCAGACCAGCGTCCTGGTTGTTTCCATGGTAAAGGGAAAATATCTTATAAGGCTCCATTTATTTCCTTCCAGTAATCTTTTATAACTGGGCCGTCCCAGAAGACATGAGGATGGTTTGCGTTTTGATTTCTACATTTTCTCCAACATGCAGGAGGATTTCCATCATAGTGGCATTTCTGAGCAGGTGTGATGACCTTCGGATGGCTCAGAGCTCTGCAGCAGGGCCACAGCCCGGCCCCTCTGCAGCAGGGCCACAGCCCGGCCCCTCTGCAGCAGGGCCACAGCCCGGCCCCTCTGCAGCAGGGCCACAGCCCGGCCCCTCTGCAGCAGGGCCACAGCCCGGCCCCTCTGCAGCAGGGCCACAGCCCGGCCCCTCTGCAGCAGGGCCACAGCCCGGCCCCTCTGCAGCAGGGCCACAGCCCGGCCCCTCTGCAGCAGGGCCACAGCCCGGCCCCTCTGCAGCAGGGCCACAGCCCGGCCCCTCTGCAGCAGGGCCACAGCCCGGCCCCTCTGCAGCAGGGCCACAGCCCGGCCCCTCAGCCTGGTTAAGCTGTTTCACCTGTGAACACAGCGAACTTTGACTCGTCTTTAGCTGCCTGCTCCAGAGCTGCTATGATCTCGTTGTACATCTGAAAGAAGAAATTAGGGTAACAGGAAGTGAACCAGCAGGAAATGATGTCACATGACATCATCGGGGCTTCCTGGTTTCACCTGCTGACCTCAGGTGTGATGGCGTTCTTCTTGGCCGGTCGGTTCAGTTTGATGGTGGTGATGTCATCGGCCGTAGAGACCAACAGCGTCTCGTATGTGGCTCCGCCCCCAACAGGCGTTGCAGTGACCTGGGCGGAGCTTCCTCCCTCTGCCTCCACCAGGGAGCCAATCAGGTTGCAGTACTGCTCCCTGGCTTCATCCTGATAGGTAGAAACCTTAACTGTCAGTTGCTGGAGGAAAGTTCTGATCTGCCGATTGTTTTGCAAACGGTCCAGAACTAATGGGAGATTCTGACCTTACAGAAAAGAAACAATCCTAACATAACAGGGAGTTTATGATTTGAAGCTTCACCAGCAGAACGATGGATCCGATCAGAACCACAGAGGAGCCGATGGACAGTCGTACCTGAGAAATGGAGCCCAGAGATTTCCACGCATCCCATTTGACCTTGTTCACAAAGTCCAGCATTCCTGGTTTAGGAGTGTTGCAGGGACCCTGAGTGGCCTGGAGGAAGAGGAGGAGGAGCTGTTACTATGGTAACACACAGCCGGTGAAGTATCAACCTCAAAGTGTTTATGTACATATGTATCGATACTTCCAGCGCCCCCTGCTCCTTCTGTCTGAACCAAACTCAAGTTTTCTTCCAGGCCTGGAGTGAAAAGGAACCATGAGAACACCAGGGAACAGAACCAGAGAATGCTACGCTACGCTAGGCTACGCTAGGCTAGGCCTAGTAAGCACCATTTGGACCCTTCAACTTAAGACGACATCCAGGGATCCAACTGTGGCCCAGACACCAGAACTAGTCTGCAGTTCATTGACCGGTACCAGAACCGATTTCCAGCATGCCTCAGTGCCACCTCCTGGACCTTGCCGTCACCAGACCGACGTCCTCCATCCTCCAAGCTGAGACATTGGGTCCGGTTCCATGACTTTGATCTGGACCAAAGTAAGGTTCTTCCTGTGGTTCTGGTGCTTAACGCTGAAGGTCAGAGCTGGTTCTTGGTTTCATCAGAACCAGAACCGGCCAGTTAAATCTGGTTCTGACCCATCATTCGTCCAACCAGAACAACGGACCCGGCTGGTACTGGATGACTGATGACCGATTAGCGACCAGAACAAAAGATGAACTGCAGATGCTGATGACCTTTAAATGTTTAATGATCTTTGGTTCTGAAAAGGTTCTGATACTGACAGCATGCAGGAACCTCCAGAACCTTCATGACCCAGGAACAGAACCTCCTCACCTGCTTGAACAGAGCGTAGATCTTCAGCTTGACCTCGTTCCCCGGATCCTTCTTCAGCGCCGACAGTTTGCTCTTCGCCTGTTCAAACTGCTCCACCGTCGCACCTGAGGACACACAGCCAATCAGAGAACACCTTCTGCTCGTCTCACCTGAGTGGAATCATCCTGGATCCGCTGTAGACCCACCCATCATAGGAGACGCCGTGGTCTGGAATGTCAGACTGGGAACACTGGTCCTGAGCAAACTGGGGATCACAGAGATGTCCAGAGCTTTAAATTATGACACATTTAGCTTTTATATACATCAGTGACGTGCGGTGAGGTTCATTGCAGGTGAGTCACTGACTTACGACTTATATAGACACCAAACATGTTACGGAAATTTCGCGGAGGCAAACAACGCTGGGGGGCAAAAAGACTAATCATTTACATGTCATCCAAAGCCGCGTTAACTCAGTGAAACTTAGAAATGTAGGTATGAATTTCGTGCTACGATCCACAGCAAAGGGAAAGAGCGAGAAAGCACTTTCTCGCTTTGTATCCGCCGAGCTACACACAGACTCGTTGCCATAGCAACTGACAACAATGCAACTTCATGTTTTAGGCTTCAACACTGTTACACTGAGAGGTGTGGTGTGGAAGGAAAACTCAGCGAAGGTGGCTGAAGCATACATAAAGGTGATTTATTAGGCCTCCTTCAGCACAGCATAATCCACTCACAAGACAAAATGGCATCTTTTCCAGCAGTCTCCTTATATACTGTTGTCCCCACCTTCTCTATTAACTGCCCAGCCAATCAAACTCCAGCAAACATGGCCCTTTCTATAAAAGAGCTGGGTTTGAGGCGGGCCTCCTCTTTGGTAGGTTCCAAGATGGCGGCCACAAGGACACACCCAAAAAGGTAAACATTTCACAAACAAAAGGATCACATACACACATTCTAGAACTTAAATGTTACAGAAAATATTATTGCTTCTTAACACCAAAAAAAACTAGATTAGCTACCGCTTCTGCTTTACAGAATTACTTAGACATACAAACTGTAGCCCACAAAACACACATTTCATTAAAAAACTAAAAAACATCTTATTGCTGTCTTATCTTTATGTATGAATGAAATCCATGCGCCGCTAATTCTGCACAAAAATCTCCGTTCATCCAAAGCCAAGTCCTTCCTCAAGTCTTTTCTACTCCGTTTGAGAATCATCAAACTGTCTCGAAGCAAAACCTTCAGCCCGGTGTTGGTCTTACTTTAGCTATAGAGCTTTGGAGCTGACGTCACAGCGTATGACGTTTACGGCGCTCGGCGCCATGTTTGCAGCCCACAGACCAAAACAAACTAGTCAGAACAAAAGAGTTTTCATTGTATTACCGACCGCAGCGAAGTTGTTTTGCAAATTGGTTACTGGATATTCTCCCTCCGCGGAGTAAGGGACGTTCAGCTCAAAGTTGATCCGATTTATGATCGCTAATTTCGGCCAGCTGTTCTCTACCGATGCCTCCTGAAGCGCTCGGAGGTTCACATCGGGACCGTCAATTTCCGACACTCCTGTAAATAAATGCTTTGTCTTGTGACCAACTGATACAAAAAAGTGGTCATTCATGTTATTAAACGAGGAACACTACCCTCTATAAAATGTTTAATTCATATTTAATATTTTAAGTAATATTAAATGTTTTCTTCAATAGCTTCCAGGTCATGTGACCTATTAACTCAAAATCGGTTAAATTATTCAACTACACTATATAGATGAGGCATATTTTTATTCCATTTTGACCCCTTTTTTATTTTTTAACCAAATTTATATTTAAAAAATATTTTTTTAAAGTTCATAAAATATATTACCTCACATGATAAGAACATTTGTAACCTGTAATGTTCAATTACATAAAATTCTAGAACAGGATCTATTTCATTACATGTTCACTTACCTGAAATATGTTAAATACAACAAATATTAAAGTGTGATCTGTTTCATAAAATGTACTTGTCACCTTTATTGTTTAATTACACATTAAATGTTTAAAGATGGGCTTTTTCATCTGGTTTGTGTCATGATGTGGCGGTGGACGAACTTTATGTGGATGTTATTTTTAATTAACTAAACCAAGGGGGCCCAAAGTGGGTCCTCGAGGGCCGGCATCCTGCATGTTTTAGGTGTTTCCCTTCTGCCACACCTGGATTGTATCTCTGGGTGATTAACAGGTTTCTGCAGGACTTGATGGTCCTGCAATCATTTTTCTCAGCTGTTCTGGAATAGAGGCTCATCTAAAACATGCAGAGCAGGGGGCTGAGGACCAGGTGGAGAAACACTGATCTAAGCAAAGAAAAAAACCTAACTAGCATTACTAAAGGAAGATATATACATACATGAATATATATCTTCCTTTAATAATATCAAATTTTTACTTTAAATGTGATTCATTTCTTCACCTGTTTAAGTGAAGTGCTTGAATCAAACGTTTCTTGAATGTTTCCCACATGAAATTATTAAATGAGACAAAACAGCCACTTCCCACTGTACACATATTTCATCACAAATGGTTTAGACACTTTATGGAGCTCTAGGTGCTGAGCTCCTCTCCAGCCTCTGGAACTGTTTTCATCATTTACCTCTTCTGGGGTAAATAATGAAAACAGTCTCTGTAATCCGTTGATGGTTTTGCTGTATCGCCTCTTTAATTAACGCGCATGTTGTGGCGTTTACCTCAGTGACCCATATTCAGCACTGAACCCAGTCTGGATTGAGCTCATCCATTTCACATGTCGGTTTGCCTTCAAGAGGACATATCAGATCACACATCAGTATTAAAGCTGTAAATCTGATAACACTAGTAAAATAGTTTACTTCACAATAATGGAATAACCTCGATGTCCACTGACGAAACTCGAACTATGCTACATAAACAATATTAGCCTGAGCTAAACAAGGTTGACCCACTTAAATGAACTCAACAGAAACTGATCATGAGTACACCCGGACAAAATCATAGCAAAATAAATTATGACACAACACCAACAAAGCGAATTTAGACACTCACCAGAATAGAAATGTCTGCAGCAAACTTGTAGGTATCTGGGGATGTTGGAGAGGTAATATCAGGACGTCTCATTTTCTCATTCATTTTCTTCTCGTTAGCTCCGATAGCTTAGCCTCCTCGCGTTGTTTCCAAGCAGGAAAATAGTGAAACGAAAGTCCATTTTCCATCTTTTTACCTTTTCGGTCGTGTGATCGGACATTACACTTGATAACGCAGCAAGTTCGTGACATAGCTAAAATATCTGTGAGACAGTCGTTTTTGTAGGTGACAACAAAGATGGCGCTGATACCCCTCCAACTAGAGCAGTGACGTCACGCTCCGAAGCTCTATTGTCTCCTGCTTCAATTGAAAATCCACTTTAGAAAACTGTTTAACTGTAGAAATGTAGTCTTTAATGTTGGAAGAGATGAGAAAACAAATCGCTGTACTTTACTTATTTACTGTATGGCTAGCTCCATGGCTAGCTCACTATGTCTTAATCTGCAGTTGTGGAGTCACAATATCTGGGATCATGAGCGCCCCCTGTGATGAGGCAAGAGAACTGCCTGCCTCACCTGGAGTCTGTTCTCTGTTTCTGATCGCTCCTCCGCACACAAAACATGATACAAACACAGTTAGTGACAAAAAAAACACTGTACATTATATATATAAGCTAAATTATGGAAAATCAGTCCATATATGAAATGTTTTTTAGCCATTTCATTGCCGGCGTACAGACAGGACGAGCATGCTCTCATAGAATGGCAGCCAGTGCAGTTAGTGAGAGGTTGATCAGTCCAGGTGAGGCTCAGCTTCCTGCTGCCTCACCGGCTTCACTTCTGAGCATTTGAATGGGAAAATACAAAAATTTAGCAATTTTGAAGAGAAAAATAATCAAAATTGGTTAAGCTAAGTAAAAAATAGATACTTTATAGTACAATCCACAGGGTGAAAATAGCAATATAAATGATGTTATTGTATATTATTTTTCCATGATGAAAGGTGAGGCTCTACCTCACCTGCCTCCCATGACCGCACGTCACTGTTTGATTGTTTGTCTAATCAAACATTACTTTTCACGCCCTGCCTGTAATACCACTGCGTTCTGCCTTAGGGCCGCGACCCCCATGTTGAAGAACTGAATCCAGACTGTCGGGTTTTTTTAGGGTTTACTATCTGGGGCAAAGGTCACTTGGTCTTCCTGTAAAGTTTCAGGTCATAAACTGTGACTGTAACTAATCTATGAGGACAAATCATTTTAATCCACCTTCAGCTCTCAGACTTGGTTCTGGTTAATTTAACTCTGACTCTTGAATCATTCCGGTTAAAGTTCAAACATCGCGATAACTGACTTGACAGACATGGTCATCATTACCTGTTTAGCTTAGCAAAGCGCCACGCAGAGCAGCTCTTCAGGGCGGCAGCGGCCATCTAAATCCGGGTTCCGGTCCAAAGTTCGAGAGGACAGGCAGAGAAACGGAGGAGAGAGCTAGCCCTACAGAAGCTAGCAGCGGCTAATGACGAGATCCCGCCCACGCCACCGCGTTCTGCGCTGCTATTGGTTAAAGGAAGCGTAGCAAACTCCGGTTTGTCCAATGGTCAGAGGGCGTTCCCTCAGCACCAAACAAAACGCAGGATGCTGCTTAAAGCCCGCCCTCTTGGTTCCAACCGACCAATGACTGTCGCGGTCTCATTAATTATGCGGTGGGTCCGGGTTGCTCCAGCAGAAAGACGACGCAGAGGTTCTGAGGTTCCGAAAAGTCCAACTGTGCATGTCCAGATGAGACCATGCCGCCGTCAAAATCCCGGAAGATCGCTGTGCTGGTCTACAGGTCGGTGGGCAAGTCCAGAACCACCCGAACCGGGCAGGACCAGGGCGTTAGAATCAGTCTCCAGGTTCAGGTAGGATAAATATCTGTCCTGTCTGAGGTCCAGATGAAGCCGCCCTGAACCAAAGATGGGCTCTTTTACAGTTTATGGTGTAGTACCAGAACCGGTCTGGCCCAGAACTTTGTCTCTGCTGGCAGCCAATCAGGTGTGGTCCTGATGCTGTGGCTGAGAGCAGAGTGGTTCAGAACTGGTCCAAAACAGACAAAACCAGTCCAGAGCTGGTCCAGAACAGGCCCAAAGCCCATCCAGAACCTTCAGAACCTCCCGTGTGTCTCTGTCTGCAGGGAAATCTTCTCTCACCATCCAGTTTGTAGATTCCTACGATCCCACCATAGAGAACAGTAAGTCCTTCTCTGGACCAGAACCGCCAGCGGATCTCTGAAGGTTTTCTGTCTCTTCCAGTTTTCACTAAGACCATGGCGCTGAACGGTCAGCAGTACAACCTTCAGCTGGTGGACACGGCTGGACAGGTGAGAGCTTCTCTGGGTGATTTCTCCTCTGACCTTTGACCTCCTGCTGAGCGGACGCTGGTGTGTCCGTCAGAGCTGCACCACCGACGTCAACGGCTACGCCCTCATCTACTCGGTGACGTCCTACAAAAGGTAGGACCTGCTGTTGATGTTAGATCCCGGTTCTGATGCAGCTGCACCTGGTTCTGGGTTTGGTACCAGATGTCCTCCTGGCAGGTACGGAGCCACCAGAATATCCGGTACCGGTTCCACCCTAACGGTTCTGTTGTGTCTGTGCAGCTTCGAGGTGGTTCAGGTGATCCACGAGAAGTGGGGAACGTCCAGTACGTAAACCCAAACGGTTCTGATCCACCGGGCCGGAGGAACCGGGTCTGACTGGACTCTCTGGTGTGTTTCTGCAGGAAACCCATCATCCTGGTGGGGAACAAGGACCTCCACATGGAGAGGTATCAGAACCAGAACCCAAAGCAGATGGTTCTGCTGGTTCAGAACCATCAGCTCAACATGGAGCCAACAGGTTTCATCTGCTGTGGACTTCCTCAGGGTTCTGGGCTGTGGTTCTGTTTGGGCCCAGTTTAAGGATGTGGTCTGGAATAGAACCTGGAGGAAGTCCACCAGCAGGAGAACCATGACTCCAACGGTTTCTGTTTCTCAGCTTCTGTTCATCTAACAGAACCTATTCTGGTTCTGGTTCTGCAGGGTCATCGGCTACGAGGAGGGCAAAGCTCTGGCCGAGTCGTGGAGCGCCGCCTTCCTGGAGTCTTCAGCTAAACATAACCTGGTGAGGCTGAGGTTCTACTGTCTGAGCAGAACCAGTAGAACCATCAGAACCTCCTGATGGTGTGCTGCTCCTCAGACGGTGGTGGAGGTGTTCCGGAGGATGGTCCTGGAAGTGGAGCAGATGGAGGGCGGCCAGCCCCAGCAGTGGTCTCCGCCCCCTGATCCCAGGAGCTTCTGTTGACCCGTCAGGTCCACTGGACTCTGCTTCTTCCAGAACCACAGCAGATCTGGTTCCTCCTCTCAGATTGGAGCAGATTTATCCGACAGTCAGCTCTCCTGAACTCGGACGGTTGAGCGTCGCTTTGAGCTGCAGCTGCTGGACTCGGAGCTTAAATTCACAGATTTTTACATGAAGTCTGGTTTCATGGGAACAATCAGCAGAAAAGAACCAAAGAGCAGGACGAGGAAAACAGTCAGAATTTTAAATATTATCTGCAGATTTTGTGTTTTTAATTTTAGTTCATATCTATATAACGGAAGCTTCAGTCAGACTCATCACCAGACCTACTGGTTTCTCAGAGAGCGCCACCCCCCGGCAGAAAGGAGGAACTACAGGACAGACGTTAAACAGACGTGTGGGCGGAGCCTCAGCTCACCTGGAAACCAGAAACCAGGTGATTCTGGTTCCAATTTTATCTTCATGGTTGAGTCACGTCTTCAGGTTCTCCTGAACCAGACTGAACCGGATTGCAGGGTGTTGGTGAAGTGATGAGTTCTGGTCCACCCGACTTTTGGACCAGACTGGACCTGCGGTTCTCCTCTGACCCGGATGAGATCAGCTTTGTTCTGATCGATGTTCTGATTATAAAGTTCGGTTCTGTTTGGATAAAACCAGAATCACCTCAGACTCTGAGCTCAACGCGAGATGCCAGAGAGCAGCAAGCTAGTTTTAAATATTAGACCAGAGGTTCCCAAACTGTGGGGCGCGCCCCTTAGGGGGGGCGCCGTGTCATTGCAGGGGGGCGCGGGAAGCCGTCTGGATGAAAAACAAAAAACAAAAACATGAACACTGTACGCGCTGGGTTTTTACCTTAGAATGACCAACTCTCTGTTATTCCTCTGTCAATTTGATACAGTAGAGGCTTCCACACTTCCCATATCTGTGTCCTCTGTCACTTTTATCAGCAGTTAAAACTGTTTAATCCGTTGTTAACATGTTGTAACCTGTTTTTCCGAGCCGCCTTTAAACACAACATGAGCGCTACGACGCTCGCGCTGGGTTTCCACCTGTGAAGGAGACCTGCTGCTGCTGGGCGGAGCTACGTAGGTTTGTGTTAGAATCACGGCAGCAAACCAGCAAAACGCAAAGAACTTTTCACAGTTTTTCCCTCCAAACTGTTTGGAAACCACTGTATTAGACAATTCATTTAACTTCACATAATTATCGCTGTAGAGTCCATTTGTTTACTTAATAAAATATATTTGTCCTGTTTGATGTTTGTTGTGACGTAAACTCACAAAGGAACGAGGTCACTAGATGAATTTAGTGGTTTATTGAACGTTCAGCTGTGATGCTCCACAGGTAACCAGGTAAAACGACCTGAACAGGTGATCAGCTCTGAACCATCAGGACCTTTTTACTCTCTGTCGCTTAAACACACCCGTTGCCGTGGCAACCGCCTGAGCCCAGCAAGCCGAGCAGAGCTTCGGTCAAAATCGTGACATTCAGTCCGTCACGATACCAGGTTCCAGGCTTGATGTTTATTTAGTGATTATTAATAATCGGTCCCTGAACCCAGCGGAGGCCGATTTAAACTCCTGCTCTGATGGTCAGTCGGTCTGACTCGGTTTTGTTTAGCGGAACCGAGACGCTCAGAACTGAGCAACACCTTGTTGAAACAATAATTACTGAGGTTATTAGTTTTGTTGGGTCATTAATTTGAACACTTTTAGTAGATTTTAGTGATCAGAGGACGGGATGCTCTCAGCCTCATGGCGGCTGCAGTTGGTCACCTACTGCATGAACAGTTCAGAATATGAACTGATGAAAAGCTACTTATGAACTGATGAAGTGTTTTAGACGGTTCTAGAAAAACTAATCAGTCATGGCTGATTAGTTCGGTACCAGACCCGCCTGGATAAAACTGATCCTGGGTTTTTATTGTCCAGCCTGGACGGGACGTTTCCCCAAGAGAACCGAGCGGTTCTGGTTCTGGTGTTCAGCACCACAAGGGTCCAGTAATAAAGTTCTGACCTGGTTCTGGACCAGACTCAGAGTACAGAGGATGGACTTGCCAGCAGGGGGCAGCAGCGGCCCAGATGCTGTTCCGCCTTCAGCCAGAACCTACCGGTTCTGACCCAGCGGACTCTGACCCGAACCCAGGTTCTGATCGGGTCCACAGGAGAAACCATCCATCCAGAACCAGACAACCACTTCCTGTAATGGACTGGAGACAGAGTGGACACTGTCCCCCAATCGATGGATGGATGGATGTTTTTGGTGAATAATAAACTGTTTTGGATTTTCTGACCTTTGACCTCCAGCTCAGTGACATCATCAATCATCTGATCCGTTGATTCTTCAGACAGAACGTCTCTCTTCCTGATGTGTCCCCCTCCTGTCCCCTCCTGTCCCCTGCGGCCCATTGACCAGTAAAGCTGCCCCTCCCAGCAGTTTCCATTGAGTCGGTGAGCAGCAGAATCAGCAGCTCCTGAACGGAACCGCTGACTCAGCAGAACCCTTTGGCGCCGCGCGGAGCCCCGACATATAAATTGGGCCGTCCAACTTTTTCTCTGTTACACTGTGTGTGGCTGAGGGACAGGTTGGACCAGAAACATGTCGCAGTACTCTGGAAAGGTGAGTAACTGGTACCGGTACCGGCTGATCCGGGTCTGGGTCGGTCAGAGGGATCAACACCTCAGGAAAATTCATGCAATACAAGTAACAGCTCACTGGATCAGAACCAGAACATTTCGGTCGGTTCCACAACCAGAACCGCTCACTGGGCCTCATGATTTGCTGACTGTAGCTGTAATGTGAGTTTGCGGCTCCCCGCCAGCAGGCGGTGCTCGCCTCTGACTGATCCATGATGCTGAATCTATTCTTCATGTCTGAGGAAGAAGGGGCGGGGCCAGGCTGCACATCCAATTAAAAGCTTCGGTTAGAGGTGGGCGGAGCTTGTTGGGGCGTGGTTCTCCCTGTCTTGGTGTTTTCCTGCCGAGTTCTGGAAAGTTCTGACCCGACTGTGGTAATAATGTGTTCTGATGTGACGTCACAGTGAAGGGTGGGGTGACATCATGCGTGGGCGTGGCCATCGCTGCCGTTTGTCAGGCAGAAACAACAGATTAAAGAGTTTTAACAGAACTGAATTCTGGTTCTGATCCGGTTCAGATCCTTTCATCCGGAACCCGGTTCTGACCCGGTTTGCCTGGACAGAAGCACAGAGAGGTTCACTAACGGCTAACGTCTCCTCCTGCAGATCACCTTCTACGAGGGGCGGTGCTTCACCGGCAGGAAGCTGGAGGTCAGAGGTGACTGTGATAACTTCCAGGACCGCGGCTTCATGAACAGGTGATGAAGGTTCTACAGTCTACAGCTCATTTCCCTCCTGATTTTCACAATAAAAGCCTTCCTCCCTGTGCTCAGAGTGAACTCCATCCGGGTGGAGAGCGGAGCCTGGATCTGCTACGACCATCCGGACTTCAGGGGGCAGCAGTACATCCTGGAGCACGGAGAATACCCAGAGTTCCAGAGGTGGAACTCCCACAACGACCACATGGGATCCTGCAAGCCCATCCGCATGGTGAGGACCTGGAGGAGCTCCGACCTCAGAAACCCTCTGGGCAGAGGACTGTCCCTGAGGTCTGTAGACTAACCTGTCTGCTCTCGGTTCCCAGCATGGAGAGCACTACCGCATCGAGCTGTTCGAGGCCTGCAACTTCTCCGGTCAGTGCATGGACATCTGCGACGACTGTCCCTTCCTGCAGAGCCGCGGCTTCTCCAAGAGCTGCATCAACTCCGTCAGGGTCTACGGAGACGGAGCGTGAGTCCTGCACCACCCACACAATCTGAACACAACCGGTACCAGGCCAGTACAAACTCAGCTCGGTCCTTCAGGGTCCAGATCCGCTATGAGAGGCGACAGAGTTCTGGTTCCGGTTAGTCCCACAGATCGTAGTTATCAGCCGGGTCTCCTGGACAAGTACGTAGTGACAGTGGAGAGGAAAAACTGCAGTTTAACAGGAAGAAACCTCCAACAGAACCAGAACCTGGACTGGCTTGTTTCCACAGAACTTATTCGGTTTGCTTGTCTTTAAATGTCGGCGTTTTGTTGGGACCCGACGCCCGTTTCCCTTAATTTTGCTAGCCTAGCCTAGCATGCATCATCAACAAGATGCTAGGTTAGCAAAACAGAAGAAGAGCATAGTAGCATGAACCTTTACCTTCGGTCTGATGGACCCATGGGGCGACGTGGCCCGACTGGAACCGGATCTACCAGATGTGCCTTCTCTGGAACCTCTTCCCTTCATCAGGTCCAGTTGGTTCAGAACCTCCTCAGTCCATCATACAGCAACGCCTTGGATCAAGCTCCTCCTCTTCACCTTTAGGCTCATGCAGTACCTCCGTATCCGTCTGAACATCGTCTCACCTTTCTGCACCGCCACCCTTCTCACCACCAGGGGGAGCAGCGCCTCCCGTCGCTCAGCTAACAGAAACACGAACGTTTCCGGTTCTTGGTCACACCGGGTTCCTCAGTGTAAACATCAGGTTCATCATCTTATTCTTTACTGTGACGTTTTCTGTTAATGCTGTGAAATGTGCTTGACTGTCATTCAGGGAGATTATGAATATTTATTTTAATTAAATAATGCAACATGTGGGAGTTGTAGCAGTAGTACGGTTAGTTTGTCCTCCAGTAGCAGACCTACAGATATTTAGGATAAAATAAACCAGGAAAGTTGAGTTTTAATCCTGGTCCAGAACCGGCTGGGTGAACTGGGAGGAGCTGATGACGGATCTGCCTCCCAGTTTGCTGCTGGAACCATAAATAATGTATTCAGGTCAACAAAAACACCAAGGTTCTTAACTTCATCGCCGGAGGCCAAATCAATGTCAGTCGGATCAAACATTGTTTTTTTCAGAGGTTCTGGTCCAAAATCAGATTCTGTTTAGTCAGAATTTGAAAGCATCCAGGTTTTAATCTACCAAACTGGGATTATGGATATAACCGAGTATCATCAGCATCACGTTTCCCTGCTGTCTGTTATGGGCCGGAAGCAGATCAACAGGAAAGAGAAGCGGGCCGAACCAGAACCCTGCAGTACTCCTGTGTTTTATTCACATGATCAACTGGAACCTGAAGGGTCTGACCCAGAGAACCTCTCAGGTTCTGACCGGGTGTCCTCCCAGAATCATCACAATGTTCTGTTTCTACCGGTCCTGTGCGGTTCTTGTGAAGGTCCGGTTGCGGTTCCGAGTGTCTAACCTCTGCTCCTCCCTCCTTAGCTGGGTGATGTACGAGGAGCCCAACTTCCGGGGCCGGATGTACATCGTGGAGCGCGGGAACTACTGCAGCCCGACGGAGTGGCAGGCCCAGAACCCCAACATCCAGTCCATCCGCAGAGTCGTCAACTACTTCTGAGCCTTCCTCCTCCTCCTCCTCTTCCTCAGCAGGCAGATCAATAAACTGAGAGGAATCCAGTTTTTTATCAAACCGAGTCTCTGGGCTGATTCATCATCAATGTTGCGGTTCTGGTTCCGGTTCTGCTCCTGTACAAACTAACCTCACTGTTACTGTTGGAATAGAACAAGGTTCTTCTCTGGAGATCCATGAGGTTCTGGCAGCAGCAGAACCGGAACCAGAACCGTCAAAGTTTACAAAAACAGATTAAATGTGTTAATAATTTAAGTTACTGGATTCTGGTTCTGACCCAACGGTCCTACAGGAAGAACTTTACATAAAAATCATTTTAAAAACCTTCTTTTAAAAACTGAATATTAGAAAAATGTAAACTCCCCCAAACATTTCAAACAAAATGTTTAACTAAAAACTGAAGTGCAGGCGGTTTCTACGGTTCCAAGCCCGACCCAACAAGTGGTGCCGGCAGTTCTTTGCTCAGTTCAACCCGTTTCTTCAGATCTAACATTTTTATCTTTAAAGATAAATCTTGATTTCAAGGTTTTTCCACTATATACCCAAAATTCAAACGATAAAATTCATATAAAATCCATTGTTGGTCATAATTAATAAAATAGTTTTATATGCGATTCCACTGTGAAAATGGTTTCCTGCCATTTCAACCTGTAATGTTATTAAAACTCATGTTTAACCCATATTGGAATAAACAGCATGTGGACATTTAACGTCTTCAATAAAATCTAAACCATTTTCACCAAAATGAGCCAAATGAGTTCACGGACAGAAAATTCAAAATTAATTCATGAATGAAGAAAATATTCTGATGATCTCCAAAAATAAATACATCTGGAAACTTGAATTACATATTAAATTGTATTAATTCATTTTAATCAGAGATGAAGATTGGATGAAGAACATTTGTCCTGAAATATCACAAAACTTAATATTAAGTTATTAAATGCAGCCACTCATTATTATATATTGTCTAAACTAAGTAATCAGCTTACAGTCAACAATAGAGGCGAGAAAAGATCTGAGATATTTATAGAAAATCAGATGTTAAAAAGATTTTTGTTCCTAAAATATCCTGGATGAATCCATAAACTATGAGGCATTTTATTATTATAAGATGATTTATTTTTCCTTTTCAATTAATATGGTTTTATGTGAGATTGGTTATTTGCTGGGGATGTTGCATGGATGAGTGGGGGCGCTGTGCCTTCCAGAGGATTTCTCTTTCTTCTTCGAGGGTTTTTTTCTCTCTTCGTTGGGGCTCCTTATGAGGGGCGGAGACGTTAGGCTGTTCGGTGAGACGGTTGAATAAAAGTCTGTAAAGCTTCGCTATTCCCTCTCAGTGTCTGCTCTTTCTCTACCCACGACCTCTTATTTATGGTGACACAGATTTAGATATCACTACGCAGTGTTACATTATTATTATTATTATTATTACTTTCATCATTATCATTCATTATTATCATTCTAGAGGTGTGCCAATCGATCGGTCACCGATCATAATCGGGCCGATTTTCGTGAAAAAGTGCATGATCGGTGATCGGCGATCATTGGCTCTTGTTGCCCATACCGATCATCTCATTTCCCAACCTGCCTGTGCAGCTGGTCTCCTCTTTCCTTCACTCTGCGCAAACGCGCAGCAACAAATCCTAAGCGATGTGGATCTATAACGCACTGAGTGAATGGGGAAGTTTGGTGTTGCGGCGGAAAATTGAAGCAGGTCAAAATCCATCAACACAACGAAGCTAATACGACATAAAAACAATGAGATACTTGAGGAGTTTGGCTACATCGAGGCTCACTGCAGTAAAAAAGACATACGGAGGATCAGACAGCAGGTAAAGCAGCGCACAGCTACAAACACTCACTGGATTAGCATGACGGTCAGAAAGCTAAACAAATAACCTGGAAAATTATTTAAGTCTTCGAGCTGCGATGTCAGACGCTGGTTCTGCTCTCCTGTTGAACCGCTGCTACGCTACAGGTAGTGATATCTGACAGACGGAGCTTCGCTTCTGCTCCACCTGGTGGTGACTCTCACACCGAACCTGCTTAAAGCTGCAGCATCTAACTTAAAAAATACATTTTACACACATATTAAAACTTTGCTGTCCTAACATGAGACAGATAATCTCTGAAAAAATAATCGATCTCCTCCCTGATCACCTGAGTGAAGTTGGCCCCCCCACCTTCGTCAAATCAGACAAAATTGGTGTCAAACGTTTGTGCAGCAAAAATTTTCGTTTGTGCCGCTATCATTTTAAAGATATAAAGAAATGTTTCCAGAGGTCATCCAAGGTCAACCAACCCCCCACCTTCTTCAAATCAGACAAAATGGGTGTCAGTCAACTCGGCTACATTTGTGTTGATTTGTGCAGCAACATTTTATGAAATCCAACTTTCTTTATATCTTTAAAATGATAGCGGCACAAACAAAAAATTTTGCAGCACAAACCAGCAAAAACATAGCACTAATGTCTGACACCGATTTTGTTTGATTTCATAAAAGTGGGGGGGCTGGTTGACCTTTTGACCTTTACACTTTAATTAATATCTTCAAAGCCAAAGCAGCACAAACGTAGCACAAACGTTTGACACCAATTTTGTCTGATTTGAAGAAGGTGGGTGGGGGGGGGGCAACTTTACTCAGGTTCCCTGTTCTGCATAATTACTCCGCTCAGTCAGAAACAGCCAATCAGAGCTAGCAGTAATCAGCTAGCCGCCATGCTAACAGGAAGTTTTCATTCAGTAACTCTGGATTGTTTATTGTAATGGAACCTGTTTTTGCGTTTGAATGTTAAGTTTTATACTTGAACTTCTTGGCATTGTTGAGAGGTTTTATTTAGCCTCTTCAGAGCCTTCATATGTTATCAGTCTGTTAAAGATAGTATTATCAATAGCAGTACAATTCGCACAATGCCTGTTTTGTTTAGTTTTCTTCTTGGAAAAAGTTAAAAAGTTTTTGTCTAAATTAAGGTGAATTCATGGTTCCTTTTTCCACATAATGTAACCGGTAGTGCTTATGATAAAAAATAAATAATTATGTGATCAGTATCGGGAGGAAAAAACTTGATCGGCACATCTCTATTCATTACCATTGTTCTTATGGTTATGATTATCATCATCATTATTATTATTATTATTATCATTATTATTATTATTATCATCATTATTATCATTATCATCATTATTATTATTATTATTATCATCATTATTATTATTATCATCATCATTATTATTATTATCATCATCATTATTATTATTATTATTATCATCATTATTATTATTATCATCATCATTATTATTATTATCATCATCATTATTATTATCATCATCATTATTATTATCATCATTATTATTATTATCATTATTATTATCATCATCATCATCATCATTATCATCATCATCATCATTATTATCATCATTATTATTATCATCATTATTATTATTATTATCATTATCATCATCATCATCATCATTATTATTATCATTATCATCAATATTATTATCATCATTATTATTATCATTATCATCATTATTATTATCATCATCATTATTATTATCATCATTATTATTATTATTATTATCATCATCATTATTATTATTATCATTATTATTATTATCATCATCATTATTATTATTATTATTATCATCATCATCATTATTATCATCATCATCATTATTATTATCATCATTATTATTATTATTATTATCATCATCATCATTATTATTATTATCATTATTATTATTATCATCATTATTATTATTATTATTATCATCATCATCATTATTATCATCATCATTATTATTATTATCATCATCATCATTATTATTATCATCATTATCATGATTATTATCATTATTATTATCATTATTATCATCATCATTATTATTATCATCATTATTATTATTATTATCATTATTATCATTATTATTATCATTATTATTATCATTATCATTATTATTATCATCATTATTATTATCATTATCATCATTATTATTATCATCATCATCATTATCATCATCATTATTATTATTATTATCATTATTATTATTATCATCATCATTATTATTATTATTATTATCATCATCATTATTATCATTATCATCATTATTATCATTAACTCATGCAGTGACACACTTTGCATCGTTCATCCTGGCTGTAGAAAAACTGGTTTGTTATTTTTTTAATGTGTGTTTTTAAAAATTAAAAAACCAAACGAATGCTTTAAATCAGATGAAATCTGATCAATAATTCAATTTGTTCTGCCTTGGAGAAAAAAGGAAGTTATGTTTTCATCATTTTAACAAAAACCACCGAGAACCAGGACCAGAACCAGAACCCATCCAATACCCAACTCGAGCTCTTCAACTAGAATTTTAATTATTTTTCAATAAATTCAAAATGGATTCTAAATTAAAATAAATGTGCCAATAAAAATAAAATCTATAAAACATTATGAGTAAAAAATGATCAAATGTAATAAATTAAAATGTTTCATGTTTAAAGACTGAGCTGGATTCAGAGTCCAGAACTTTCTGATCCGTTTGTGTAGAAGCTGTGATGCAGTCAGCTGGAGGTCCAGCAGAACCAGTACAGAACCTCAGTGGTTCACCCAGCTCTGCCGTCCAGGTTCTGATCCGGTTCTGGCCTACCTGGGTCTGTGACCATGGTAACTGATGAAGGCCCCTGCAACCCGACTCAGAATTGGCTTCTTACTGTCAGGCAGAACTTTTTATTACAGGTCCATCAGAACCAAACAAACACGAACATCAAACACAACGGATCCGACCTCCAGGAGGACGACCTCCAGGAGGACGACCTCCATCAGAACGACCTCCATCAGGACGACCTCCAGGAGGACGACCTCCAGGAGGACGACCTCCATCAGGACGACCTCCATCAGGACGACCTCCATCAGGACGACCTCCAGGAGGACGACCTCCAGGAGGACGACCTCCAGGAGGACGACCTCCATCAGGACGACCTCCATCAGAACGACCTCCAGGAGGACGACCTCCATCAGAACGACCTCCAGGAGGACGACCTCCATCAGAACGACCTCCATCAGAACGACCTCCAGGAGGACGTCGTCCTCCTGGAGGTCGTCCTGATGGAGGTCGTCTTCCTGGAGGTCGTCCTCCATCAGGACGACCTCCAGGAAGACGACCTCCAGGAGGACGACCTCCATCAGGACGACCTCCAGGAGGACGACCTCCAGGAAGACGACCTCCAGGAGGACGACCTCCATCAGAACGACCTCCAGGAGGACGACCTCCATCAGGACGACCTCCAGGAGGACGACCTCCATCAGGACGACCTCCAGGAGGACGACCTCCATCAGAACGACCTCCAGGAGGACGACCTCCAGGAGGACGACCTCCAGGAAGACGACCTCCAGGAGGACGACCTCCAGGAGGACGACCTCCAGGAAGACGACCTCCAGGAAGACGACCTCCATCAGGACGACCTCCATCAGGACGACCTCCAGGAGGACGACCTCCAGGAGGACGACCTCCAGGAGGACGACCTCCATCAGGACGACCTCCAGGAGGACGACCTCCAGGAGGACGACCTCCAGGAGGACGACCTCCATCAGGACGACCTCCATCAGGACGACCTCCAGGAGGACGACCTCCAGGAGGACGACCTCCATCAGGACGACCTCCAGGAGGACGACCTCCAGGAGGACGACCTCCAGGAGGACGACCTCCAGGAGGACGACCCTCAAAGTGAATCATCAGAAAAACAATCGCTTGAAAAGAAAAACTGAAACGTCTCTGATCCAATTTCGCTCAGCAGCTGGATCCATCCGTGTCCATCCGGTCCCGTTTGGGCCCCATGCGGACTCAGACGGAGCGGGCCGGGCCTCGGTCCAGATACGTCTTCAGGGTGGAAATCAGCTGGCTCTCGTCCTCCAGGGTCAGGTCCAGGTAGTCCTCCTCGTGGCGGGAAATATCCTCCAAGACCTCGTTGACCAGCTGGCTGTCCTCTGGAGACACAGGACAGGAGGACAATCAGGATGGGTCCAAGGCGCCACCTGCTGGACCCCCAGAGCACCACCTTACCTGGGGAGGTGGACGAGGTGCCAGCCTCCTCAGAGGACGGCGAGGAGGACGAAGAGGACGTGGATGGCGGGGACAGCAGGTCTGGGGACAGGACACCCTGGTTGTCCAACAGCAGCTGAGTTGCAGACTGGACGTCTCCTCCAGACAACCTGAGGGCCGCTTCAGCCGGGGCCCTCTGGAACCCCAGGTACAGCAGCTGGAGGACAGGGGACAGACGGGTTAGTGGACAGCAGCTGGAGGACAGGGGACAGACGAGGGACATCTCTGACTGGAGGACATCAGTTGGACAGAGGGACAGTACCTGCTCCACCTTCTCTGGACAGACAGCGTCCTGTTGGGACGTCTGGGACGAGTCCAGCAGGATCTGGGGACAGACAGAAAGCGGTCAGGCATTTGTCGGGTCCAGGTTCTGTCCCAAGGCCCGGCGGGTCGGGGACAGACCGCGGACGCCTTGTCCACGTCCCCCTGGGCGCGGTGCAGCGCTCTGGCCGCGTCCGTCCTGGAGAAGCCCAGCTCCACCAGCCGGGAGACGTCCTCCATCCTCGTCCTCCGCCGCTGGCGCTCCTTCTGCTGCTGGTCCTCACGCTCCTGGACCAAACAGGACCGGGTCAGAACCAGAGAGGACCGGTTCTCCTGGTACCGTATCAGAACCCTACCTGGCGCCGGTTGCTGATAAGGACGGCGGCCGCCTGCAGGTCTCCTCCACAGGCCCGCAGGCCCAACCGGGCCTCCCGCTCAGAGAAGCCCAGAACCAGCAGCTGGTCCATCTTCTCCGAGTCCGGAACCAGACGGCCGTACAGGTCCTCCACCTGAGACGAGACGGGCCGTCGGGTCAGAACCAGCACAGAGACTGGAACCACAGAGAGCTGCTGGGGCCTTTAGAGGACCAGGGGACCCATCTGGACCTTCAGCGGAACCACCTGGACCCATCCAAACCCACCTTGGCCAGCAGAACCCGGGCCTGGCGGTCGTTTCCCTCCAGGAAGGACAGCAGGCTCTGCAGCAGGTACAGACGCAGGAACAGGACTTCCTCTCGTCCCGTGTTGCCCTGGAAACAGACACTCGTTCAGCGGCGGCTCCCCCCAGTGGCGGCGGCCGGTGCGTGCGGCGGCTCCCGGACCTTGATCATCAGCAGGCGCTGCTGCTGCTCGCCGTAGCAGCGCAGGAAGCAGTCCTCGGCGCGCTGCAGCCGGCTGCGCCCGTCCTCCAGGCAGGACAGCGCCTCCAGGGCCCGGTAGCACCACACGATGTCCAGCTGCAGGACGGCGTAATTGTCCACAGAGCCCAGCATCGCCGAGCCGCACCGACTGCAGGACGGCGAGGTGTGAACAGAGCTTTTATTGTGAAAGGTGCAGGGGGCGGGGCTTCCTACCTGAAGTGCTGGTCGGCCTGCAGCAGGTGGCAGAGGGCGGAGTCAAACTGCCTCCTCTTCATCAGAGAGCGGCCCTTCTCATGGAACCCCATGGCCAGGATCAGAGCCTGGAGACAGGGGCCGTTATGGACCGGGTCGGGCCAGAACCAGAACCGGGCTCAACACCAGAACCTGAGCAGGTAACAGGGTCAGGCAGGGACCTGGTCCTAACTTGGACTGGACCATCTCAGCAGTAATTATTCTCGACTGATTCCAAAGAGCTGAACCAAAAAGCTGTTAGCTTAGCACAGCTAACATTTGGGATTAGTGCTTTAGCATTAGCTTTCAGTAGTACTATGTTAATATTAGCATGTTTGTAGCTTTAGCACGAGTAATGTTAGTGCATTAGCATTAGCACAGCTAGCTCTTCAGTTAGCGGTGAGATTCCCAGTGAAACCAGTACAGAACCAGATCTTCATCCTGCTGTGGTTCTGGTATCAAACCTTCAGCCAGAATGCAGAGAACCGGTGAAGGGGTCTGACTGGTTCTGAGTGGTTCTGATGTCTGGACCGAGCCTCACCTTCTTCTCGTCTTGCGGGATCTTCAGCGGGTTTCCTTTCTGGTCGGCGATCTCCAGGAAGGGCGTGGTCTCTGGATCCTCGCTGCCGTCTGACACACAGAACATCCATGAAGGTCAGGAGCCGGCCGACCTTTGACCCGGCCCGACCCGGACCCACCTCTCTCCGACAGGATCTGGAAGCCTTTCTGGGTGCGCTGCAGGCTCTGGCTCTGGCTCTTCTGCTCGTCCTCCTCCCTGCTGACCTGCTCGGCGTCGCTGACCTTCAGCACCATGACCTTGCTGTGGTTCTTCACGCCCTGCTCGTCCAGCCGCCGGTCTGCAGACAGAGGAGGCGGGTCAGAACCGCCCGCTCCTCTGACGGCTGCAGACCAGTTATTACAGACTTTATTAATTATGATGTATGTTTTAGTCAAAAGGAAATGAACTGGGTCGATCAGACCTGGAATGTCAGGAAGAACTACGGATTTGGAAAGATGAGGATGTGGATAATTACTGGAAACTCTCATACGAGATCAGCACCAACCAAACAACAGATTGGACTGGTAGAGAAGTCTACAGACCGACCGAGTATAGATGAACCCAACCAGTGAGAGGGTTTCTGTGGTGAGAACATGAACCAGTTCAAACTGCAGGTGCATTGAGAACCATCAACATCAGCCCAAATAAACAGAAACAGAATCTGTTGATCTGTTTTTGTTACTTTTCCCAACATAGCTGGTGCCCGACGTTGCCATGGTAACCAATAATCTTAACTCGGTCTGAAGCGTTATTCTCAGTAAATTAATATTTAGCAGGATGATTTCAGCTTTACACAGGCGGCGGTACCGACCGGGCTGCAGGGTTCTGCCGTTCAGGATCAGCTTGATGTGCTTCAGGCTGAAATCCTCCGCGATCCTGCAGGAACACAAACAGCCTCAGAGTGGAGGGCGGGGCTATGACATCACCACCAGGTGAGGCGACCGTACCTGTCCACCAGCTGCTGCAGCGGGACGTCCAGCCGAGTCTCCAGGTGAGTCTTTGTCTTCGAACCCTGGAAGCAGAAGCAGAACCTCAGTCCAAACCACCAGCTCCACCCTGACTCCTCCCACCAGCTCCACCCTGACTCCTCCACCCTGACTCCTCCCACCAGGGGAAAATGCCCTCCTGACCTTCTTGGCCTCTCTGGGCAGCAGCAGCTCCAGCGTCGCCACGCTGGTCTCCCTGAAGGTCCGGTTGCCTTTCCCTCTGGCCACCGCCTGAGCCCGGATGGACTCCAGAGCGCCCCCTACCTCCTCCGCGGACAGGCCCAGGAGCGGGGCGTAGTGCTGCGCCAGCTCCTGGAGGACAGAACATCAGATCGAGACGCTGCTTTAAGCCACCAGGAGCCACATTTAATTCACCTGTTTCACTTAATCTACGGAAGACTTTCACTGCCAGAATCTGGAGATAAACTGAGGAGCAGAATCAGGATTGAACAAAAAAAAAGCTGTCAAAACAAGAGGAAGCCTGTAAGAGCAAAATAAAAAATCTCTCTAAAATGAGAAGGTTTTTTGTTAAACCGATATAAAACTCAACCTTGAGGAATTTCCTCATTAAAGCAAGTTATGAGACGAGAAACTTTAACATTATAAGTTGAGTTTTAAATCGTCACCTTAAAATCGTGACTCAAGTTAAGTTTGAAAAAGAAAAATGACTTAGGCCGTCATTTAGGAAGGTGAAGATATTATTTTATAAAACAAGACTTTCTCGTTATATTAAAACAAAAAACTCATTAAAATGAGACTAATTTTAATGATCTTTGCTACTGAATTTATTTCTGATCTCTGGCAGTTTATCGTTTCTCCAGATCAAACTGTTCTCTGATCTGCAGCTGCCGTTAATCCTCCTCATCCTGTAAACCCTTCAGGTGTTTCCTCAGGCTGACCCAGCTCCATGTTTCCCTTCTCGGCTCCTCCAGACTCTCTGCCTGCAGGTTTCAGGTGTTTCCTGCTACAGCCCAGATGATTTCAACTGGCAGCTGTTTGCTGAGCTGCAATCAGGTGAATAATCAGGCGTCTTAAAGCAGGGGAACCTCTAAAATTCGCAGGGCAGTGAGTCTGGAGGACCAGGGTTGGGAAAACCAACCTAAAGACTCTGTGGAGACATTCTCCTTCGGCCAATCAGAGCGCAGTCTCAATCCGACCCACCTGCAGGTGCACGGCGCTCGGTTGGTCGTCCTCCTGGGTGAACGGAGGATTCCACAGCTGAACTTTCTCCTGCTTCAGCAGGTTCTTCAGCTTGGCCTGGAGGTTCTGCTCCGCCATGCTGTCTGTAACGACCAAGGACAGGAAGACAGCCACAGGACAGGAAGTCGATCAGAGGACAGGAAACCACAGGACAGAAAGTAGACCACAGGACAGGAAGTAGACCACAGGACAGGAAGTAGACCACAGGACAGAAAGTAGACCACAGGACAGGAAGTCAACCACAGGACAGGAAGTAGACCACAGGACAGGAAGTAGACCACAGGACAGGAAGACAGCCACAGGACAGGAAGTAGACCACAGGACAGGAAGTCGACCACAGGACAGGAAGTCAACCACAGGACAGGAAGTAGACCACAGGACAGGAAGTAGACCACAGGACAGGAAGTAGACCACAGGACAGGAAGTAGACCACAGGACAGGAAGTAGACCACAGGACAGGAAGACAGCCACAGGACAGGAAGTAGACCACAGGACAGGAAGTCAACCACAGGACAAGAAGTCGACCACAGGACAGGAAGTAGACCACAGGACAGGAAGTAGACCACAGGACAGGAAGACAGCCACAGGACAGGAAGTAGACCACAGGACAGGAAGTCAACCACAGGACAAGAAGTCGACCACAGGACAGGAAGTAGACCACAGGACAGGAAGTCAACCACAGGACAGGAAGTCGATCAGAGGACAGGAAACCACAGGACAGGAAGTAGACCAAAGGACAGGAAGTCGACCACAGGACAGGAAACCACAGGACAGGAAGTAGACCACAGGACAGGAAGTCAACCACAGGACAGGAAGTCAACCACAGGACAGGAAGTCGACCACAGGACAGGAAGTCAACCACAGGACAGGAAGTCGACCACAGGACAGGAAGACAGCCACAGGACAGGAAGTCGATCAGAGGACAGGAAACCACAGGACAGGAAGTAGACCACAGGACAGGAAGTCGACCACAGGACAGGAAGTCGACCACAGGACAGGAAGTCGACCACAGGACAGGAAGACAGCCACAGTACAGGAAGTCAATCAGAGGACAGGAAACCACAGGACAGGAAGTAGACCAAAGGACAGGAAGTCGACCACAGGACAGGAAGTCGACCACAGGACAGGAAGTCAACCACAGGACAGGAAGTCAACCACAGGACAAGAAGTCGACCACAGGACAGGAAGTCAACCACAGGACAGGAAGTCAACCACAGGACAGGAAGTCAACCACAGGACAGGAAGTCAACCACAGGACAAGAAGTCGACCACAGGACAGGAAGTCGACCACAGGACAGGAAGACAGCCACAGGACAGGAAGTTGATCAGAGGACAGGAAACCACAGGACAGGAAGTCAACCACAGGACAGGAAGTAGACCACAGGACAGGAAGTCAACCACAGGACAGGAAGTAGACCACAGGACAGGAAGACAGCCACAGGACAGGAAGTAGACCACAGGACAGGAAGACAGCCACAGGACAGGAAGTAGACCACAGGACAGGAAGTCAACCACAGGACAGGAAGTAGACCACAGGACAGGAAGTCAACCACAGGACAGGAAGTCGACCACAGGACAGGAAGTCAACCACAGGACAGGAAGTCGACCACAGGACAGGAAGACAGCCACAGGACAGGAAGTCGATCAGAGGACAGGAAACCACAGGACAGGAAGTCGACCACAGGACAGGAAGTCAACCACAGGACAAGAAGTCGACCACAGGACAGGAAGACAGCCACAGGACAGGAAGTCGACCACAGGACAGGAAGTCGACCACAGGACAGGAAGTCGACCACAGGACAGGAAGTCGACCACAGGACAGGAAGTCAACCACAGGACAGGAAGTCAACCACAGGACAGGAAGTCGACCACAGGACAGGAAGACAGCCACAGGACAGGAAGTCAATCAGAGGACAGGAAACCACAGGACAGGAAGTAGACCAAAGGACAGGAAGTCGACCACAGGACAGGAAGTCAATCAGAGGACAGGAAACCACAGGACAGGAAGTCGACCACAGGACAGGAAGTCGACCACAGGACAGGAAGACAGCCACAGGACAGGAAGTCAATCAGAGGACAGGAAACCACAGGACAGGAAGTAGACCAAAGGACAGGAAGTCGACCACAGGACAGGAAGTCGACCACAGGACAGGAAGTCGACCACAGGACAGGAAGTCGACCACAGGACAGGAAGTCAACCACAGGACAGGAAGTCAACCACAGGACAGGAAGTACACCAGAGGACAGGAAACCAAAGGACAGGGATTCCCGTCTTGTCCGGAAACCTGTTCACCTTCAACGGACTGAATCAGATCAGAGAAGTCAGAAAGTCCAGAATCATTCACAGTAAAAAGCAGACGTTTTCCCTGATCTCTGAGGGTCATAATCATCAGGTCAGAGGTCAGAAAGGTGGGAATACTTTAGAATAAAAGCTGAAGGAAGTAAAAACTTAAAAGAAATTAAAAAAAAACTAACAATGAAAATTGATGCTTTCTCACCAGCCTGATAAGTAAACTAACCTTTCAAACTTGACAGTAATAATCAATGAAACTAATAAATGGTATCTAATATTTCTGATCTGAGACAGATGGTTCTATAAAATGATTATTTTTATGATTCAAAGCTGCTAACGCGTATTTAATCTCCTTTTTGTTATCATAATTCATCATCATATCTGATATAATCTTTAATCATCTGAATAAAGTTTTGGTCCAAAACCAACAAAGATGATAAACAAAACAAAGCTTTTATTTTGAAGGCTGCAGCTAGAATCGACGTTTTCCATTTGCATTGTGGGAAACGTAGTCCTCCACGTTCAGGATCGCCGAACCGGATCAGAACCAGAAACCAAGATCGAAAACTTTTACTGAGTCTGACTTTAAGATTGAACAGGAAATGACGTCATTTCCATCACGTCAACACACAAACTTTACTCCAAGAGCTCTCGTGTTAATTAGCATCACTTTCAGGGTTAAACTTTAGGTTTTATTTAAACTCTTAGCAACGTGAGAGTTCTCTCCGAACCGGAACCGGATACAAATGAAAATATTTCATAAAAACAGCTGATTATTTATCTCCAGAGTCACAGAGACGCTTCTACTCAGCAGCTAGCAGGTTGTTAATAATTTGTGGGTCAGGAGGCTGACCTCTGACTTCAGAGTTACCTCGCAGATAACGACGAGTCGCTGACTTCGAGCTGAGGGATCCGAAACACCTGGAAGATCCCCAGACCTCACGCTCCACGACGGAGATATTTTCATGGAGCTGCAGAGGGGAACAAACTGCGAGAGGTCTCACTCTGAGCGGCTTTACATAACCCGCTGCTCAGAAAGTGGCGGAGAAGCTGCGGCACAGAAAGACCAAGGCATCTCAAAAAGCAGAGACGATCGTTGTACAAAGTGGGTAGTGGCCTACGATGGTCAAAAAGCGCGACGAGTTTAAAAAAGCGGATTGAAAACGCAGCAAAGATATATATATATATATATATATATATATATATATATATATATTATATATAATATATATATATATTAATAATTTTGATTAAAGGGTTCAGGAAACGTTACGTCATCAGCACAGGCGTTGTATAGGGGGGAAGAGGGCCCCTGACCGACAGGGGGCCCTCCACAACTTATTTATTTTTTTGTTCATAGAAATAAAAATAAAAAATCGGGGTCCTGTCAATTACAAAATTAATCATATTGTATTTTCGACAATTGCTTTTAGCAGTAAAAATTTAATGTTCCCCCTCCCAGACCAAAAAACACATATCCATATTTGCCCTGAACCCCCCTATCTGCGTTAAATGGTTCGTTCCTACTTAGCGCACTTGATGGTGACGTTTCCAGCAGCAGTCAGTAGATAAGACAAGAACGACTGTGGCAGTTACTATGCTGCCTAGAAAAATTATAAAATCAGGTTTTCAAACATAGAGAGAGGGAGAGAGAGAAAAAGGCAAGAGTGTCAATTTAAAACCCAATTTTTCTCCAAGAGAGGTGGGTAGACTGAATCAACCATTTAGCATAATTAGCTTAGCTACAGACTGTTTGCCTCCATTTCACTAGCATTTAATGAATTAAGGAAAATAATTACCAACATATTCATATATTTAACTTGTACCTTTTACCACTTAACAGATGAGTCAGTCAGCAGCAGCTCTAACCCACGTCCCTCCTGACCTGTTCTCTCCTGAGTGAAATTAAAGCTGCAGTAACTTCTATGTAAATGTTTTTTCACATTGTTAAAAGTCCACCTGTTCGTTTTAGCACTACAATACCCATAGTGCATCTGTTCGTTACCCATGGTGCATCTGTTCGTTTTTTTTCTAGTAGTTCGACTTTCATCTATACCAGTAAGTCATCGCTTCTTTCCTGTACTTCTGTGGTTCAGTGGCATTAAAATCCATCAATAGAAAAATTCTGAGCTGCATGCCTATTCCTTCTGACCGAGGAAGATTCAATTGACGAGACATCCGGAATTAGTGCAAGCTAGCACGCAGTCTTTTACAAGTGGTCCTTCGAGCCGGATCTCGTTGGTTGAATCAACAACATGGCGACTTTACAAGACAACACTTCTCAAGAGGAAAGTCACAAGCATAGTCCCCGTCCACGCAGGAGCAGGAAGCTTCCGGGACATCTGGCGGAATATGAGCATGACCTACCTGATCCAGAGGAGTCAGAGTCATCAACAAGCAGCGGCTCAGACGAACCCGATAAGGATAAGAAGCAAAGATGGGACAAGATGGAGGCAGTATGGAGCAGAGTTTTAGAAACGATGAATGAGATGCAAGTCACCATGAAGGAGACCAGTGGTGCATTAACCAAGCGCGTGGAGCAACTGGAGCGAACATGTAAGTCATGCAGCCCTCTCCTGCCACACGGTCACACTCAGCAACGTGATAGAGCAGAATCCCTTCCTGCGTTCCTACCACAGCCTCGAAGTGTGGGTATACACATCAGTCACACCAGGGATCAGTCGAACACCATGGCACCAACAAGGCAGGATAACAGAACACCTGTGAACCTACTAAGACCAGTAGAACCTGCTGCATCCTTATCATCTCTAAAGGCAAGCCCCACGTTACAGACAGCACTATGGCCAGCTCCACTGTCTTCAGACTCCAGTAATCAGCCAGTTCCACAACCAGATGTACTTGCAGCACCTCAGACTATGTTCCATCCACCACCTGTGTCCCAGCCTTGGATGAACACGGCCTTCCAGCCAGTAGGTCAGTCTGTACCTTCACCTGTTCCACAGCCGAGAGGTCCTCTGGTTTATCCAGGAATCCAGCCAGCATCATTACCAGCTCCACCTCCTAGAGTGAGACATGTGATACAGCCTGCTCTACAACCTGACATTCAAGTATCACAATCCATGCAGCTTGGGAAGCTCGAACCGCATCAGGCTGAGTCTCTACACAGTCAGAGATACCAACATCTGCAGCTACCAAGCAGCACCAACCACGTACACTCTGCACCATCATATAACCTCTCTGCAGGCTCTGCTACACCTCTGTATCAGCCACCACAGGGAGCAGCAGCACAGCAGAACTACAACCAGCATCATGCAGCTCCACCTGCTGATTTTCCCAGCCATTACTCTGCTACCTACCCATCACCTTCAGTTGCATACCAGGCATCAGCCCCCCTAACTTCGACAGCGGAAGTCAGCCAGCCAAATCTGATGGAGATGATTGTGGCCTCATCATATGGCATCCCAAAGCCTAGACTGGTAACATTCAAATCTGGCCGAGAGAGTGAATTTGCACTATTGAAGAAAGGATTGGACAGCCTACTAGGGCCTCATGCACACCTCACAGAGGAATATAAATATCACATCCTGCTGGATCATTTAGAGCATCCATGTGCTCTACAAGTCGCCAGGCGCTTTATTCATGACCGCACTCCCTACACTAGTGCAATTCGAGCATTGGAGCTGAGATATGGACAGCCTCGACAGTTAATTCAGAGCGAACTCAGTACTATCCTCAACTGCTCTCCTATTAAGGCCGGTGATCCTCAAGCCTTTGAAGATTTCTCCTTGGCAGTGTCTAGCCTTGTAGGTCTCCTCAGTACTATGGATGATGTAGCAGCCAGTGAGCTCCAGTGTGGTTCACATGTAGACAGGTTACTAACCAAACTTCCTCCAAGTTACAGAGACAGTTTCATTGAGTACTGCATCACACGTGGCATTATACGCACTGGCAGCAGCCGCACATACAACATGTATGACCTCTCTGAATGGCTCGAGCGCAAGTCCCAAGTTCTTCAGCTATCCAGGCAAGCCACTCAGTCACAGTCATCAGACAGACTACGATCAGAGAGAAGTAACTTCAGAGCGCCTGCAGGGTCTAAAGCACAGAGTAAGTCCGCATCCATATATTATGGCTCCGATCCTGCTCAAATACAGCCAAAGACAGACACCAAGGCTCAAGCTGTTAGTCCTTCTTCCCCTTCCAAGAAGAAACAGAAGTTTAAGCCATATTGCCCATACTGTGAAGGAACAGAACACTACCTCAGTGGCTGTGTAAACTTTAAGAAGCTAGACCTCACAGCTGTCGCCACTTGGCTAAAGGATAAATCAAAATGCTGGCGATGCGGCCGTAAACACACTCCAGAACAGTGCACTCTGAAGAAGCCATGCACCACCTGTGGAGAACAGCACTTATTAGTGCTTCATGACCTGGCTGAGGCTAGAAGGCGGGACCCTAACATCCTAACAGTGAGTACCAGCAGAGTATTTCTGGATCCTGTCAGTCACTCTGGCCGTGTAATGCTGAGGGTTGTGCCCATCCAGTTACATCATCAGAGGAAATCTCTAGACACATATGCTCTCCTTGATGATGGCTCAGAGAAAACCATCATACTCCCAGCTGCTGTTAAGTTATTAGGCTTATCACCAGAGGAGGAAACTCTATCTCTGCGTACCATCCGTCAAGATGTGATCCAGATAAAGGGAGGCTACGTCTCATTCCAAGTATCCCCGAAGGCCCAACCAAAACTGCGTTATAAAATAACACATGCCTTTACTGCTCAACAGCTCAGCCTAGCTGAACAGTCGTGTCCAGTGGAGCTCTTAAAGGAGAAGTATCACCACTTACAGCAAGTGCAGCTAGAGGGATTCAACCATATACAGCCTCTAGTGTTAATCGGTTCAGACAATGCTCACCTCATAACTCCCGTCTGTCCAGTCAGGCGTGGCCCAGCCCGTGGACCTGTCGCTGTTTGCACTAAGCTGGGGTGGGCCATCCAAGGTCCAAGCAGTAGTATGCCTACACAGCAGGGAGAGATGCACTTCCTGAATATATCATGCCTTTCTCCTGCTGAGGCTTTGCATCAGGATGTTCAACGTCTGTGGCAACTGGACGCTCCCATACATAGACCTGAGAAAGAGGTCACACGCTCGAAGGAGGACAGAGAAGCCATAGCCATGTTAGAGGCTAAGACCATCAGGATTCCAGTGGATGGTGTGGAGAGATATGCCACCCCCCTGCTGAGGAAGAAGGACTTCCCTCAGATGCACGTCCCTCCAGAAGTCGTTAAAGGCCTGCTGAGGTCCACAGAGCGGAAGCTGATTAAACATCCGGACCTGGCACTCACATACAACCAGGAGATTAAGAAGTTGGTTGATTCTGGTTACGTGGTGAAGCTTACCCCAGAAGAGATTCACAGTTCTACTGAATCTTGGTACGTGCCACACCATATGGTACATCATAACAACAAGGCTCGGGTGGTCTTCAATTGCTCATTTGAGTTCCAGGGCACCGTCCTCAATAACTACCTCCTGCCAGGCCCTCCACTGGGGCCTACACTACTGGGTGTACTCCTCCGCTTCCGTCAGTATCCTGTGGCAGTGAGCGGAGACATAAAGGCCATGTTTCACCAGATCCGCCTGCTCCCTGAAGACTGTCCTCTGCTACGGTTCCTGTGGAGAGATGGTGAAACAGAGAGGCTCCCAGATGTATATGAGTGGAGAGTCTTACCTTTTGGAACAACGTGTAGCCCTTGTTGTGCTACATTTGCCCTTCAGAGACATGTGAAGGAGCACCAAGACACTCATGAGGACATCTATAAATCTGTCCATACAGCCTTTTATGTGGACAACTGCCTGCAGTCCCTTTCTGACCCACAGGAGGCCAAGTTGCTCATTGACAGGATGAGGGAGTTACTCTTCCAAGGTGGATTTGAGATAAGACAGTGGGCCAGCAACCTACCTGAGGTGGTTGCCCATCTGCCCAGCATAGCCAGGTCAGAAAGCTGTGAACTGTGGTTGAACTTCAAAAGCCTTGATCCACAGGAGTCAACATTGGGTCTCAGCTGGCACTGCCCAACTGATGTCCTGGGATACAAGCATCGCCCAGTGTCTTACACGACTGTCACGTTGCGCAATATTTATAAGGTGCTAGCCAGTCAGTATGACCCACTGGGTTATATCTGCCCTTACACCACAAGAGCAAAGCTCATTGTACAGGCCCTGTGGATTAAAGAGAGAGGATGGGACGAGCCCATAGAAGGAAGTCTGCTTCAGTGGTGGCTCGAATGGGAAGAAGACCTGTCTAATCTCCAACACATCATCATCCCTCGCTGCTACAGTCCTCACAGCATCAGTGGTACCTCAAACGAGGTTCACATCTTCTGTGACGCCTCTGAGAAATCCTATGGAGCTGTTGCCTATCTGAGAGTCACAGAGCAACAGACGCACATCTCCACTTCTTTCATCATGGCACGCTCAAGGGTTGCACCCCGCAAACAGGTGTCGATTCCCCGACTGGAGCTGTGTGCTGCGTTGACAGGAGCCCAACTAGCCAAAGTGCTCCAAACTGAACTCTCATTACCCCTGCACTCTGTCTATCTGTGGACGGATTCTACTACAGTGCTACAGTGGATCCAGTCCAGCTCCTGCAGGTACAAAGTTTTTGTTGGGACTCGGATTTGTGAAATACAGGAGTTGACCTCCTCAGAGCAGTGGGGGTATGTGAACTCTGATGAAAATCCAGCTGATGACATCACAAGAGGGAAATCGCTGTTAGAGCTTACCATCTCCAGCCGCTGGTCACAGGGCCCCCACTTCCTCACACAGGCTCCTGACACCTGGCCGAAACCCCCGACAGAGTTCCCAGATTGTGGTAATGAAGAACTCAGAAAGACCGCTTTCTGTAGCTTCACATCTATATCTCAAAGTCTGCCAGATCCTACACAGAGCACATCGTTAGAGGACCTGGTTCTGGCCACCCACCAATCCCTGCATGGGGCGGCTGCCACCTCATTCACTGCTGCCGAGCGTCAAGAAGCAGAGACTCAGTTGCTTCGCTCTGCACAGAAGGACAGCTTCCCAGAAGAGGTCCAAGCCCTCCAAGCAGGTGACACTGTGCGCCCCAGCAGTCGCCTTAGTGCTCTTTCCCCTGAGTATGACAGCCTCAGTGGACTGATCAGAGTTGGAGGCCGCCTGCGCCAAGCTATAGATGTATACCCTGACAGCATCCATCCAGTTGTGTTAGCTCCTGATCATCCTCTGACTCGTCTCATCATAAAGCACTACGACGCTCAACTGCTTCACCCAGGTGCAGAGAGACTCTATGCAGAGATACGACGCACCTATTGGATCCTCAGAGGTCGACAGGCCATTAAGAAACACCAGTACCAGTGCGTAGACTGTAGGAGATGGCGCGCCTCACCTTCCACACCAAAGATGGCTGACCTTCCCTCAGCTCGTTTGAGACTCTACAAACCCCCATTCTGGTCTACAGGCGTAGACTGTTTTGGACCGTACCTAGTTAAGATTGGACGTCGAAGAGAGAAACGCTGGGGGATCATCTACAAATGTCTGACCACTCGATGTGTTCACTTGGATCTCCTCCCTAGCCTCGACACTGACTCTTTCCTGATGTCATTACGCAGGTTTATTGCTCGCCGGGGAAAGCCATACGAGTTGTGGTCTGACAGAGGCACCAATTTCAGGGGAGGCCATAAAGAACTGCAGAGTGCCTTTGAAAACATGGCCCCAGTGTTGCAGCAACAGTTGGCCAAACAGACCATCAATTTTAACTTCAACCCGCCGCATGCTCCTCACTTTGGGGGAGCCTGGGAGAGGGAAATCAGGTCAGTCAAATCAGCTTTACAAGTTGTCCTGAAAGACCAAATTGTGGCAGAGGAAGTACTTCTAACAGCTCTCATAGAGGTTGAAGGCATCCTTAACTCTAAACCTCTCGGTTATGCCTCCTCTGACGTGGCTGACCTGGACCCCATTACACCAAACCTTCTGTTAATGGGGCGGCGGGATGCAGGATTACCACAAGCAGTGTATGGTCCTCATGATGCCCTGTCCAAGAGAAGATGGCAACACAGTCAGGTCGTCAGTGACCATTTTTGGAAACGCTTCATCCAGGACTACCTTCCAGGACTTCAGTTACGACAGAAATGGAGGAAATCTACTGATAATACTGCTGTGGGACAAATTGTGATGATTGTTGATTCCAACCTTCCCCGAGGACTGTGGCCCGTCGGGACCATCACCAAGGTTTTCCCTGGGACGGATGGCGTTGTTCGAGCTGCTGAGGTGAAGGTCAAGGACAGCATCTACATTCGCCCGGTAACCAAACTGGTGGAGCTCCCGGAAGTGCCTGAAGATTTGGACCCTTCTTCTACCTAGTGGACTTTGTATGAGTGTATTTGTTTGCAAATACAGGGGCGGCTGTTAAAAGTCCACCTGTTCGTTTTAGCACTACAATACCCATAGTGCATCTGTTCGTTACCCATGGTGCATCTGTTCGTTTTTTTTCTAGTAGTTCGACTTTCATCTATACCAGTAAGTCATCGCTTCTTTCCTGTACTTCTGTGGTTCAGTGGCATTAAAATCCATCAATAGAAAAATTCTGAGCTGCATGCCTATTCCTTCTGACCGAGGAAGATTCAATTGACGAGACATCCGGAATTAGTGCAAGCTAGCACGCAGTCTTTTACACACATATTTGTTAAAACTGTCATTATGTTGTGACAGTATGGCATAATTTGTGAAAAGTCTATTTCTTCTGCCTTTTAGGAGAGTTTTAGTGCTGTCAATCACCATCTCATGTGGTGCTGCTCATCCCCATGCTGCAGCTAGCTATAGCCTGTTGTGAATGCTCAGTCTAGTTAGCATAGCTACCAATGAGCACAGATAAATTATTTTCCTGTAATGATAAGTTGTTTCTCCACCATTAGCACATTTAGCAGCGAGTGAATGATTTGATTGACAGCACTAAGACCCTCCTACTAGTTCTGATTGTTTTTTGTTTTTTTTGTCAGAACGGTGCATTACTTTAACCCAGTGTTTCTCCACCTGGTCCTCAGCCCCCTGCTCTGCATGTTTTAGATGAGCCTCTATTCCAGAACAGCTGATTCAAATGATTGCAGGACCATCAAGTCCTGCAGAAACCTGTTAATCACCCAGAGATACAATCCAGGTGTGGCAGAAGGGAAACACCTAAAACATGCAGGACAGGGGGGGTGAGGACCGGGGTGGAGAAACACTGGTTTAACCAGTAATAGTAATTCAGGAAGGAGGTGGAGGAGATTGATTGTTTCCACAGATTATCTGTCTCATAAACTGCTACATCATGACAGCTTTAACAAATATGGAGAAAACATATTTTTTATTAAAGTTATACTGCAGCTTGCATAAATGCAGCTACATAGCATTTTTAGAAGTCTGGATTGCTTTATGTGTATTTTGCTCGTTGCTTTTGACTTTTGCTCATGGGGAGACATTTCAGTATCTAAAACTAGTAGAAAAAATGTAAGCAACCTACTTGCATACTGGATGTGGACTGTTGGATGTTAAATTCATGAGCAGTAAATATTGTGCTAATTATCAATATTGAACCACAGAAAGCAAGGCAGATGCAGCCTTTAAAATTGTGACGCTTTTTATGGGTCAGATAGACTCAGAAAATTGTAACAGCAGCTGGTCAGGGGGGCCCAATCTAAATTTTTTGTCAGGGGGCCCATGATTCCTGGTGGCGCCCCTGATCATCAGAACCAGTCTGTTTCTGGAAATATTTCATTACGTCACCAGAACTGGTCCGGTTCCGGTTCTGGAGACATTTCTTTACATCATGTTTGAAACAGAAACATGAGACCAATCAGCAGCTTCTATCTGGGCTCGGTTCTGTTCAGGTTCAGAGGAGAATGAAGAACAGAAACAGGAGATTTCTGTTAGTTCTGACGGGTTCTGGACCCATCAGAACCTCTGGAGGACGGGTACAGGCCCAGCCTCCTGGCAGCTTCAGAGATCCTCAGGGTTCTTCTGCTGGGGAACGGGTAGTGGTTCTGAAGGGCCCCGGACCCACCTCCTGGGTTCTGATTCTGGTCCTGCTTCAGGTCCTGGTCCTGGTTCTGGTTCTGGTCCAGGCTGGCACAGCGTTTGGTGAAGCCTCCTCTGGACCGGGCAGAACCAGAACCAGTGTCTGCGGGTGGGGCCTGTGAGGGTGAGGAGCGGGAACATCTGGGGATGAAGAGCAGAGGTCCAGATCAGAGGCGGATCGGGTCGGAACCAGAACCAGCTGGAGGCGGTTCTGGACCTGCAGCGGCTCTGCTCCGTCTCCATGGCGACAGCAGAGTTGTGCCGGTGCAGGTCCAGGTGAACGCGCCACGGGTCTGACATCTTCGGGTCAGGAGGAGAGGGGCGGGCTGGTTGCCATGACGACGTCCAACCCTGAGCAACAGGTACAATGCTGACGACATCCAGGAGGTCAGAGGAGCCTGGAGACACAAGAACACAGAGATTAGATAATCTGATCCATAATCTGATCGTTCCTGGTCAGCTGCAGTGTAGCCATTAGTTTAGGTAGGGATAGGGTTAGTGCCTAATCCCCCTTTGAGGAGGGCAGGGAGGGTGGTTCACTCAGGCACCAAACAAGCTAGGACCGCTAAGCTGGAAATGCTAGGCTAGGACCGCTAAGCTAGGACTGCTAGGCTAAACTAGGACCACATCTGGTAGAACCTTTTCTGTTTCCTGTTCAGATCCCAGATCAGACTGGGTGCTGACTGATCATCTGCAGTGGAAACGCTGCTGTGATCTTTGACATGGTTTGATTTGTTATTTATCGTGTTTTTATGTTTCTGTGGATCTGATGTCTGTTGGATAAATCAGCTGTTGGACAAAGTGGAAGAGACACAGAGAGGACAGAGAGGACACATGTCCATCAGCTGGAGACGCCACTAAGCAGAAGCTGTTAAAGAACCAAACCCAGAATCTACCGGTCTCCTCACCTGTCCTCAGCAGGTGAAGCTCTGTCCTCTGCTTGTCTCTCCACATCCTGTACTGCTGTCTCAGCGCAGACACGTCCATCTTCCTCTTCCTCCTCTTCCTCCTCCTGGTTCCGGCTCCCTGCAGGAACACCTGGCCACGCCCCCTCAGACTTCCTTCTCTCTCTCGCTCTCCGCCTGTCTCTTTAAAGCTCTCCGCCCTGCCCCTAGCACTCAGTGCGCATGCGCCTGTCCTCAGCATGGCAGCAGCGGAACCGGACTCTCCTCTCTACCTGGGCCTGGACTTCAGCACCCAGCAGGTAAAAGCAGAACCTCACCGGACTCGGTCCACCTGCAGGTTCCGGGAGACGCGCGCGTTTACGTAGGCGCGTGCATGCGCGTGGACGGAAACTTACTGCGCAGACGCAGATCTAAAGTGCAGAGCTTCGGTGCCACAGATGTTTGTTTATGAGAAGCACGCGGAGGTTTGTTTATACCGGAAGTGATGAGGTTCACTTTGAGTCTCGTGCAGAGTCCAGCTCAGATTGGAGAACCTGTTCCGTGAAGAACTACTGGTTCTGACCCGAATGGACATTAACTATACAGTATCTGTTAACTAAAGAACAAGCAGAACCAGAACCTGTGAGAGGTCAAAGTTCACCCAGCAGAGTTCTGTCTGGTTTGATCAGGTTTAATCTTTGAACCCGCTGCGGTTCTGACCTAGCAGAGTTCACTGACCCAAAGAGGATTCTGAACTTTGACCTGCAGCAGTCAAAGTGATCAGGGTCCAGTCGGGTCGGACCGCCCTGATACTGATAATCCAACGTGGCGGCGGCGGGAATCCAGTAAGAATCAGACGTTTATTTTTGTAGCGGCTAGAAAATTTCGAATCTGCTTTAAAACTTTTACATTGTTACCTTATGATAAACTGAGGCTTATTTTAGTCTGTTGATGTTTATATGAATAACCTGGGAGTAGCGATGACCTCTGACCTCTGACCTGAGCCTCCAGAGCCACATAAAGCCGGTTCCTCAGTGGACCTTCCAGCAGCTGCAGAACATTCAGGACCAGAGGACTAAAGTCTGAGACCAGAGAAACTCATCCAGGATTTAGTGGTTTGATTCCTGCAGCAGGTCAGACTGACAGACCAGAAGCTGCAGCTGGAGATCTGACTAGAACCAGGAGGGTAGAGACACCACCTGGTTCTACACCACCCGGTTCTACACCACCTGGTTCTACACCACCTGGTTCTACACCACCCGGTTTTAAAGTCCTTAAACTGGATCCCTGTAGCTCAGAAAATACCATAATATTGTAATCACTGAACAGTTTTTGCTCCACAATATGTTAAAGATCTGCAGCTGCTCTGTCGACCTGCAGATCTGTTTCTGCTTCTGGTTTTTGTTCTTGTTCTGGTTCTGGTTCTGCTCTGCATCAGAACCAGAACCAAACATGGAGAAGCAGCATTCAGCTTCTATGCACCACAGATCTGGAACAAACTTCCAGGAAACTGAAAAACAGCTGAAACCCTGAGCTCCTCTAAATCCAGACTAAACCAGCTGTTAGAGCTGCTTTAGAAACCTAATCAATGAAACAATAATCAATAATCTGATGTGTGATGTTGTTCATTGTGTCTCTATGATTTTGTGCTTTTCTGATGTAAAGCTCTTTGAAATGTCTTGTTGCTGAAATGTGCTACAGATAAAATTTGATTGATCCATAAAATCTTAGGTGCTGAAGGAAGTTTTGCGTTTTTAACTTCTGACATGTTGGAATGAAAATATGCTAATGCAGGGGTTCCCCCAGAAAACTTGCTCAGCCTGGTGGTCGGGGTGCCGAGGCGGTCCACCGTGTTTTTGTATTAAAATATGTTAAGGTGACAGAAAATTTAAAAATATCATTATATGTTACGAGAAAACTTCGCCAGTGAAACACCACTTAAACCCACAACTAGTCTATAAAACAACAAATCAAAATATACAATTAAAATTAATATCAATTATTTGCACTTTTGTTTAATCCAAATTAAGTCAGCAGCTCCATCAGGCCCACAGGGCTTCTACTTCCCCTCTCTCAGATTAAATCCAACACATCTGGTAGAGGTGCTGATATTTTTAGCAACAAAAGGGGCCCCTAAGTCAGATTCTGCTCCAGGCCTCATACAGCCTTGGACCGGCCCTGCATGATGAGGTAATCTGCTGCACTACGCAGAGATGCAGGGAGATTTAATTCAATGCTGCTAATGTGGCTTTAGTAGCTCCTCCATTTCGTGTCTGTTGAGTTTTTAATAAGCATCACAGAAACTATTCTGGTTGGTCCAGTTTATGGGACGAGTTTCTCAGATCTCCGTGCGGCAGCACGCAGTAACTCTAAGTAGACAACGCATTTGATCTGGTTTGATGCTTTGAGTAACCGGAAAAATACTAAAAATAATAATAATATGATATAAAATCAGCATGATGCGTTACAGACAGGACAGTGCGAAAGCTCCTCACCAGGCTGAACCTGCATGATCAGGTTAGCCAACCGGGAACATAGATGAACTTGATCAGTGCAGGCGGTGGGCAGCGTGTTGAGATGGAAAAGCCGCACAAAATTCTTTGTTCACAAATATAAATCATTCTCACCGCTCGCTAAACGCACCTCTGAAAGCGACTACAAATTAATCCTGCAGTTCACGTAGAGCTGCGCAACCAGAGCTAACCAGAGTGGTGTTTAAAGTCCTACCTTGATCAAAAACTCTGGAAAGAATCATAATTCCTCACAGGGGGTTGATGTAAATATCCATACAGGTCAGCCTGTGTCCAGTCTGAGTGACAGGATCCGCGCAGAGGTAAACTTAATCCAGCTGCTGCAGCACAGAGGCGCCAGCGGTGTGATTGGTCCGACTTTAAAGGCAAACTATAAGGCTACCTTAAACATATCTTTTAGGAATAAATCTGCTCCGCAAGTGCAGTGAAGCGCTCAGAGCAACAGAGGCGCTAGCAATCCGGCTTAAAAAAAGAAAGAAAGAAAAAAAAAACGTTTTTTTTTTTTTAATTATTAGTTTCCTAAAAACATAAACAAGAAAGGCTTAGCCATCCTTAGTAAAGGATGGCGGTCCTCGCCGCAGCCACCCTTTACTTAGCGGCGCTAGTAAAAGATGGCGGGCGCCAGGCCTATAATACACTGGGCGAAACCCTGTAATGTTTACATTATTAATTATAGCTAATTATGGCTCTGCTGACATTTATCTCAAATATACATGCAAACAATAAAGATCAAAAATTGTTGTTGCATATATTATGTTAGCATGCTATCTCTAAAGTTGTGTCTTTATTAAATATTAGCAATGCTATACTGTTAATGTTAACGTTCTAAAAGCTAATTGTTGTGAATTCATTTAGCATTTGGATTTTAAAATTAGCATTAGCTTTCCTACATTCACCTCCTACGTCAGGTTTACATAGCCATAGCATGCTAATTTTAGCAGTACTGTTAGCATATTAACATTGACTTTTTTGGATTTTAACTCAAAGGTCTGATGTAGTCCTTTATCCCAGCTTCACCACTCTGAACAAGTCAGCAGTTCATGAACTGCTTAAAGCTCTGTGTTAGTGGAGGGAAGCAGCTGAAGGTCAGTCCTGTAAGCCCCAGCCCCAGTGCCTACAGGTGGGCTGGGCCAGTAATGGGTGTGTTGGTTGTGCAGCTGAAGGCAGTGGCCATCGATGGAGACCTGGGCCCGGTCCATCAGGACAGCGTGCAGTTCGACTCAGAGCTACCCGAGTTCAGGTAACATCCAGCAGCTTTTGTTCTGAAAGGGTGTTGCCGAGGCTTTTATTCTGAAAAGCGTCTTTGTTCAGGACTCATGGAGGAGTTCACATCCATCCTGATGGGCTGACAGTCACCTCACCTGTGCTCATGTGGGTCAAGGTGAGATGGTTGACCTGGAGCTGAGCTGAGATCAGCTGACCCGGATCATTCTACCTCCTGATTGGCTGTCTGTCTCTCAGGCTCTGGACCTCCTGCTGGACAGGATGAAGGCGGCGGGATTTGGGTTCTCCCGGGTCCGGGCACTGTCCGGTTCTGGCCAGGTGAGGTTCTGTGTTCTGCTGGGAGTGGGTTCTCCAGAACCTGTCCAGAACCCTTCCTCTTTCTCTTCCTCCTCAGCAACATGGTGCCGTGTTCTGGAGGACTGGAGCGGCTCGGACTCTGACCCAGCTGGACCCGGGTCAGAACCTGCACCAGCAGCTGACGGTGTGTGTGTGTGTGTGTGTGTGTCCTTGTGTGTGTGTGTGTGTGTGTGTATGTCCTGACAGTGTGTGTGTGTGTCCTCAGGACAGCTTCTCAGTCCAGGACAGTCCCGTGTGGATGGACTCCAGCAGCGGGCCGCAGTGTGATGCCCTGCAGGAGGCAGCAGGGGGCGCCATGAGGCTGGCAGACATCACTGGATCCCGAGCCTATGAGGTTCACCTGTCCACCTGTCTGTGTTTCTGCTGGTCTGTCTCTCTGTCTGAAGGACATGTCCATGTCCTCCTGCAGCGCTTCACAGGAAACCAGATCTCCAAAGTGCGCCAGACCCGACCAGACCAGTTCCAGGACACTGAGGTCAGAGCTACAGCAGTAGGCCCCGCCCCTTTAGGTCCCGCCCCTTTAGGTCAGGTGTTGTCTTCCTGTCTCATGTCCCCTTTTGTTTTCAGAGGATCTCATTGGTCAGCAGCTTCGGGGCGTCTCTCTTCCTGGGTCGCTACGCTGCCATCGACTACAGCGACGGTACTATCTGACCCCTGACCTCTGACCTCTGGTTGCTCACATGACCAGAAAGCTTCTCTGATTGGTCCATCAGGTTCTGGGATGAATCTGTTGGACATCCGGGACAGGATGTGGTCTCAGATCTGCCTGGACGCGACGGCAACGAACCTGAAGCGCCTGCTGGGAGAGCCGTGTCCGTCCACTGCTGTCCTGGTAACTGGGTTAACTGGTTTACTGCTCTTTACTGGTTCCTTCCTGTCCCTACTGGTCCTTCTTGGTGTTGCAGGGCCCAGTTTCGTCCTTCCTGCAGCATCGCTATGGTTTCTCTGGGAGCTGCAGTGTTGTGGCGTTCACTGGAGACAACCCAGGTGGGTCAGAGCAGGATGACTCAAACAGCAGGGGGCGCTGCAGGGACTGCAGGAACAGCAGGGGGCGCTGCAGGAACAGCAGGGGGCGCTGCAGGAACAGCAGGAACAGCAGGGGGCGCTGCAGGAACAGCAGGAACAGCAGGGGGCGCTGCAGGGACAGCAGGGGGCGCTGCAGGAACAGCAGGGGGCGCTGCAGGGACAGCAGGGGGCGCTGCAGGAACAGCAGGGGGCGCTGCAGGGACAGCAGGAACAGCAGGGGGCGCTGCAGGAACAGCAGGAACAGCAGGGGGCGCTGCAGGAACAGCAGGAACAGCAGGGGGCGCTGCAGGGACAGCAGGGGGCGCTGCAGGGACAGCAGGGGGCGCTGCAGGGACAGCAGGGGGCGCTGCAGGAACAGCAGGGGGCGCTGCAGGGACAGCAGGGGGCGCTGCAGCTGCTCTAATCTCTTCTAACTCGCACAGAGAAATTATGACATTTAATGATTTAATATATTTTATTGGAAATGAAAAAAAAAAAAAAAATCTGAAATTAAATCTGAACAAGAAACATTACAGATTAATTTAAAATATAAAAAATGAGCAAAACTAAACCTGAATAATGTTTGAGGGTTCAGCAGGGTTCTGGTTCTGCTGGAGAACCGGAGAACTCAGCAGAATCTCCAGAACAGAACCTCCTGCTGACGTCTTCATTTCTCCTTCTCTTTCTCAGCGTCTCTGGCAGGAATGCGTCTCCATCAAGGGGACATCGCGGTGAGTCCAGGCTGTCCTCCATGTCTCCGTCCTCCGTGTCTCTGAGTCCTCTCTCTCTCCAGGTCAGTCTGGGGACAAGCGACACGCTCTTCCTGTCCCTCTCTGAGCCGCGTCCGTCCCTGGAGGGACACGTCTTCTGCAACCCGGTGGAGCCCGACGGCTTCATGGCTCTCCTGTGGTAGGCTGCGTCCTCAGGCTGATGCTGCCCCCACTGGCCCTTCACAATAAAAGCCTGTGTCTGTCCCCAGCTTTAAGAACGGCTCTCTGACCCGGGAACGAGTCCGGGACCGCTGCTGCTCTGGGTCCTGGGACGTTTTCTCCCAGGCGCTGGACGGGACACCACTGGGGAACCACGGCAACATTGGTGGACACGCCGCCCTCTGTCCTCCCCTCGTGTCCCCCTGCTGTCCTCTCTGATGTCTCTCTGTTCCTCCAGGCTTTTATTTTGACACCATGGAGATCACGCCTCCCGCCGTTGGTCTGCATCGCTTTGACGCCAACGACCGCCAGGTCAGACAGGAAGTCCCGCCCCCTGCTGTCCCTCACCTGTCCTCCTGTCCCTCACCTGTCCTCCTGTCCCTCACCTGTCCCCAGGTGTCCTCCTGGAGTCCAGAGCTGGAGGTCCGGGCTCTGGTGGAGGGACAGTTTCTGTCCCGCCGGCTCCACGCTGAGAGACTCGGATACTCCATCGGTAGGACGAGTCTCTGTCTCATGTCTCCTGATGTCCTGGCCTGATCAGAACCAGAACCGGTACTGTTCTGTTTGTGTTTCAGGGTCCGGCACTCGGGTTCTGGCCACCGGTGGTGCTTCGGCCAACAGGCAGATCCTGCAGGTGGGTTCTCCAGGTTCTGCTGGAGGTTCTGGTATCCAGATGGACCCGGTTCTAACCACTGAGGTTCTGGTTCTGTTCAGGTTCTGTCCGACGTCTTCAACGCTCCGGTTTACACCATCGACCTGTCGGACTCTGCCTGCTTAGGCTCTGCCTACCGAGCTCTCCATGGTAACCATAGCAACGGCACTACAGCGAATCCAACTTCCTGATTGGTCAACAACATGATCCGTAACAGGAAATGATGTCATGGTCCAGTTTTTATCTGAGGCGCTGCAGTGTCTGGAGCGGCCACCAGGGGACAGCAGTTCATTTTAGCATAGCGGTTCTCAACGTGGGCAGTACCGCCCCCTGGGGGGCGTTAAGAGGACGGCAGGGGGCGCTGGCGGACATTTTTACAAAAGGGGGGCGCTGGGATGCCTTTAGGGGGCGTTTGGTCGAAGGTAAACTTTACACTTTAAATGCACAACAATACCAGTTTAGACTTTGAGCAACTTGGTAAAACTGTATTGTGTAACATTAAATCATGCTTGGCTGCAACTGTATCGATGGCAGCTCTTCTTCTATTCAGTGTTTGTAGCTTCTGTTAGCTTCTTGGCGCAGCTCCGTCCTCCTGCTACTGGTAGCTAAAATCACTTCACTGTGTGTCCCTCTGAGAAATGAACCCATTTAAATAAAGAAATCCCTCCATAGTGACACCACGATAGAGAGCGTTCATTTTATAGCGTTAACATCGGAGCTGTAAGGTCCGGTATGAAACGGGCTGATAGAACAACACAGCACTTTTAAATTTCAATAATCAGAATCAGAAATTGTTTCCGTTGCTTTAAAAGGTTTATGTCAGTCTGCCTTTTCCCCATCGATACGCTTCCCGACCGCCCTGCACCTTAGGGGGTAAAAAAAAAAAAAAAAAAAAAAAGAAAAAGACGCACAAAACTCTGAAACAGGAGAAACAGAAACACTGAAGAGAAGAAGAGCTGTGATTAATGTAGTTCCAGTTCTATCCATGTTTTAATGCTGCAGAGCTCAGTCAGTTTGCAAATAGATCAAAGTTTAAACTGGCATGTTGAACATCTTTTATCATTTTCTGGAACATTTAACTAGAAAATGACACAAAATAAGAATATTGTTTCCACTCTGATTGGCTGCTGTTGGCCTACAGATTTTAACTTGAATGTTCATTACATTTTTCATAGACGCCTGTGAAAATCATTTCTATTCCCATGGCTTTTTGTTCTCTGGGAAATTATTTTTGATGATAAATACAGAAACAAGCATAAAAATCAAAACACCTACAATAGTGACAGTAATATTAATGATAAAATAATAGTCAGTGTAAAGTAGCCTGCAGATTCTTTGGTGGGGGCGGTGAGGGACCTGGATAAGGGCTGGGGGGCGCTGGCCCAAAAAGGCTGAGAAACGCTGTTTTAGCACATGAGACAGAAGCTGATTTATTCAGATTAAAACGCGTTGGGCTCTTTGTGCGTCAGCTTCCCGTTTGGGGAAACGCGGCTCGGTCGCTTCAGTCAGTTGAAAATGTCATTTTACTCTCGGAGCTGCAGGGCTTGGCCAAGGTAACAATGATAAACATCGATCCAAAGCCCCAACAAGCGAGAGAAAGGTTTTACATGTTCGCCTCGTTAAACATCCACAGATACGAAGGTGAGTTTTACTTTCTTTAAACTTTGTGGCCAACATTAACTTTAGCTTATGCTAGTAGGCAATATTCTCTGACATTTTTCTTGCCACATACCTGGATCATTGAATGCTTAGAGATGTACAACATCAACAGGACTCTAAGAGCCTTCATTGCAAACTCGATGGGGCTGTGGAAAACCACCCTTGAAGCCAACTGCAAACCGCCTGCACAAGTGTCCATCAAATGTGGCATATACCAAGGAGATGCTCTGTCCCCACTGCTGTTCTGCATAGGCCTGAACCCCCTTAGCCAAATCATCAACAAGACTGGCTACGGATACCGACTTAAGAATGGGGCCACAATCAGTCACCTCCTCTACATGGATGACATCAAGCTGTACGCCAAGAGCGAGCGAGACATCGACTCACTGATCCACACCACCATCTACAGCACTGACATTGGGATGTCATTCGGACTAGAGAAGTGTGGCCGAATGGTTACAAAGAGAGGGAAGGTCGTCCACACAGAAGGGGTCTCACTCCCAGAGGGAACGATAGCAGACATAGAGCACAGCTACAAGTACCTGGGAATACCACAAGCAAATGGCAACCTCGATGAGGTCACAAGGACAGGAGGCACAGCCAAATACCTCCAACGAATAAGGCAAGTCCTGAGAAGCCAGCTCAATGGCAAGAACAAGATCCGTGCAATAAACAGCTCTGCCTTACCAGTAATCAGATACCCTGCCGGAATAATCAGCTGGCCAATGGAAGAGATAAAGGCCACGGACGTTAAGACTCGGAAGCTGCTAACCATGCATGGAGGGTTCCACCCCAAATCCAGCACCCTGAGACTGTACACGAGCCGTAAGGAAGGAGGCAGAGGACTAGTGAGTGTGAGAGCCACTGTTCAGGATGAAACATCCAAGATCCATAAATACATCAAGGACAAAGCCTCAACGGACGATGTGCTCAGCGAATGTCTCAGACAATGGGGAACAGAGGACGAGGTGCTGGAGGAACCATCATGGGAAGACAAGCCCCTACATGGGATGTACCACCGACAAATAACTGAAGTGGCTGATATCAGGAAATCCTACCAATGGCTGGAGAAAGCTGGACTCAAGGACAGCACAGAGGCCCTCATCCTGGCCGCCCAGGAACAGGCCCTAAACACCAGAGCAATAGAGGCTCAGATCTACCACACCAGACAAGACCCAAGGTGTAGGTTGTGCAAGGAGGCCTCTGAGACAGTCCAGCACATAACAGCAGGGTGCAAGATGCTGGCAGGGAAAGCGTACATGGAACGACATAACCAAGTGGCGGGCATAGTGTACAGGAACATCTGTGCAGAATATGGACTGGAAGCCCCGAGGTCAAAATGGGGGACACCCCCAAAGGTGGTGGAGAATGACCGAGCTAAGATCCTGTGGGACTTCCAGATCCAGACAGACAAGATGGTAATGGAGAACCAACCGGACATTGTGGTGGTGGATAAAGAACAGAGGAAAGCCGTTGTGGTGGATGTAGCAATACCAAGTGACCACAACATCAGGAAAAAGGAGAAACTGGAGAAATACCAGGGCCTCAGAGAGGAACTGGAGAAGGCCTGGAAGGTGAAGACCACAGTGGTGCCTGTGGTCATCGGGGCCCTCGGGGCAGTCACCCCCAAACTGGAGCAGTGGCTCAAACAGATCCCAGGAACAACATCAGACATCTCAGTCCAGAAATGTGCAGTTCTAGGCACAGCAAAGATACTGGAGGAGAACCTCAAGGTCCCAGGCCTCTGGTAGAGGACCCGAGCTCAGAGGATGAAAGAGACCACCCGCGGAGGGTGAGAAGGGAATTTTTTATATATATCAGAAAGTGGCGACTAGATCTGATGTATAATTTCAAAATAAAAGCCTATCAAAAAAGTCATTTTTATCTTTTTCCCCTAAGTTGCCGTGCCCATTGCTGAGAAACTCTCCGTTTCCAAAGACTCCTGGATGACAGAGGGACACCTCTAGAACAGAACCAGAAAGTTGCAACCAGATCTGATGTGTAATTTCAAAATAAAAGCATTAAGAAGAAGGGGAGATGCCACAGAGTGGTAAAAATGGCCGTGTTCCAACTTTTTTGGGATTTATAGACATTGTGAAATTTTGACTCAACATATATCTCCTGTAAAATGTTACATTTACTCAGATTAAACTTTTGATCTGCCATCTATGTTCTATTACGAATAAAATATTATATGTTGCCACCTCCACATCATTGCATTCAGTTTTTATTCACAAATTGTTTAGTATCACACATGTTTTGAAATCTGGTTTGTATACAAGTAGTACATGTATAGGAGATTATAGAAAAATATGTATATAAATAAGATGATTGAGTGAGGCAGCTCTTTACATTTTCTACTTATTTTTGTATATAAAAGTAAAAACGTATTATTTTAAAAGGATTTAATTTTGAAATTATAGATCATATGTGTTTGATATTTTCTGGTTGTCTTCTAGAGGTGTCCCTCTGTCATCCAGAAGTGGAAGGAGTCTTTGGAAACAGAGAGTTTCTCAGCAATGTGCACGGCAACTTAGTGGGAAAAACATAACAAATGACTATTTTGAAATGCTTTTATTTTGAAATTACACATCAGATCTGGTTGCAACTTTCTGGTTCTGTTCTAGAGGTGTCCCTCTGTCACCCAGAAGTGGTAGGAGTCTTTGGAAACAGAGAGTTTCTCAGCAATGGGCACTGCAACTTAGGTGGAATAGATCTAAACTACTACTTTAATGGTCTTTTATTTTGAAATTACACATCGGATCTAGTTGAAACTTTCTGGTTCTGTTCTAGAGGTGTCCCTCTGTCACCCAGAAGTGGTAGCAGTCTTTGGAAACAGAGAGTTTCTTTGCAAATGCTGCGGCTGGATTTGAGTAGCTTACATATGGACCGGATGTGCGCTTTTATTGTGAAAGCAGCACGTAAATGGGTGTACCATAATGTCTTGAGCGACCGCGCACTTGTATATCATGTGCTGGGCCGGCTGGAGTCAGAGCCGGCTAGCTTTACCGCGGTGTTGTTTCCATGCCCCGTTACTTGGTCTCTGTTTGACACTAACGACAATAAACACACATAATATACTAGAAAATAAGTACAAAATAAGGCAAAAACATTGTCCGTTAGAATGGATTAAAAACCAAGTAACCAAGTAAGAGACCAAGTAACGGGGCATGGAAACAACTCAGGAGGCTCCTTTAGTCACCATCCGTCTCCTCCGGTAGTTTTAAGGCTGCAAACTTTGGTGTTAGCTTTAACTGGTAGCGACGGATATTTACAAGCCACCATCTTCTTAATTCAGGATGTTTGGAAATTAATGAAAACTTAAAAGCCCATTATATTAGGAAGACAACAATGTTCATGGTGTTGCTTTATTTGCGTCTGAAATACGACTTAGTCTTTCCTAGTTGTCATGGTAACTCAAAGCGGAAACAAGCAAGCTGCATTTCGCTCATGCGGATGTGACGTCAGCGCCGCATGTGCAAAGAGCCCTTGTGATATTTAGAAAACAAATTAGAAATTTAGAAATAAATTAGAAAATAATTTAGAAAAAAAATACTTTTGATAAAAATTTTGACAGGAAGTGGAGGATGATCGTTTTTAACTTCTTCACAGGCTTTTAATGAGGTTTTTATTAAATGGAAACTTTAATCATAAAATTGTTTTTCATTTTGACTCCAGTTGGGTCATGTGACTGAAACTCTGCCGTCTGATTGGCTGTTCCAGGTTTAGTGGCCGATTCCGGAGTCTCCTTCCTGGACCTGCTGAGGAACGCTCCAGAACCTCAGCAGGTGTGCCGCCCGCACCGCAGCGCTCCACAGGTCAGCCGCCAGGCGACGGTGGAAAACCAGTTAACAGCTGGTGTAACAACTCATTAGACCAGCTGTTAACTGGTTGAAACCTTAGAAAACCAGTAAACACGACCAGTTATCACCTGTCCTTCACCCCAGACCCAGCTGGGAGCTCAGGTGTGTGAAGCCCCGCCTCCTGAAGCTGCGGGGTGGGGCTTCTGGTAAAGCTGGTATCTGTGGAGCAGCTGATTGGCTATGACCTCACAGGTAAACAGGAAGTGGCATTCTTCTTCTCCTCCAGGTTTACGACCCGATGTTGAGGCGCTTCGCTGAGCTGGAGCAGAAAGTTCTGGAGAAGAGCCGCTTCTGAGACTGGCCGACCAATCAGGAGGCTGCGTTGGACCTCCTGGTTACTCTGGTGACTGGTTCTGCTCTGACTGGACGGATCTGATGGTTCTGGATCCTCCGGAGGGAAACGGGTCAAACTGATTTCTGTCGTTTCTAGTTTCTAATAATAAAATCAGATTAAAAACATCTCAGGTTCTGACCTGGTTCTGTTGTTTACTATAGATTATAATCTATAATCATCATTCAGTTTTAAACCCAGAGACTGACCTGGAGGCCCGGTTCAGGTCCGGTGTTCTGTCTGTCATACCTCGTGGTAATGCGCACATCGATGTTACGTTTCTCATAAATCCGTCACACCTGTAGAAGTTTCATTTTGTGTTTTAGTTCTCAGAAGTTTACGGTAAATAAAAAAATTAAAATAGTAAAAATCCAGTTATGTCCGCGCAGCGTCCAGGAAGAGGTTTTGTTCTGCTTGTTCGGTCAGCATCCGGCTGTTCATCAGCTTTTTTTAGGACATATTCCTGCAGTTTTCTAAAGAAATATTGAAATATCAAAAAGGTAGATTAGCTGTAGGTAGTAATGGTGACGCTAAACGGGACGAATGTCTTGTTTACAGTTTGGAAACAGCAAAAGTCATTTATGTTAATATGTTTGATTAACATAGCAGCTTAATTAGATAAAATGTACCGTAAACGTCTGAGAAACAAAACACAGGTATGAAGGTTTGATGAGGAATCTGCTGAGTAAGCAGAATGTGACGTAGCATCGATGTACCAGAAGGCTTGCTGGACTTACAGTATGACGGAACACCGGTTCTGGTCCATTTGGAGCAAACAGGACCTTCGTCTCATCACGGCGGGTTTCTTCAGAACCAGCTGGTCCAGTCCGGTCCAGTTGGTGGGTTAAAGCATCAGAACCTCAGTGAGTCATGGAGGTTCTGATGGCAACCCGGGTCACAGCAGGTCCAGATGAAAAGAATCAGCTTCCTGGTCTGGTTCTGTTGGGTTCTGCTCAGCTTGCTCCATTCTGCATTCCAGAACCAGAACCAGCCCCCTCACACAACTTCCAGTTGGGTCTTTCAGAATAAAAGCCTACAGTTGAACAAATGAGATAATCAGAGACCCAGAGGAACCAGGTCCAGTCCAGAGTCCAACCGGGTTTATTCAGAGACCGGAGGCAGTGCTACCTGAGGGGGCAGGTCTCCTCCCGAGAGAGATCCGGTCCGGTTGGGGGTCCGGTGGTTTGGATGTTGGAGGAGGATCAAGGAGAAGAGCAGCAGGAGGCAGGAGGACCTCCTGCTGAGCTGGAGCCATGATGCTGCTGGCGGCTCTGAGCTCAGGTGAGTCTGGAGGTTCTGCTGCAGGGAACTGGACCCATTAAACTGTCACACACTCCTGATGCTGCACACACACAGGTTCCTCACACAGATGGCAAACCCGCTCTGGTTCTGGTTTAAGGTGGACTGATGAGTTCCTGCTTCGTTGCAACCGGATCAGAACCTCTGCTGGTCAGCTGGCTGATAGAGAAGATTCTCCTCATGCAGTGAAAGTTCAGGATAAAGCAGCTCTGATTTTTAATAACCAGATTTTCCTTTAATGTAGAAATAAAAGAGTCGATCAGAGTTTCGCTCCAGATGCTGAAAACAGAACAAAGTCATATCTACATTTTTCAGTCAGACTGTAAGTTTAGATCTTGGTGATGTTTAAACCACTTTGCTACAAAAAGATCTGAAGATTTTATGTCTTTTAAAACATCAAATCCTTAATAAACTGAATTCAGTTCATATTTTTATTATCCTGAAGGACATTAACTCAGATCAAGTATCTTCAAAGTGTTGTAGCAGTCAGTATCGCAGTGAATCTCAAGAGGCCTCTGACTGAAGATAGTCCTGACCTGCTAATATATGCCATATTCCACAGTAACATGCCCTGCACGGCTCCAACAGCAGCTAGCTCTGCTAACCCGCCTCCTTTGCTTTGCTGCTCCTCTTGGTAAAAGATGTTGGAGTGGAAAATATGATCCTTATGACGCGTATTAATGCCGTTGCAGATAGAAATAAAGGAAGAGTAAATTACCGCCAAAATCTCAGGAATGTTGAAATTAATCTGTTGGAAACTCAGAAATTTTCATGTTTATTGTGGAAATGTTGAGTTTTTTTGCAGAAATTCTTTTTTTTTTAACCAATGAGGCCATCGATCAGGCAGCCATGTTCCTGTGATGTCATCCTCTGGCGTTGGTTTGAAGTTCATCCAGATTGTTCTCCTGTTGATCTTGGTGATGGATGGAGGAGACGCTCCTCTGGGATGTGGGGTCAAAGGTCAGGGATTATTGGAGCTATTAAGATGCTAATCTGAAATGCTTGTTGAGCAGCTGAAGCTCTGCTGACCTTCAGGGTCGTGACCTTCAGGGTCATTCCTCCTCTGATGGAGGAGCTGAGGTGAATCGAGGGTATTGATCGGGTTGCTCTGCGGCAGCCGCAGGACCAGAACCTGTCCTGCAGATTCAACATGTTTACTGAACGTTCCTGTAAATCTGAACATCCGAACCAGAAACCAGATCAGATCCAAAACGTTTTCACCCAGGAGTCACTGGGAGGCGAGTCTCTGCTCCTCTGGTCTGCAGCTGGAGGGGAGCAGCTTCCTCTCAGGGTGCAAAACAAAGGTTCTGGACAACAGGAAGTAGAAAACAGGAAGTGGTCAGAGGCGGTCTGGATCTGTGACCAGAGCTCGACTGGAGCCGGCCGGGTTCCTGTCAAAGTTTCCTTGTTTTCATCTGAAATCAGTGGGACAATCTGAAAGTTTTCATGTTTCAGCTGCTTTGTCTGGGATGCTTTTGTTGCTGCAGAGGTCAGAGGTCACGTCTCAGAGGCCTCAGCTTTAGTGGGCAGAGCGGAGGCTGACTGACGGATCTGATGGAGGTTCTGTTCACCTGAAGCTGTTTGGGTCAAGTCCATCTGCTGGGGGGAGTGTGTGTGTGTGTGTGTGTGTGTGTGACGATTCATTCCCAGGGTTTCCTCCTTCACAGGAACAGTCAGCAGCAGATGCCTCTGACTCTGTGTGACCTCTGACCCCTGCCTCAAAGCCTCCTGATGGTTTGTTGTTAGAGTCAGAGACACAGGGGTCAAAGGTCGCACTCAGACATGCCAATGTGTCTGAGTCTAAAGCCGTTCTCACTCTCTGCTGTCTTCTTGCAGCTGCCTGAGGTCGTCATGCCGACCCAACCGGGCCGACCCAGAGAACCAACAGAACCTCCACATCACCATGCCTCCACCACCGAGCCACTGGTTCCTGCCCAGAACCTGTTTGGTTCTGACTGGGCCGTGTTTCCAGACCAACTGGATCAGAGCCAGAGGAAGATGAAGCTGGAAATGAAGCTTCTCCTCTTCCTCTGCTCTTACTCTGAGAAAATCAGGTTTCTGTCGTCCTGCTGCCCCCTGTGGCCGTCTGTGGTACTGCAGCACCTACCGATGGTCCAGAACAAACATTTACCAGGAAGCAGCTGATGCTTCCTCTTCATCAGAGGCAAATGGAGCGGGTATACTCTGACCTTTGACCCCGTGACCCCATGCTGCAGGTTTGGGCCCCAACGAGGGCCCCACCAGGGAGTGCCAGTACTACAACGTGAACTATGAGGCGGAGAAGACCAACCGGAGCGGCGTGGAGGCGTGTGGGGGCGAGGAGGACAAACGCTCGCACTGTTACTGGAGGAACCAATCAGGATCCATGGGGCTGCTGAAGCCTGACCCTAAACCTTTATGTGATTTCTGAGACTTCAATAAAGATCAGATCACCATTCACACTTGTTCCATGCAGTCTTTTTCAAATTCAATTCTAATTCAAAACCACTTTATTAATCCTAATGGGAAATTAAATGTTGGTGTAACTTATTAATTCTTCAAAGAGTTACTGTGATGGCTGTAGGAAGGAAAGATCTTCTGCAGGGTCTGTTAAGTGAAATGAAGTTTCACAAATCCCAAGCATGGACTTAAACATTCAGCTGTTAGAGCAGAATAGTCCAGTCCAGGGTTGAAGAGTCTAGCTGTTGTAGATTTGGAATTAGAGTAGATCTTGTGTGATCAAGTGAAACCTGCACAAAATAATCAACCCGTATTTTATTTTGGCGGGTCAAAATGACGGCACACTTTAAGTTCCGGGTCACAGGTGAATTCGGATGTTGTGGAAAATGGGATACCTCAAGGTAGTGCAATTAGTCCAAAATTATTTAATATAAGGATTAATGACATTTTTCCTGATACAGATAAATGAATAAACTCTGCAGTGAATGCAGATGATGGGCCAAATGGATGAGGGGGGAGAATATAAAACATGTAGGAAATATTAAGAAGGAAATAAATAAAGTAGAAAAATGGGCTTATGAATGGGGTTTAAATTATCAGCAAGCAGGTTTTGTTTTATGGTTGTTACAGATAAGAGAAATATTGATACAGGAACAATGACATTATATGAACAGCCTGTGGAAAGGGTTAAAGAATTTAAATATCTAGGAGTATGGATAGATCTTATACATGGAAAACACATTTAGATAACTTAGAAACTAAATGTAAGAAAGTTATAAATCTATATAGGCTGTGGCTGGAAATAACTAGACAGTCATTATTAAACATATTTAGGGCTCTTATGGGATCAATAATCGATTATGGCAGTTTTATACATGGAGCAGCAGCTAAAACACTACAAAACATAGATGGACTACAGAGTTGGGCTTTATATGTACAGGAGGTGAAAACGACACGTATTAACGCTAACAGAGACTGGAGAGAGAAGAATTAAATTAGCTTTAGTTTATTGGAGGAAAATGAAAAGAGAATGTAACTTCAGCTATATTACAAAACTGTTGGGAATATGCAGCTCCAGACTTAATGGTTTTGGATGGATGATAAGTAAACTGACCAAAGTGTACAGATTAGAGGATAAGAAAATATCTCAGTTTAATCCGATTGGTGTTCCTCCATGGCTGCTTCCTGAGGTTAATGCAGACATGAGATTTCTTAAAATGATTGGAGTTTAAATGAAATAGGGGGAAAGACGATGTATATTTAAGAAACTCATATTATAATTACCTCAAAATTTATTCAGATGGTTCTAAAAATCTTAAAGGATGTGTGGGAATAGGAATAAATATACCAGAGTTTGAAATTCACATTTCTAAAAGATGATCAGATCACCTGTCTGTTTTCTCAGCAGAAATGATGGCAGGTATATTCAGCTGGCAGTGGATAGAGGAGGTTCGACCAGACAGGTGGTGGCATGCACAGATCCTACAGCGGTTGTAGAAAGTATTCAGGGAGAAGGAAATAATAGGAAAGATTTAGTATTAGAAATTCAGCACCGTTTATTTAGATTATATAGAGGTGGCATCGATGTTTGGTTCTGCTGGTACCAGTTCATGAAGGGGCAAAAGGAAATGAAGAGGCAGATAAATGAGCAAAAAGGGCTTCAGAAGTGGCAACAACGATTATAATCCCTTTGGGGAAAGGGAAGGGAAATCATTTATTAAGAGTAAAGAAATGGAAAAATGGCAAAAAAAGGTGGAATGAAGATAAGAAAGGAGAAGATTATATGAAGTACAAAAGTCAGTATTAATTAGAAATATTGAGAGAAACAGAAGGGAAGAAATAATAATGACCAGATTATGACATACCTATTTAAATGATATTTTATATTTAATAGGGAAGAAAACTAATGATAAATGTGAAGGATGTGGAGAGAAAGAACATGTAGAACATGTGAATCTGAAAGGCAGAATTTGAAGGGAATGGTTGGAAGGACAGTTCAGGCATGGAGTCTGGAAGGAATATTAGGAAATGAAGGAAACATAATGGATATTTATAGATTAAGAAAAGCATTATTTATTTTTCTTCAAAATACAAGAATAATAATAATCTACTGCTGACAACCAGGACTTTCTGACCAGCAGTTGTGACACACAAACGGGCAAACGAGTGGTTAAACTTTCTGCTAAAGCAATTGCTGATCAGTTAGATCGATCATCAAACTGATCAAGTTCAAAATGGAGATGTTGTCACTATTATGCATAAGCAAAATGAAATAACTGCTGCACTTGTGCATCAACAGCGTCTTACTGTCTTTACCACCACGAGACATTCCTGTGTTTGAAGGAGATCCATTTCAATATAAAGCTTTCATTAAAGCGTTTGAACAAGGAGTGGAAAACAAAGCCAGTGAAGCTGACTGTATTATTTGGAGCAGTTCACTGCAGGACAGCCTAAGGAACTGGTCCGCAGCTGCCAGCATATGGATCCTGAACGTGGCTACATTGTAGCAAAGGGTCTTCTGCAGGAACATTTTGGAAATGAATACAAAATAGTAACTGCTTATATAAACAAAGCTCTGAACTGGCCATCAATAAAACCAGAGGACGTTAAAGCTCTACAAGCTTATGCTTTGTTTCTACGAGGATGTTGCAATGTGATGGAAGAACTTCATTATATGCAGGAGTTGGATATGCCAAGTAACATGAAAATGGTCATTTCTAAGCTGCCATACAAACTCAGAGAGAGATGGAGGGCTGTTGCTCATGATATTTTGGAGTCATACGACCACAGAGCTCATTTTATTGATCTGGTTGTATTTCTGGAGAAACATGTGAGGATCTTGTCTGATCCAATTTTTGGTGACATTGAAGTGTATGCACCACAACATACAGCTGGCCTGAGGTCTTCCAGCAGCTTCAAGCTACAGCCAAGAATCAGAAGTAAAGGGAGTAGTTTTGCTACCACAGCAACATCAGTGGATTACTCTGAAGATGGATCAAAGACACAAAGGCCATACTGTCATTGTTGTTCATGTGCTCACTTTATGGATAAATGCCAACAGTTTAAAAACAAGAAACACAGAGAGAAAATCCGTCTTTTGAAGGACAAAGGGATTTGTTTTGGATGCTTGTGTACTGGTCACATCAGCAGAGATTGTAATAAACGTTTAATCTGAAATTTGTGACCAACGACACCCAACTGTGTTGCATATTCCAAAGGCAAATTCTGAGCCTGAACCAATAAGAGCCAACAGGAGTTAATTTAACAATTTTTCATGTTCCCATTTTCATTTGTCCAATTTTAATTTTTTCCCTTTTTTGTTTACCCATTTTTCATTAATCTATTTTTCATTTAACCACTTTTCAATTTCCCTTTTTCATTAAGCCATTTTTTTATTTATTTTTCATATATCAATTTTTCCATTTCCCATTTTCATTTATCTGTTTTTCATTTACCCCTTTATCCATTTTTCATTATTCAACCACTTTTCAATTTCCCTTTTTCATTAACCCAATTTTTATTTATTTATTTTTCATATTATCCATTTTTCAATTTCCGCTTTTCATTTAGTATTTTCCTTATTTATTACATTCTATTTTCCCGCAAAACTCGGGAAAAGGGGGAAAAGAATAAATGCAAATGAGGAGAGGCACGTCATCAGGCTACAACTTCCCCAATTGGTTGGTTAGCGTCACACCGTATTTTGCTTCAAGAAAGATGGCGACCTACCGGGTTATCAATAAGCTGAAGCGACTCTAAACCTCTCCTACCTTTTTACTGTATAATCAACCTGTTGCCGTGGCAACCGCCTGAGTCCCACAAACCCAGCAGAGATGAGCTAAAAACACAACGGATTCAGTCCGTTAAGATTTTAGGTTTTCAGGCTTCATATTTATTTCTCCTTAAAAAGCCTCTCCTCTCATGAACACAGCGGTGGCTGATTAGCCCATTTAAACTTATGCTCTGCTCATCAGGGTCTTTGAGTCCCTTTTTACTTTTGTAATGGTACCGAAATGCACAGAAAGGCGCAACACCTTGTTTAATCTGGGAATAAATAAATGTATAAATTAACAAATATAAATGGGAACAAAACTGACAATTACTTATTTATTTAACTAATTTTTATTTATTTCACTCATTTTTTTCATTTATTGATTTATTTTACTCATTTGTTTATTTATTTCACCCATTTATTTATTTATTTAATTTTGGCTGAAATGGCTCTCCATACTTAGAGGCCTAAGAACACTGACATGCTGAACAGGTTGTTACCACCAGGGAGAGAACTAAAACATGCAGGATGCTGGTGTTCTCGAGAACCCACTTTGGGCACCACTGATCTAGATGATGTATTTCTAGTAACATGCAGGTTAAAATGCGGCTTCTAAAACTGAACAAGTGAGATGATTTTATTCTGTAAATGTAACTTTGAGTGTAGGAAATGTTGAACTTTGATCATGAATCATTAAGTTTTATCCATGAAGCAGTTCTGACAGGAGTTAAACTGTAAACCATCTGTTAGTTAAAGATTCAAAACAAACCCACCTCATTTGATTTTACTTTGAAAGTCTGTTACCGGAAGTGATAGCGTGGTTTCAGGCTGATGCTAGCAGGGTTTGAAGATGTGTGAAAGCTTCAGGGCTTTACGCAGCGTCCTCAGGGCTCGGTACCGTTCGGGCTTCAGAGCGCTCCTCCAGCGGAACCAGGCTCCAAAGTATCCGGACAGCAGTCGGAGAAGCTCGGTCACAAACTCAGGTACTGCTCCGGAGTTGCTGCTAGCAGGCTAATGGTAGCATCTCTGGTCGGGGGTCAATCAGCTCATTGAAATATGGATCGGAACCAGCAGGTATCCGGACAGGATTAGGACCAGAACATGTTTATGACTTTATTAAATGAATGCGTCCCTTTAAACTGATGCTGGTTAAAGATTCTGGCCTGTTCAAGGTTAGCTTTAAAGCAACTGGAAACAATACGTCAGCCCGTCCGCCATGTTGAGAAAGGCAAGTTCTCCTGCTGTTAGAGGATTATCGTTATTGATGACTTAGTTTATAATGATTTATGATGAAATTCAGTTATAAACAATAAAATGTTAATTCTGTACTTTAAGGTCCTTCGGACAAAAAATGTGAGGGATTTTATTTAACCGAAGAAAATATAAATTTCAGTTAAAATAACAATATAACTTTAGTTTTTAAATCAGGTTAATTTTTGTTAATATTTAACTTTGGATGTAAAACTTTTTCTGTTTTTTTCTAAAGCAATAACTTGGTGGTGTTTTTAATATGCTGCAGGAGCTGCTCGGCCACTAGAGGGCGTCAGAGTGCTGGATCTGACCAGGTGAGCTCCGCAGGCCGCTGCTGGTTCTGGTCCACCTGGAGGCTGACATGTGTCTGGGTGTGTGCAGGGTTCTGGCTGGTCCGTTTGCCACCATGATCCTGGGAGACCTGGGAGCCGAGGTGATAAAGGTGGAGAGGCCAGGTGAGCGCCCAGGTGTGTTCTGGGTAGTGGCTGAAGGACTGTGGGAAACCTGACGGTTGTAGATGTGGTGGTTCTGTTGGACAGGTGGAGGAGATGACACCAGAACCTGGGGTCCGCCCTTTGTTGCCTCAGAGAGTGTCTATTTCCTGAGCGTCAACCGGAACAAGAAGGTGAAATTGCCCTGCGATAACAGAATATATGATGCAACCTGAAATTAAAATATTAGCCTCTTAACTCGCGTATTGTTGTTTTTCTTTGTTCATCTTGATGAAGTGGTGCCGTTTGGTAAATGTGATGACAGAGCCATGAACACGTCTACTTGGGCCCTTTGAGTTATTTACAGATTCTGAAAGTGTCCAAGTTACCAATAATGTCATGGAAATAAAAAAAAGAAATTGTTCTTTACTACCAAGTGTTATGTGCATTAACACTAATGCACATAACACTAGTTATGATTTGTGATTTAGAAGCACAATTAAAGAAAAATGGACTAGAGTTGCTTTAGCAGAAGCAAAAAATAATTTTCTGCACCATTAAGTATAAAAATAACAAATCTCTATAAATCGTATTTAATTTAATAATTTTTAATTAAATAAAAATTACAATAGCTGTTGACCTGAAAGCAGAGCATAATTCATTACCAAGCAAAGTCATAAAAACAAAGAAGAGTTCTGACTGAGTCGATTCCTACCGCATGGAGCCGTTCAAAGGAGTCCATTCGCTAGCGAATGACAGCAGCTTCAGATTCCTCTGGTCAGATAATATCCCTGTAGCTTTTCTGTTGAGAACCCGGTTTTAAACCAGTTCTCCATTATTTTTAACTCAATCCTTTGCTAAGCTAGCTGTAGCGTCACTTTGGGCTGACGTCACGGCAAATAAACGGTCGTTTACATGCAGTACCGGGCGGACCACTAGGGGGCGCCTGCAGACCACCGGTTTGAAAAAGACTGATCTGGTCTGACCTTTGACCTCAACCCAGTTCAGATCCCTCTGTGTTGATTAATTTTGTTAAATTTAAAACAAAAGGATAAAGAAAATTAAACAATTGTAATAAATAAATGAAAGATGAGGATTTGGAAAACAGGCAGATTTCTGCTGTCCATGTTCCACATTAAGTTTGTATTTCCATGTAACAGCCTGAGTGCAGGGAGCTCAGCTGAGTTCATATGGATCTGATCCACATTCCTCTGTTCCAGAGCATCGCAGTGGACCTGAAGCACCGGAGAGGAGCAGAGGTCATCCAGCAGGTACCGACCCGAGAGGTCACCAGGCATGGACTGTATTCACGGTGTGTGTTCACATTCACGGTGTGTGTGTGTGTGTGTGTGTTCAGCTTGCAGGTGTGTGTGACGTCCTGGTGGAGAACTTCCTGCCTGGGAATCTTCCTCAGTTGGGTTTAGGATACGCTGAGCTCAGCAGAATCAACCCAGGCCTTGTCTACTGCTCCGTATCAGGTACAGAACCTGACCTGGACTAGGATCTGGATCTGTACCAAGTCTGTGTCTCGGTTCTAATGGTTCTGATGATCCAGATCCATGGATCCGTCTCCAGGTCCTGGTCCAGTTTCGTGTATTTTCCAGAACTTTCTGTAACTTCCTGTTCGAGGCCGACCTTCAGCAGCAGATTACTAGGAATGAACCCAGCTGGGTTCTGGTTCTGAACCAGTTGCTGACCCTATGTCTCTGTGTTCTGGTTCTGAACGGTTCGGACCCGGTCCAGTCGGTGACCCAGTGTCTCTGTGTCTCAGGTTACGGCCAGACGGGCCCTCAGGCCCGGAGTCCAGGCTACGACTCCATCGCCTCGGCCGTGTCGGGGATGATGCACATCACCGGGCCGGAGGTCAGAGCTCTTTCTGGATCAAACCGGGTCAGAACTGGCGCCAGGTGATCCCATGATGCTTTGCTCCGGCAGGACGGGGAGCCGGTACGTCCCGGCGTCGCCATGACGGACCTGGCCACGGGGCTGTACGCACACGGAGCCGTCATGGCCGCCCTGCTGCACAGACAGAAGACAGGAAGAGGAAGTCACATCGACTGCAACCTGCTGTCTGCTCAGGTACCACTTCCTGTCTGTGACATCACTTCCTGTTTCCAGGTAACATGAGACTGAGCTGGGTTTTCCTCCTGAACTCCAGTGAGTGAAGCTGGCAGGAAAAAGGAAGCAGGAAGTCCAGTGAGTGAAGCAGGAAGTCCAGTGAGTGAAGCAGGAAGTCCAGTGAGTGAAGCAGGAAGTCCAGTGAGTGAAGCAGGAAGTCCGGCCCCATGTCTTTGATCCGTAGCCGCCTGCTGCAGTTGTCTGCCTCTCATGTCTCCTGACTGCAGCTGGTTTTTCTCCCTAATGGCGTCTCGGTTCCGGCCTCCACATGTGCAGCGGTGCTGCCGCCTCTCTTGTGGCTTCCTGCAGTTTAAACAGAACAGGGTTCTGATGGACAGAACCACCCGGAAAGCTTCCTGCTGCGTCATGGCGGCCCTACCCAGCACCTCTCATGGTTTCCTGCTAATCACCAGAAACTGCCGCAGAAATATGACAACAAGCCGACATGATGAAGCCATCAGAGTCTGACGGAGCCGGGTCATCGGCCCGGATGGATCAGTTCTGGTCCTGAGCCGGACCGGAGAGGATCCATTTCTGGGTTCTGATCGGCTTTACAGGCCCAGACGTCATTCTGCTGAACGTTTTGACCACCATAATGAAACGTGACTCAGTCTGACTCAAACTGAGGAGCGAAGATTCACCAAACAAAATAAAATCCACAATAAAATGAGTTTTTACCAAATTCACTGATATGAATGAGCAGGAAAAACTCCAGACAGACAGAATGAACCTGACTGAAACACCAACATCGTCCAAAACCAGAAAAACTCAAAGCTGAGCCACTATGAAACGAGAGAAGAACGTTTCTTTCCGTTCAGTCATCAGCTGGTTGAGGCCTGTGATGACCATTTCTAGTCTGAAACATGAAAGCAGGAGCCGGTCAGACGGCTGGAACGTTTAAATCGACCAGGTTACTGAATCGAATTATTTAATCTGATTAAAGCGTTTTGTTCATGTAGACGTAGAAACTGAGTCATCCGGGTCAGATGGACAAATATTAACTAGCAAAGATGGAGATTTTCCATGCATCCATTTTCTACCACCCTGGTCCCCTAGGGGGTCAGGAGGAGCTGCTGCCTCTCCAGCCAACGTTCCGGGCGAGAGGCGGGGTCACCTGGACAGGTCGCCAGTCTGTCGCGGAAGATGGAGATTTTCCTTTTTAAATGTTACAAAAACATGAGATTCTTTGTTTTACATTGCAGTTATTCAAAGATCAGCCGTGTAAATCATCAATGTTCTGCTGAACCAGCACTCTGGATTCATGAACCTTGAACAGGAAGTTTCTGATGCAGCAGAAAGTTTCTGTCGTCACGGTTACATGTAACCACAGCAACGCTCCCATCAACAAGTCGTATCAAAACTAAGAGGAGACCATGAACTGTAGCACTTGGACTCCAGATGAGCATGCTGGTCTGCTGGGTCAGAACCGGTTCAGGGTTAACGTCTCCGTCTCCGTCCCTGTCCAGGTGTCCTGCCTCAGCCACATCGCTGCCAACTACCTGAACGCAGGGAAGGAGGCCAAGCGCTGGGGGACGGCCCACGAGAGCATCGTACCGTACCAGGTAACCTGGGGGAACCTGGGGGAACCTGGGGAACCTGGAGAACCTGGAGAACCTGGGGGAACCTGGGGAACCTGGGGAACCTGGAGAACCTGGAGAACCTGGGGGAACCGGGGGAACCTGAGGGAACCTGGAGAACCTGGGGGAACCTGGAGAACCTGGGGGAACCTGGGGAACCTGGAGAACCTGGGGGAACCGGGGGAACCTGAGGGAACCTGGAGAACCTGGGGGAACCTGGGGAACCTGGAGAACCTGGGGGAACCTGGAGAACCTGAGGGAACCTGGGGGAACCTGGGGGAACCTGGGGAACCTGGGGAACCTGGGGGAACCTGGAGAACCTGGGGGAACCGGGGGAACCTGAGGGAACCTGGAGAACCTGGGGGAACCTGGGGAACCTGGAGAACCTGGGGGAACCTGGGGGAACCTGGAGAACCTGGGGGAACCTGGGGAACCTGGGGGAACCTGGAGAACCTGGGGAACCTGGGGGAACCTGGGGAACCTGGAGAACCTGGGGGAACCTGGAGAACCTGGGGGAACCTGGGGAACCTGGAGAACCTGGGGGAACCTGGAGAACCTGGGGGAACCTGGAGAACCTGGGGGAACCTGGGGGAACCTGGAGAACCTGGGGGAACCTGGAGAACCTGGGGGAACCTGGAGAACCTGGGGGAACCGGGAGAACCTGGGGGAACCTGGAGAACCTGGGGAACCTGGGGGAGCCTGGGGAACCTGGAGAACCTGGGGGAACCTGGGGGAACCTGGAGAACCTGGGGGAACCTGGAGAACCTGGAGAACCTGGGGGAACCTGGGGAACCTGGAGAACCTGGGGGAACCTGGGGAACCTGGAGAACCTCGGGGAACCGGGGGAACCTGGAGAACCTGGGGGAACCTGGAGAACCTGGAGAACCTGGGGGAACCTGGGGAACCTGGAGAACCTGGGGGAACCTGGAGAACCTGGAGAACCTGGGGGAACCTGGAGAACCTGGAGAACCTGGGGGAACCTGGAGAACCTGGGGGAACCTGGGGAACCTGGAGAACCTGGGGGAACCTGGAGAACCTGGGGGAACCTGGAGAACCTGGGGGAACCTGGGGGAACCTGGGGGACCTGGGGGAACCGGGGGAACCTGGGGGAACCTGGAGAACCTGGGGGAACCTGGGGGAACCTGGAGAACCTGGGGGAACCTGGAGAACCTGGAGAACCTGGGGGAACCTGGGGAACCTGGAGAACCTGGGGGAACCTGGGGAACCTGGAGAACCTGGGGGAACCGGGGGAACCTGGAGAACCTGGAGAACCTGGGGGAACCTGGAGAACCTGGGGAACCTGGAGAACCTGGGGAACCTGGGGGAACCTGGAGAACCTGGAGAACCTGGGGGAACCTGGGGAACCTGGGGGAACCTGGGGAACCTGGAGAACCTGGGAAACCTGGGGAACCTGGAGAACCTGGGGGAACCTGGAGAACCTGGGGAACCTGGGGGAACCTGGGGAACCTGGAGAACCTGGGGGAACCTGGAGAACCTGGGGGAACCTGGAGAACCTGGGGGAACCGGGAGAACCTGGGGGAACCGGGAGAACCTGGGGGAACCTGGAGAACCTGGGGGACCTGGGGGAACCTGGAGGACCTGGGGGAACATGGAGAACCTGGGGGAACCGGGAGAACCTGGGGGAACCGGGAGAACCTGGGGGAACCTGGAGAACCTGGGGGACCTGGGGGAACCTGGAGGACCTGGGGGAACATGGAGAACCTGGGGGAACCGGGGGGAACCTGGAGGACCTGGGGGAACATGGAGGACCTGGGGGAACATGGAGAACCTGGGGGACCTGGGGGAACCTGGAGGACCTGGGGGAACATGGAGGACCTGGGGGAACATGGAGAACCTGGGGGACCTGGGGGAACCTGGAGGACCTGGGGGAACATGGAGGACCTGGGGGAACATGGAGAACCTGGGGGAACCGGGGGAACCTGGGGGAACCTGGAGAACCTGGGGGAACCTGGGGGAACCTGGAGAACCTGGGAGAACCTGGGGGAACCTGGAGAACCTGGGGGAACCTGGAGAACCTGGGGGAACCGGGGGAACCTGGAGGACCTGGGGGAACATGGAGGACCTGGGGGAACATGGAGAACCTGGGGGAACCGGGGGGAACCTGGAGGACCTGGGGGAACATGGAGGACCTGGGGGAACATGGAGAACCTGGGGGACCTGGGGGAACCTGGAGGACCTGGGGGAACATGGAGGACCTGGGGGACCTGGGGGAACCTGGAGGACCTGGGGGAACATGGAGGACCTGGGGGAACATGGAGAACCTGGGGGAACCGGGGGAACCTGGGGGAACCTGGAGAACCTGGGGGAACCTGGAGAACCTGGGGGAACCTGGAGAACCTGGGGAACCTGGGGGAACCTGGGGAACCTGGAGAACCTGGGGGAACCTGGAGAACCTGGGGGAACCTGGAGAACCTGGGGGAACCGGGAGAACCTGGGGGAACCGGGAGAACCTGGGGGAACCTGGAGAACCTGGGGGACCTGGGGGAACCTGGAGGACCTGGGGGAACATGGAGAACCTGGGGGAACCGGGGGGAACCTGGAGGACCTGGGGGAACCTGGAGGACCTGGGGGAACATGGAGGACCTGGGGGAACATGGAGAACCTGGGGGACCTGGGGGAACCTGGAGGACCTGGGGGAACATGGAGGACCTGGGGGAACATGGAGAACCTGGGGGACCTGGGGGAACCTGGAGGACCTGGGGGAACATGGAGGACCTGGGGGAACATGGAGAACCTGGGGGAACCTGGAGAACCTGGGGGAACCGGGAGAACCTGGGGGAACCGGGAGAACCTGGGGGAACCTGGAGAACCTGGGGGACCTGGGGGAACCTGGAGGACCTGGGGGAACATGGAGAACCTGGGGGAACCGGGGGGAACCTGGAGGACCTGGGGGAACATGGAGGACCTGGGGGAACCTGGAGGACCTGGGGGAACATGGAGGACCTGGGGGAACATGGAGAACCTGGGGGACCTGGGGGAACCTGGAGGACCTGGGGGAACATGGAGGACCTGGGGGAACATGGAGAACCTGGGGGAACCGGGGGAACCTGGGGGAACCTGGAGAACCTGGGGGAACCTGGGGGAACCTGGAGAACCTGGGAGAACCTGGGGGAACCTGGGGGAACCTGGGAAACCTGGGGAACCTGGAGAACCTGGGGGAACCTGGAGAACCTGGGGAACCTGGGGGAACCTGGGGAACCTGGAGAACCTGGGGGAACCTGGAGAACCTGGGGGAACCTGGAGAACCTGGGGGAACCGGGAGAACCTGGGGGAACATGGAGAACCTGGGGGAACCTGGAGAACCTGGGGGACCTGGGGGAACCTGGAGGACCTGGGGGAACATGGAGAACCTGGGGGAACCGGGAGAACCTGGGGGAACCGGGAGAACCTGGGGGAACCTGGAGAACCTGGGGGACCTGGGGGAACCTGGAGGACCTGGGGGAACATGGAGAACCTGGGGGAACCGGGGGGAACCTGGAGGACCTGGGGGAACATGGAGGACCTGGGGGAACATGGAGAACCTGGGGGACCTGGGGGAACCTGGAGGACCTGGGGGAACATGGAGAACCTGGGGGAACCGGGGGAACCTGGGGGAACCTGGAGAACCTGGGGGAACCTGGGGGAACCTGGAGAACCTGGGAGAACCTGGGGGAACCTGGAGAACCTGGGGGAACCTGGAGAACCTGGGGGAACCGGGGGAACCTGGAGAACCTGGGGGAACCTGGAGAACCTGGGGAACCTGGGGGAACCTGGGGGAACCGGGAGAACCTGGGGGAACCTGGAGAACCTGGGGGACCTGGGGGAACCTGGAGGACCTGGGGGAACATGGAGAACCTGGGGGAACCGGGGGGAACCTGGAGGACCTGGGGGAACATGGAGGACCTGGGGGAACATGGAGAACCTGGGGGAACCGGGGGGAACCTGGAGGACCTGGGGGAACATGGAGGACCTGGGGGAACATGGAGAACCTGGGGGACCTGGGGGAACCTGGAGGACCTGGGGGAACATGGAGGACCTGGGGGAACATGGAGAACCTGGGGGACCTGGGGGAACCTGGAGGACCTGGGGGAACATGGAGGACCTGGGGGAACATGGAGAACCTGGGGGAACCGGGGGAACCTGGGGGAACCTGGAGAACCTGGGGGAACCTGGGGGAACCTGGGGGAACCTGGAGAACCTGGGAGAACCTGGGGGAACCTGGAGAACCTGGGGGAACCTGGAGAACCTGGGGGAACCGGGGGAACCTGGAGAACCTGGGGGAACCTGGAGAACCTGGGGAACCTGGGGGAACCTGGGGAACCTGGAGAACCTGGGGGAACCTGGAGAACCTGGGGGAACCTGGGGAACCTGGAGAACCTGGGGAACCTGGAGAACCTGGGGGAACCTGGAGAACCTGGGGGAACCTGGAGAACCTGGGGAACCTGGGGGAACCTGGGGAACCTGGAGAACCTGGGGGAACCTGGAGAACCTGGGGGAACCTGGAGAACCTGGGGGAACCGGGAGAACCTGGGGGAACCGGGAGAACCTGGGGGAACCTGGAGAACCTGGGGGACCTGGGGGAACCTGGAGGACCTGGGGGAACATGGAGAACCTGGGGGAACCGGGGGGAACCTGGAGGACCTGGGGGAACCTGGAGGACCTGGGGGAACATGGAGGACCTGGGGGAACATGGAGAACCTGGGGGACCTGGGGGAACCTGGAGGACCTGGGGGAACATGGAGGACCTGGGGGAACATGGAGAACCTGGGGGACCTGGGGGAACCTGGAGGACCTGGGGGAACATGGAGGACCTGGGGGAACATGGAGAACCTGGGGGAACCTGGAGAACCTGGGGGAACCGGGAGAACCTGGGGGAACCGGGAGAACCTGGGGGAACCTGGAGAACCTGGGGGACCTGGGGGAACCTGGAGGACCTGGGGGAACATGGAGAACCTGGGGGAACCGGGGGGAACCTGGAGGACCTGGGGGAACATGGAGGACCTGGGGGAACCTGGAGGACCTGGGGGAACATGGAGGACCTGGGGGAACATGGAGAACCTGGGGGACCTGGGGGAACCTGGAGGACCTGGGGGAACATGGAGGACCTGGGGGAACATGGAGAACCTGGGGGAACCGGGGGAACCTGGGGGAACCTGGAGAACCTGGGGGAACCTGGGGGAACCTGGGGGAACCTGGAGAACCTGGGAGAACCTGGGGGAACCTGGAGAACCTGGGGGAACCTGGAGAACCTGGGGGAACCGGGGGAACCTGGAGAACCTGGGGGAACCTGGAGAACCTGGGGAACCTGGGGGAACCTGGGGAACCTGGAGAACCTGGGGGAACCTGGAGAACCTGGGGGAACCTGGAGAACCTGGGGGAACCGGGAGAACCTGGGGGAACCGGGAGAACCTGGGGGAACCTGGAGAACCTGGGGGACCTGGGGGAACCTGGAGGACCTGGGGGAACATGGAGAACCTGGGGGAACCGGGGGGAACCTGGAGGACCTGGGGGAACATGGAGGACCTGGGGGAACATGGAGGACCTGGGGGAACATGGAGAACCTGGAGGACCTGGGGGAACATGGAGGACCTGGGGGAACATGGAGAACCTGGGGGACCTGGGGGAACATGGAGGACCTGGGGGAACATGGAGAACCTGGGGGAACCGGGGGAACCTGGGGGAACCTGGAGAACCTGGGGGAACCTGGGGGAACCTGGGGGAACCTGGAGAACCTGGGAGAACCTGGGGGAACCTGGAGAACCTGGGGGAACCTGGAGAACCTGGGGGAACCGGGGGAACCTGGAGAACCTGGGGGAACCTGGAGAACCTGGGGAACCTGGGGGAACCTGGGGGAACCGGGAGAACCTGGGGGAACCTGGAGAACCTGGGGGACCTGGGGGAACCTGGAGGACCTGGGGGAACATGGAGAACCTGGGGGAACCGGGGGGAACCTGGAGGACCTGGGGGAACATGGAGGACCTGGAGGACCTGGGGGAACATGGAGAACCTGGGGGAACCGGGGGGAACCTGGAGGACCTGGGGGAACATGGAGGACCTGGGGGAACATGGAGAACCTGGGGGACCTGGGGGAACCTGGAGGACCTGGGGGAACATGGAGGACCTGGGGGAACATGGAGAACCTGGGGGACCTGGGGGAACCTGGAGGACCTGGGGGAACATGGAGGACCTGGGGGAACATGGAGAACCTGGGGGAACCGGGGGAACCTGGGGGAACCTGGAGAACCTGGGGGAACCTGGGGGAACCTGGGGGAACCTGGAGAACCTGGGAGAACCTGGGGGAACCTGGAGAACCTGGGGGAACCTGGAGAACCTGGGGGAACCGGGGGAACCTGGAGAACCTGGGGGAACCTGGAGAACCTGGGGAACCTGGGGGAACCTGGGGAACCTGGAGAACCTGGGGGAACCTGGAGAACCTGGGGGAACCTGGGGAACCTGGAGAACCTGGGGAACCTGGAGAACCTGGGGGAACCTGGAGAACCTGGGGAACCTGGGGGAACCTGGGGAACCTGGAGAACCTGGGGGAACCTGGAGAACCTGGGGGAACCTGGAGAACCTGGGGGAACCGGGAGAACCTGGGGGAACCGGGAGAACCTGGGGGAACCTGGAGAACCTGGGGGACCTGGGGGAACCTGGAGGACCTGGGGGAACATGGAGAACCTGGGGGAACCGGGGGGAACCTGGAGGACCTGGGGGAACCTGGAGGACCTGGGGGAACATGGAGGACCTGGGGGAACATGGAGAACCTGGGGGACCTGGGGGAACCTGGAGGACCTGGGGGAACATGGAGGACCTGGGGGAACATGGAGAACCTGGGGGACCTGGGGGAACCTGGAGGACCTGGGGGAACATGGAGGACCTGGGGGAACATGGAGAACCTGGGGGAACCGGGGGAACCTGGGGGAACCTGGAGAACCTGGGGGAACCTGGGGGAACCTGGGGGAACCTGGAGGACCTGGGGGAACATGGAGAACCTGGGGGAACCGGGGGGAACCTGGAGGACCTGGGGGAACATGGAGGACCTGGAGGACCTGGGGGAACATGGAGAACCTGGGGGAACCGGGGGGAACCTGGAGGACCTGGGGGAACATGGAGGACCTGGGGGAACCTGGAGGACCTGGGGGAACATGGAGGACCTGGGGGAACATGGAGAACCTGGGGGACCTGGGGGAACCTGGAGGACCTGGGGGAACATGGAGGACCTGGGGGAACATGGAGAACCTGGGGGAACCGGGGGAACCTGGGGGAACCTGGAGAACCTGGGGGAACCTGGGGGAACCTGGGGGAACCTGGAGAACCTGGGAGAACCTGGGGGAACCTGGAGAACCTGGGGGAACCTGGAGAACCTGGGGGAACCGGGGGAACCTGGAGAACCTGGGGGAACCTGGAGAACCTGGGGAACCTGGGGGAACCTGGGGAACCTGGAGAACCTGGGGGAACCTGGAGAACCTGGGGGAACCTGGAGAACCTGGGGGAACCGGGAGAACCTGGGGGAACCGGGAGAACCTGGGGGAACCTGGAGAACCTGGGGGACCTGGGGGAACCTGGAGGACCTGGGGGAACATGGAGAACCTGGGGGAACCGGGGGGAACCTGGAGGACCTGGGGGAACATGGAGGACCTGGGGGAACATGGAGGACCTGGGGGAACATGGAGAACCTGGAGGACCTGGGGGAACATGGAGGACCTGGGGGAACATGGAGAACCTGGGGGACCTGGGGGAACATGGAGGACCTGGGGGAACATGGAGAACCTGGGGGAACCGGGGGAACCTGGGGGAACCTGGAGAACCTGGGGGAACCTGGGGGAACCTGGGGGAACCTGGAGAACCTGGGAGAACCTGGGGGAACCTGGAGAACCTGGGGGAACCTGGAGAACCTGGGGGAACCGGGGGAACCTGGAGAACCTGGGGAACCTGGAGAACCTGGGGGAACCGGGGGAACCTGGAGAACCTGGGGGAACCTGGGGGAACCTGGAGAACCTGGGGGAACCGGGGGAACCTGGGGGAACCTGGAGAACCTGGGAGAACCTGGGGGAACCTGGAGAACCTGGGGGAACCTGGAGAACCTGGGGGAACCTGGAGAACCTGGGAGAACCTGGGGGAACCTGGAGAACCTGGGGGAACCTGGGGGAACCTGGGGGAACCTGGAGAACCTGGGGGAACTTAATTTTCTGTTGCTGCCATGTAGATCACAGATTCTAGCTGGTCATAAAGTCAGGCTGAGCAGAAGGAAGAAACACTGCCACCTGCAGGTGGGAGTTAGCATTGCATAAACTCAATGCTTTTCACCATTTCTACAGAGAATTTGTGATAAACTCAATTATACATTAGTAATTGTGGAATAACATAATGGAGGGACTCGTCAGTGAAACCTTAAATCTGTTTCCCTCCTGATGGTCCGGTCGACCCGGTTCTACTGGAACCAGAACTTCACCATCTGCTCCACCTCCAGCTGCTGTGGTTCTGAGTCAAACCAACCCCGCAGGGTTGTGGGTCAGATTACCAGGTTCTGATCTGAAACTGGAAACGGAAAAGAACGTTCCTCTGTGAGGAAGACGACGTTCCTCTCGGTCGCGGCGGTTCAGGTCTCCCAGCAGATAAACTGTCAGTTCCTCCTCAGGTTTCTCTCCCTGTGAACTCGGCTCAGCCTCCATTCTTGTGGTCTTCTTCTCTGTCCAGCTCCCCGATCTAAACCTGCTGTGAACCGCCTTTCCCATCATGCAGCGCTCCTCCCTTCCTGGCCCGGAGCTGAGCGGATGAAAGCGCTGCGGCGGCTTCAGAGATCACAGCAGTCTAAACAACAGGATTAGTGGTTCTGTGGTTTCTGCAGGAGTCCAGACTTTCACATCTTGATCCTGCAGAACTGAGACACCAGACGTCCTCAGCGCTCAGGGAGGGACATCTGAAGATGTCCTGATGTTTGACCTTGGACATGATGCGACAGCTGTTCAGGTCCTTGTCACGATCTGATCCAGTGAAAAACATTAAAAATCAGATTTTTGATGCTGAATGAAGATGCTGGAAGTCGGTCCTTGATAACAGTTCAATGAATAAATGAACCACTGAAGTCTGACGAGAGGATCTGAACCCGTTTGTGGGTTCTGATCCTGTCAGAGTAGAGACAAAAACTAGACATGTTCTGTTACTGGGTTCAGATCAGCAGGCTGTGAAGCAGTTGAGGGCAACATTAACAGAGCCAATGAACTCAACCTGATCCAGGAGGATCCAGATGGATCCTGGATCCGTCTGAATCCTCCTGGATTCAGATCTAGGGTTCTGACTCGGATCATCTGATCCAGGAGGATTCAGATGGATCCTGGGTCCGTCTGAATCCTCCTGGATTCAGATCTAGGGTTCTGACTCGGATCATCTGATCCAGGAGGATTCAGATGGATCCTCCTCTCTGTGGGATATTTTTACTCCAACCAGATTTAACTGGTTTGATTTAGAGTCTCCACTCCTTACTTTGACTGGACCTGGGGTCTCTGCTCAGTTTGCTGCTGAACTCTGACACAGACAGGAAGTGAAAGTTCTGAGGGGTCCATAAGTTCTGCAGAACCTCAGAGTGGGGGTTCAGCCAGCAGGGGGCGCTAGCCTCCCCACCGGGACCCGTCTGCAGCCCAACATGTCCTCCATGTCCCCATGTGGACCAGGTTACCCACAATCCCCCAGGGCAGCAGATGAAAGCAGTGCTGCGGCGCCGAGCGTCCAGATGCTGGCGGTCTGCAGACACCGAGGGGGGGAGGAAGAGGATGATGACTACGATGAAGAAGATGAAGAGGCCTCTGTTCCTGCAGGTTCCTCTGGAGGTTCTTTTTTCATTAAATCTCGGCTCAGTAAATTTCAGCTCCGCCTGCAGGGAGCAACCCGCCAGAGCTTATGACCCGGTTCTGACCCGGTTCTGATGCTGATGAATCTCCTCAAAGGTCAGATGAAGATCGCTCAGAGGAAGCAGAGACAGTTCTGACCTGGCTCGGTACTGGATCTGGTTCTGATGGGTTAGCAGGTTCGTTTATCAGAACCAACGGCGGTTCTGAGTGAACCTGAGCAGCTGTCAGAACCTCTCTGGTTCTGTGAGGTTCTGTCACGTTCTCCCCGTCCAGATCATCAGAAAGAAGTGCTTACGGTCTGTTTGGACCAGAACCTGTTCACAACCGCTAGTGGTGTGAACGGGTTCTGACATGGTTTCATGTCTGAATGTTTTTAGAGTTTTGTTTTCTGAACCTCCAGGTTCTGGTTCTGATCCAGATCTGAACTGCATTATAGTTCTGAAACTCTCTGCAGGTTCTGTGAGACCGCTAGCTAAAGTGTTAGCTCTGCTAACGCTAATAGAGCTAATCATAAATATTAGCTTCAATGTGACTTCAAAATAAGAGCATGAATAAGAACAGAAAGTTTAATAAACATCCAAATCAAATTAGCGCTTTAGAGTTTATCCACTTTAAATTAGCTAAGCTAAGTACGCTAAATGTTTCCAGAGCTAACACTAAACTCTAAAATTAGCTTTAGCTGATTAGCAGAAGTTTTCCCACCACTGGTGGAAAGTTTTCAGACAGACTCTGATGAATAGAGTCCAAGTTCTGGTTCTGGTTCTGATCCGGGTCAGTCTGTGGCTCCTCTCAGTGTCTGCTTTGTGTCTGCAGGGCTTCAGAACCAGAGACGGACACCTGGTTCTGGCTGCAGCCAACGACAGGCAGTTTGTCACGGTGTGCCAGGTGGGTTCTGTTCAGCTTGGCTCGGTTCTGACCCATTTCCTCAGATAGTTCTAACTCTGTTCTACTAGACCTAATGACCCTGGGTTCTGGTTCTGGTTCCAGACTGGTTCTGGACCGGGCCACTGCATTGAAACCCTATGTTGTCACACAGTTTAACTCTGTCTGTTTGGACCTGCAGGTTCTGGAGCTGCAGGATCTCGCTGCCAACCCAAACTACAGAACCAACCAGCTGAGGGTCCAGAACCGGAAGCAGCTGCTGCAGATTCTGTCCCAGAGGTTTTGTTTATGCCGTTAGTTGGACCCGATCTGGGCCCGTGTGGCGGCCGGGTCACCATCTGGTTCTGTTTGTCAACAGGTTCATGCAGCAGAACTCTGCTGATTGGCTGAGGAGGTTCCAGGGCTCAGGTGTTCCGGTCGGACCAATCAACAGCATCCAGGAAGTGTTCTCCGAGCCGCAGGTCAGTGCTGGGATGGGCGTGTCCCGAATTTTCCTGTCCCTCATGGACGTCTGGTTCTGATCGGGTTCTGATCAGGCTGGTAGGTTCTCTATGGAGATGAACTGGACCAAATGTTTGCTCATAAAAAGTCTTTAAAACAGAAAAAAGTTCAGAACTGTTCTCACCTTGAGAGGAGGCGGGGCCTCACATGGAAGGGGCGGGACTTCAATGCCAAGGGGGCGGAGCCTCTTGGAGGATGATGGGAAATCGTTTAATCCAGAACAGCTTTCTGGATGAAAACATGTCACCATGGCAACTGACAGGCTGTGATCACATGACCAGCTGGTTGTCCTGTAACTGAAAGGTCAGAGGTCGTGCTGCGCTGCGTTCTCCTGTAGTTATTTACCCATGAATCAGGTGATTCCTGTGTTTCCTGATTTATGATACCATGTTTCTCCGTACAGATGGTTGGGTTCTGACTGGGTTCTCACCAGGGACTACAGAAACTTTAAACCAGTGGTCCCCAAACTACGGCCCGCTGGCCGGATCCGGCCCGCCTCCACATTTGGTCCGGCCCCCTGAACAATACCAGAGAGCATTTAGATTTTTTTTCATATACCGTATTTTCCGGACTATAAGCTGCTACTTTCTTCTTAAACTTTGAACCATGCAGCTTATATGTGGATTTTTCTTCAACCACCAGGGGGCTCTATAGCAGGAAGTGAATCATTGGAAATCAAAATTGGAAATAAAAGAAGAAAGCACCATTAAAACGGAATTAGGTTTTAGTAGGGAATTGAAATTTGAGAATGTTTCTGATCAGTTAAACAGCATTGAGGGGAAAAAGAAGATTTTTCGTTTTTTTAAATACTGGGATCATTATGAGAATTTGAGGCGTAGATATTAGGATCCAGTAGATGGCAGTAGTGCAACAATAATGGCTGCCGTTGGACTCTAAAGAAGAACAAGCAGCAGAAGAAGAAGAAGAAAGCGGCCATTTTCATTTAGCACATGCTAGTAGCAACACGAAGGATCAGCACTTTTACTGTTACAGTTACTGTTCAGAAACTACCGTAATCAGTTCAGTTAAATCTAAACTTGGCACCTTTTTCTTTTTCAACCGTAATAAATGTGATATTCAGTTGACCTGTTGTGACTCAGATGTTGGCTGTCTCTGCTGCTGCTGCATCGCTGTGGAAAACCTGGAGCGGCAGAGAAATCTGAGGCTTATAGTCCGGAAAATACGGTATTTATTTCATTAATAGTGTTATTATTTATTTCCTGACTTTTGTTCTATGAAGAACCCAGAGAGGGTTATTTGATTGTTCCTTCTGGAAAACAATACATTTTTACATCTAGGCTCCTGCAGTCGTCACACTTTTTCTGTTCTCGGCCCCCAGCAGAGAAGGGGAAAGTTATGTGACCCTCACAGGAAAAGGTTTGGGGACCCCTGGTTTAAACTGTCCCTCCATGTCCCAGTGCTGAATCTCTGAGCCCGCCTCTTTCACACTAACTCCCGCTCTGAGCCAATCGGAGGGCATCATGGGTCAGTAGCCCCTCCCCTCTGTTGTTCTCCTTCTGAACCTCCATCTAGCCACAGGGAGGCCCTGCAGAGGTCATGGAGGAGGGGTCAGGCTGCATGTGGGTCTCTGATGGTTCTGCTCGCTCCGTCAGTCGGATCAGAACCGTCCACATCCTGTCCCTCAGCTCATCTGAGTGCAGGACAGCAGCTCCCAAGACCACCTGCTGCTGCACGTTAAACCGTGACTTTGTGTGTGTGCGTTTGTTTGTAATACCTTGTGGGGACGATTTTCCTGACATATACTACGTTGTGGGGACCAATTGGTCCTTGTGGGGCCCGGAGCCTGGTCCCCACGAGGGGAAACCCTGTTTATGGGTCAGGGGTCAGAGTTAGGGCTAAGGTATGAATTGAGTTTTGGTTGGTTAGGGTTAGGGAAAGGGTAAAGGTCAGGTTTAGGCTGTAGAAATGAATGGAAGTCAATGGAAAATCCCCACAAAGATAGCCAGACAAACGTGTGTGTGTGTGTGTGTGTGTGTGTGTGTGTGTGTGTGTGTGTGTGTGTGTGTGTGTGTGTCAGACCGGCCCATCTGCCTCTCTGAGCTCCAACTTGTTTTCCACCAACTTTCTCTGTAACTGAGCCCAGGCTGGTTTCTGAGAGGTCCTGGATGTTTCATTAAGGCAGAGTGAGGCATGCTGGGAAATGAAGGCAGAGCCCGTCATCCTGAACTGGGTCTTTGTTCTGGTTCTGGTAGAAAGGCTGGGATCTCCCAGCAGCTGCTGCAGAGAAACACAGCCAGAGAAGAACTGATTCTTTTTACCTCCAGAGGAAATCCTCCTGCTGGAACCCAACATGGATACCTGCTGGTTCTGGAGCTGCTGGGTCGGGATGGTACAAGGTCCAGTTTCATTCATTTCAGTTCATTCTGATTCAGTTCAGTTCCAGATCTTTCTGGCTTTATTTCTGGAGGAGCATTTGAGTTGTCCCAGCTGGCAGCAGAGGTGCGTTGGATAAATCCACCTGGAGCATCTCGGCTGCACTTCCTGTCTTCGTCTGTAGCGACAGGAAGCTGTGGGTTCAACCCTTAATGGCTCTGCTGGCGCCTTGCTGATGGGAACTAGGCAGGATGCTGGTTCTAAATCAGGATGCTGTTGCGTTTTGCTCCTGGTTCTTCGGGTTTTGAACCGGCCTTCCAGTCCAGAGTTAAACTGGATGAGACCAGTTCGCAGAGCTGAAACTCCTGACTGGATGGTTTTTAGGGATGGTTCTGGGTAAAAGTCCAAATGTTTAGATTGGTTCAGAAGGTTCTGCTGCTTCTCCTGAACTGAAACGATGATTTCAGGTTTTCAGTGTATCAATGATTCGTTTGGGTCCGTGAACCCAGAGAAACTCCAGGAATCCAAAACGCTGTATGCTCCGACCTCGAATCAACGCTCCACCTCAATGCTGGCTGATTTCTCCAGGAGTTTAACCTTTGACCCCTGCTGGATGAGCCGGGTCTCTTCCTGTGGTGTTCCTCAGGTCGTGTTTGGACCTTCTGCTGCCGGCAGCTCTGTTTGCTCTCCGCTGTGGAAAAAGCTTTATTAGCGTCTGGATCGTGTCGCCTTCCTGCCGGCTGTCAGCCTCCTGGAGCCGGTTCCAGCTGGAGGTGAGAGCAGAGGCAGAGCGGCATCCATCATGAGCAGCAGACGGAGCGCTGTCCTCAGTCTGTCAGCAGGTGGACATAAAGGAGACGGAGGCGAGACGGAGAGCTCCTTAATGTGCGATTAGCACCAGATTTATCAGGGGTGGCGGCATTCCTCTGCAGCCGTACTCATCCTTCACCGTGCTGAAGACCGGAACGCCGTAGGGAACGCCCCGGGGGACACCCCAGGGAACGCCGTGTGGGACGCCGTGGGGAACGTTATAAGGAACGCTGTAGGGATCACCCCAGGAAACAGAGAGTGCCTCAGGGAACGCCCTGGGGGACACAGAGCGCCCTGGGGACCCCGCTGACCCAGACTCAGAGCAGTGGTTCCCCTCCAGCTGATGGATCGCCTTTCCTAACTGCTGGATCGCAGCAGCGGCATTCTCCTGGTTGTTGTTGGAGCACTGCGTCAGGATTGGCTGGATTTAGAGTCCTGCTGACAGAAACCTGAAGCTGACCTGGATGGACTGCAGGATGACGACCCAACGCTCCGGGGAGACATGGCTCTGCTCCGGATGAGAGCCAGCCTAATGGAGACGGAGCTGGTCTGGGACCTCTGGTGGACACAACGGGCTTCAGACATTAACGATCCAGATAAAACCATTAACATCTCAGACCTTCATGATGGAGACAGATGGAGGACAAAACTCAGACCCACTGAGGGACATGTGGACCTTCTGCGCTTCCTCATTAGAAACCTGACCAGCAGGTGGCAGATTCATTTAGGTCCTTCATAAATCAGCAGAAGAAGAAATGCTGAACCTGGTTCCATGAAGCGGTTCAGGAAGAATCTTCCTCACTGAGGAAACGGGTCCGTTCAGTCCGGTCTGGTCTAGTTATACCTGCAGGCCTCCCTGTCTCCTCCTCCATCAGTGTCTTGGTTCTGGTTCAGGCCCAGCTGTGTGGTTTTCCTCTGGCGGTTTGGAAGGCGTTCAGCTTGTTCCTCTGCTGTGAATCTGAGGCTGAGCAGATAAATGGCGGCTGTGACATCACGGTGAGCGGCGCTAGTGCTGAGTGAGCGGATCGTAACTCAGCAGCAGAGGGAGTAAAACCAACATGTGAGCAAGATGTTCCTCTGCTCGGCGGGAGATCCATCACTGCAGATAGCAATGCCAGATGATCCCGTCTGACGGCTCCACTGTGTGGGCCGGCCGCAGCAGATTTATGGGTCCGCTCAAAGGTCCGCCAGCCACACGGATCTCCTACTGAGTCATTTAGCAGAACCTGGAGGTTCTGAAGGCTGAGGACAACATGGAGCTAGTGGTGGCGCTGTAGCGACGCTTCCGCAAGGAGATGCAGCAACAACGAGCTGAAACCATGGAAACCAAAGAGACATAGCAACAACAACAACCTGAAACCATGGAAACCAAAGAGAGGTAGCAACAGCAACGAGCTGAAACCATGGAAACCAAAGAGACATAGCAACAACAACAACCTGAAACCATGGAAACCAAGGAGACGTAGCAACAACAACAAGCTGAAACCATGGAAACCAAGGAGACGTAGCAACAGCAACAACAACGAGCTGAAACCATGGAAACCAAAGAGACGTAGCAATAGCAACCAGCTGAAACCATGGAAACCAAAGAGACGTAGCAACAGCAACAACAACAACCTGAAACCATGGAAACCAAAGAGACATAGCAACAACAACAACCTGAAACCATGGAAACCAAAGAGACGTAGCAACAACAACAAGCTGAAACCATGGAAACCAAGGAGACGTAGCAACAGCAACAACAACGAGCTGAAACCATGGAAACCAAAGAGACGTAGCAATAGCAACAACAACGAGCTGAAACCATGGAAACCAAAGAGACGTAGCAACAGCAACAACAACGAGCTGAAACCATGGAAACCAAAGAGACGTAGCAATAGCAACAACAACGAGCTGAAACCATGGAAACCAAAGTGACGTAGCAACAACAACGAGCTGAAACCATGGAAACCAAAGAGACGAAGCAACAGCAACGAGCTGAAACCATGGAAACCAAAGAGACGAAGCAACAGCAACGAGCTGAAACCATGGAAACCAAAGAGACGTATCAACAGCAACCAGCTGAAACCATGGAAACCAAAGAGACGTAGCAACAGCAACCAGCTGAAACCATGGAAACCAAAGAGACGTAGCAACAGCAACCAGCTGAAACCAGTCCACTGGCCTCTGCTGGAACAATGTTATAATTATCATGATCCAAGTTCAGAAGATCATCCATTTCTTTGTGTTAATCTGGTTTTCAGCGATCGGGCTGATCACTGAAAACCAGCGATCAGCCCGAAACCTGGGAGTAGAGATGACCTCTGAACCTTCAGAGCCACATTAAGACAGTCACAAAGTCGGCCTTCTATCACCTGAAGAACATCTCCAGGGTCAGAGGACTGATGTCTCAGTGAGATCTAGAGAAACTCATCCAGGCGTTTATCTTCAGCCACATTGATTACTGCAGCAGCGTCTTCACAGGTCTGACTAATAAATCAATCCTCCAGCTGCAGCTGATCCAGAAGCTGCTGCTGCTGTTCTCACTAAAACCAGGAAGACAGAGCACATAACACCAGCTTTAAAGTCCCTACACTGGCTCCCTGTAGCTCAGAGGATAGACTTTAAAATACTGTTAGTTTATAAATCACTGAACGGTTTAGCACCACAATACATTAAAGATCTGTTATTGCTGTACCAACCGTCTAGACCCCTCAGATCTTCTGGTTCTGGTTCTGCTCTGCATCCCCAGAACCAGAACCAAACGAGGAGAAGCAGCATTCAGCTTCTATGCACCACAGATTTGGAACAAACTTCCAGAAAACTGTAAAACAGCTGAAACACTGAGAGCCTTTAAATCTCAACTTAAAACCTGTTTAGAGCTGCTTATGGCTAAATTAGGGTTAGAGTGTGGGGTTTGATGTCTTTGATGTTTTTAATGTTTTTATCTTTAGTTTTTATGTTTTCGATGTTTTAAATTTTTTTATCTTTACTTTTCATCTAGTTATTAACTTATTTTTATTTCTCACACTGTCTATGTAAAGCCCCCCGGAAAACGTCCCAGTTCAGCGAATCTATATCTAGGGGTGTGAGAATCCTTGTTAAATGACGTTTAACTAAAGTCCTTCGGGGTTTAGAGTCCCAGTTGACGGTGTTTCAACTGAAAACCTAGACCCAGCCAGCATGCCTAGGTGGGCCCCATGTGGGGGAAAGGGGGGCTGATATGGGTCCCATATGGGTTTGTCCCCGGGTTCCACGATGGCCCCACATGGGTTTGCCCGTGTAGGGCCAGAGCCCACATGGGCCCTATATGGTGGTGGCCCCACATGGGTTTGTCCATTTAGGGCCCATGTAGGGCCCTAAATGGACAAACCCATGTGGGGCCATCGTGGAACCCGGGGACAAACCCATATGGGACCCATATCAGCCCCCCTTTCCCCCACATGGGTCCCACCTAGGCATGCTGGCTGGGAGAGGTTGGAGTCCCTGTCAAACGGTGTTTTTGACTAAAGTCCCAGAGGGTTGGAGTCCCAGTTAAACGTTTAACTGAGTCCTAAAAGGGGTTTTAATGTTTTTATCTTTTTTTAATCTTTTTCAATATGTCTTTCTCTTTCTCACCGTTTATTCAATGTCGCATGCTGTTTTTATTTTAATTATGTAAAGCACTTTGAAATGCCTTGCTGTTGAAATGTGCTATACAAATAAAATTTGATTGATTGATTGATTTCACGCAGAGCGATCACTGAACTGTTTGAGTAAACAAACAAACGAAAAGTTCTCTGAGCTACGGACCATGACTGGAAGGAAATGGTTCTAGATCCATCCATCCATCCATTTTCTACCACTTATCCCGGGTCGGGTCGCGGGGGCAGCAGCTTCAGAAAGGAGGCCCAGACTTCCCTCTCCCCATCCACTTCTTCCAGCTACTCCGGAGCTGGCGTTCCCAGGCCAGCAGAGAGACATCGTCCCTCCAGCCTCACCAGGGAGGCGTCCAGGAGGCATCCTGACCAGATGGCCGAGCCTCAACTGGCTCCTCTCGACGTGGAGGAGCAGCGACTCTACTGAGTCCCTCCTCTCTCTGAGAGCCCAACCACCCTGCGGAGGAAACCCGTTTCGGCCGCTTGTATCCGTGACCTCGTTCTTTCAGTCATGACCATGGATGAGGGTGGGAACGTAGATCGACCGGTAAATCGAGAGCTTCGCTTTTTGACTCGGCTCTCTCTTCACCACGACGGACCGGTACAGCGCCCGCTTCACGGCAGACGCTGCACCAATCCGCCTGTCGATCTCCCTTCTTCCCTCATTCGTGAACAAGATCCCCAGATACTTAAACTCCTCCACTTGAGGCAGGACGACCCCCCTGACCCGGAGAAGGCACTCTACCCGTTTCCAGGTCAAGACCATGGCCTTGGATTTGGAGGCACTGAGCCTCATCTGAGCAGCTGAAATGAGTTTCCTCTGCAGGAAGCTCCAGATTTACCTGAGATAGGAGAGGAGCGCCATCATGCTAGAGAAGCTGCTGCTCTTTAACAGCAGGACTCGGCTGAAGCCGTTTCTCTGATTCTGATACAGACTGATGGATAAGTCATTATTAGGACCTTTAAGGTCACCAGTAGGGCCATAACATCACCAGTTACATGGTAATGGAGCATCATGGTCACTGGTTGCTGGTCCTACCTGGCACCCAGCTCAGTGTTGGGGTCGCCTGATGAAACCTACGGGTGAGACGTCTGATCTCGATCTAAGCTGTGAGGTGAAACCTGAGTCTCCTGACTCCTCTCGCCGTCTGCTCATGTCCCCGCCCAGTGTGGACACGGCTGTCTTCAGTCCTGTCTTTGAGTCTGAACCGTTCAGAACTGAAGGAACGTTTTGGACGACAGAAGAAATGTCTTCCAGGAACAAGAGGTCCGGGAAGCCTGACGGAGACAGAGTTAGGGTTGACTGTGAGGTTAGGGTTAGGCTTCTCCTCATGACCTGTGAGGTTAACGGGAGTTTCCGACTTGCTGCTGGTTTTCTCCAGAACCAGACAGTAGAAATCTGATATTTCTGTTTTCTCTTACAATCCGACATAAAAGAGAACTGTGTTTGATTGTTTCAGAGCTTCAGGACTGATTAGTTTCAGACTGAAACCTGACTGTGACTCCTGAGGTAATGGACACGCTCATGAACTTTGACCTTTCACTTCCAGCTGCTGCTAATCTTCACAGCCAGGACAGAAGTTCTGCTGAGGATCGTCTAAACTTTCAGATTTGTTGACCAAACATGACAGCTTCCATTCAGCAGCAGAGATCTGCGCAGCATGTTGACACAGAGAAGAAGCTGCTGATTATTCCCTCTAGTTGCTCCTCCCCTGACCTTTGACCTCACATTACTCACGTTACCTCTGTTTGGTCTGCGAGGAGCTCCAGTCTCGGTCCTGCAGACCCCAGATGTGACGGTCGCTGACGCTTTGAGGGAATCCATAAATTAAAGGTGTCGGAGGCCTGTGGGCAGTTCTGGGATACATTTCTGCAAGTCTGGAAAACCTGGAAGGCCTGGAATGCCTTCTGCTGGGATTGGTCCAGTCTATGAAAGTTCCCCAGATGTTGTCCGCTCTGCCTGAGCGAGGCGGAGCGGCGAAAACGCTGCTGTCGCTCTGGAAGAAGAATCACCTCAACTCTGACTCCGGTTCAGCCTCCTGGAAAAACCTGGAGCTCCCAGTCTATCTCCATGCTGCTTTCCAGGAACGCCGAGGTTCCAGTTTGATTTACAGCTCCCAGAAACGAAATGATTCAGTTGTTTGGTTCCAGCGTGAATCTGGATCATCCGCCCTGTCCTCCCATCTCTTCATCACGCTGCGGTCCTCAGGAGGAAGTGCTGACGCAGAGCCGGATAATGGATGGAGCTGACATCGGCCGGGAGTGAGCGCTTTCTGGTTGCACTGCGACTCAGCTGGAGGTCAGAGGTCACTCTGGGACTGAAGCTGCTCGCTGCGTTTCCCTCTGGTTCACCTGCTGAAGCCGGGCAGAGCGTCTGGGCAAGAAATGTGGACGGTAACCAGGCCAACGGGACGGAGAGGAAGGAGGGAAACGACAGGAAACGATCAGGAGGAAAACCTCAGCAATCCCTGGAATCTGCTCCACGACATCTGGGAAAGAGAGAGAAGCTGCTGTGACGAAGCCCAGATACGCAGACAGAGCCGTGTCAGGACACGCTAACCAGTCAGCTAACGAGAGAAATATGTCAGGTAGAGAAACCGCTCAGCCTGATGGAACCCAGCAATTAACCAAGATGGCCGCCTGATGGAACCCAGCGATTAACCAAGATGGCCGCCTGATGGAACCCAGCGATTAACCAAGATGGCCGCCTGATGGAACCCAGCGATTAACCAAGATGGCCGCCTGATGGAACCCAGCGATTAACCAAGATGGCCGCCTGATGGAACCCAGCGATTAACCAAGATTGCCGTTGGACAAGACTTCTGGATGATGAGACCACAGCATGATGGAGGAAACCGAATGTCTCCTACCAAATGAAAAGCACGGTGGGGGAGGAGTGATGATTTAAAACACATCCAACAGTCGGAGGGACAGGATCTCCAAACAGAACGACGTCAGACCCAAACTCCGTTGGAGCCGAACACCGGGCCTGAGCTCCTACATCCTGCTCCTTCAGAAAGACATAAAAATATGTCTGATAAGATTAATGATCTGAGCTCTGAACTGCATGGCATTCTGGGAGATGTAGGCATCAGCCCTCAACCAGTCATGGCTAGGCATCAACTAACTCACCTTTTTGTTACCTAGCAACTGCCTGTTGGGTAACACACAGGAAGGCGTTCTGTACCAGGTGCTGAGTCGGCGCTAACAGTAGCATAGCATGACTCTGTGCAGCGCTAATAGGTGAGAGCTGGTTGTTCCCGACTGGCTGGTCCAACCTGCTGGCAGCCATTAGGATTGTGGGAAATGAAGGATTTTGTAGGCAGTGTGACTGAGATCTCTCAGGACCTGAAACATCTGGGTGGAGGGAAAGAGAACTGGACTGGAACAGCTCAAGTGGATAAAAGAGGAAACTTCTCATCACCAGTTTGGGAAGATCTAGGATTTTCAAAACAAAAATCTAATTATCAATATGAAGTGACATGGAGGGCTTTTGTTGTGGTGTCTGTTCCAGCAGTAAATGTAAGCTGAGGCCACGCCCCCTCTGGCCTGAGCTAGCGTTAGCATCTACCTGCTAGCTGGTCGGGACCAGCGGTCAGGCTGATGTAAGCCGCAGCTGCGGTGCCGCTCCTCCAGCAGCTGGCGGGTAAATCAGGCTGAGGTAAGGGAGCGGAGGATGTGCAGCTCGCTGTCGGACCTGCTGTGTTTGTTGGAGCGGCTCCTCCAGGTTCCTGGCTCTGCAGATGTTTGTCCTCGTGCCCAAACGTCTCCGGATTCCCAGGGCTGCTGGGAGGTTGTGTGAGGACACAGACGGGATGATTCACTGTGATAGGAGCTGCCTCCTCCATGTGATTCCCTCTTTTATTTGTGCTCAGAGAGAGGGAGAGACTTCCTGTTTTCCTCCTCCTTTTCCTGCACTTTGCTCCCTTTGTTTTCCTTTTTTTGCTTCACTCTCTTTCTGTTTTTTCTGCTCCACTTTGGATTTTCTTCTTAAATCCTAACAGTTTTTGACACATTTCCACCTCCATGACTCATTTTATCCCGTTTTCCCTTCGTCAAACGCAGATCGTTCTTTGTCTGAGCTGCTGAATTAAATCTGAGGAACAGTGTAATATATCAAAGGAACTTTTTAGTACCATTCAATCTTTTTCTAATGTTTCAAAGTCAAACTTTGTACTTTGTTGATTTTTTATGGAGCAGAGCAGCAAAAACGAAGCGTTCTTATGAAGTAGACATAAAACAAATGATGGTTTTTAAACATTTTTTTACTAAGGATGTTCTGATATTGATTCTCCGGTTAGTAATATTTACTCTACACTTTCCACACCACCTTCGTTGTTTCTCTGCTTCAGCTAAACACCCAGAATCCTTTGCTCCATCACTGTCACATGATCTCAGACATCACCTGACCAACTCTTGTCCCGTCGTTTAATAAAAACTAGAGTGAATTAAAACAACATTCAAAGCTTTGAACATCTTCCAGAGTTCAGTCCATCCTCTGGACCCGGGACGAGGACAGACCGAGACATGGACCCGGGACGAGGACGGACCGAGACATGGACGGACAGGCTGAGCAGTTTAAAGTCAGTAAATGATTTGACAAAACAAAGATGCTTTTACAGTAAGAGATTGTGATGGATAAATGATGGATTCCCTCCTTCAGTCCAGTCGACCCGGTTCTACTGGAACCAGAACATCTGCTCCACCTCCAGCTGCTGTGGTTCTAAGTCAAACCAGCCTGTTCCCCTCCTGGCCTGTGGGGGCGCTGCACCAAGAACCACTGAAGGAAACGACACTAAAACCTCTGAAGACACTGAGAGCAACTTCCTTCTTCACCAGATGGAAACAAGATGGAGGATTTTAGCGGCTGGAGGATTTCTCTTTAGGCTAAAGACCAGGAGCCATTTCTGCTGCTAATGCTAGGCTAGCAGGTTAGCTTTGGTTGTGTTTACCCAGAATGCCTTGCTCTGTAGTCCACTTCCTGCTTTTGGAGCGGTCTCTGGTCCGCTTGGCGTTCACATTCAAACCGAACCAGAGTTCACTTCAACCGAACCCAGACCGAGGTCAGGAGGACCAGAGGTCAGAGGTCGATTAGCGTTCACATCTCACCAACCGAAATGGACTTTGACTAGACAGACGGACTGGAGTCGGGTTGAAGTGGACCGGACCTGGTTCTGTTTTTGGGAACATGTGGTCAGACGTCTGCAGAAGAATCAAAAGCTAACAGGACGGATTTCTCTCCTTTCGGTTGTTGAGGTTTTCAGGTGTTGGTGTATCTCCAGGTTTCCTGATTTTTCTGCTTTCCTGTTTAAAGCTTCCTTGTCTTTAATTGGTCCAAGTGAACAGCTCTTTCTGGATCTGTGGACAAGTTTACTGTGTCTGTTTGTGACGTTGTGTGAAACAGAAGCAGCATCTTTCTGGTTCGGTCTATGCAGTTCCACCTGGCAGCCTCCAGAGGGCGTCTGCTGCGTTGCTTCGTGCGTTCAGAGCCTGGTTCTGATTGGTTCATTGACTGCCTTGTTGTCTTGGGAAGCGTCTCTCGGAGTGAAGAACGACCCGTGCTGACCCGACCGGACCTGTAGCGGTGCTGAGAGCAGACGCTTTGGGATCAGGATCTGGAATCGGACCGGCTCCGCTCTCTGCTCGCTCCGCGGGTTTGCCAGAGCTGGAATGCAGCGAAGCATAGTTTGGTTTGTGAGCCATAATCAAATCAAAATGTGTCTGCATACTTTCCCATGGGGAGCGGAGGAGCGGAGGAGGGGGTCCAATTAAACGGTGACACTCGGAGAGAATGGCAGATAAACAGACGGATAATCATCAGGAATGGACGGAGGCTCAAACAAAGGCCGGAGGAGGGGAGGAGGGCGGCTACTGGTATTCCGGGTTATTTTTGGACGTTTTCAGAAGCAGAAACGTGTTTTTACGTAACTCTGCATCAGGCTGCAGCTAACGAGCTAACATACCAAAATGTTTCGGGGCGGAGACGGAGAGTGGGAATAATGCGGAGTCACATCTGTGGCTCATTAGGCTGACGACACCTTTTAATTCCAGCTCTCATTACGGCCGGAATGACGGGACCGCGCTCCGAGCCGGTTCCCAGTCCAGCAGGAAGCTTTGGACGAGCGGATAATTAGGAGAGATCTGCTTTAGCATCAGACTAATTGAAGGCTGAGCGTCATGTTTATGGACTCACCAAAACAAGTTTAAACATGCTGCTGCTCATTTAAACCCCACGGAGCTGTGATTGGTGGAACAGCAGCCAATCAGGACCCAGAGCACATCAGTTCCTCTCCTCAGGTCCGTCAGCCATGTTCTGCTGCTTCACCTTCACATCCGACCATTTCAGCTGCTGCTGCTGAGCGTTTCCATGGAGACAGGAGGTCACAGGGCCGCTGCACACACACAGTGATACACACACACACACACACACACACACACTCTGACCCGGCGGTAATCTGTTTCCCAAACCGTTTCACACGCCAAAGTTTCCACTTCAGACAAACTTAAATACACTCAGGCTGTGAAAGCTAAACAGAACCGGGGGGGGGGGGCTGAGTCGGGTCTGATGTTTGCAAACAGAACCAGAACCTCCTGCTGGATAACTGGACCTTAACAGGATTACAGCCTGTTTTACTGCAGTGGAGCTGCTGCACAACGCGGCGCTGAGTCACCATGGAGGAGTCAGCTGGTCCAAACCTGCTGGACCCGACCAGAACCAGACCTGGCCTGGACCAGAACCAGGTCCAGGCCAGCCATCCTACTCAGCTGTAGCTCTGACTGACCCTGTCCTGTCGGGTCGGTGGAACCAGAACCTGCTGATCCAGACGGATCAACCTGAGCGTTTCCATGGAGACGCGGGTCACAGGAACGCTGCTCTGGTCAGGAGGTCTGACTCCATCCAACTTTTAAAATGTCACAAAGCAGAAAATGTGAATTAGTCGTTTCCATCACTTCCAGGCTGGGCAGGAAGTGATGTCATGAGATGGTGATGCTCTGATGAACAGAAGTGGAAGCTGCTAAACACCACGTAGCAGTGAGTTCCTCCGTCCTGGAGGTTTAGATGTAAACATTTCTCAGTGGATGATAAAGTTCCCGTCAGAACTTGATCATTTTTCTGTCTCATGTTTAAAACATCAACCATTTTTCAGAAAAGCCAAAAAAACACCTAAAGTGATCGTAAAAACGTTTGTGAATTGAATGAAGCTATTTTGCTTTTTCCTTCGACCTTTCCTGATGCAGTGCTTCAAACTGAGCATAAAACAATGATAGAAACATAAAACAGGTCAGGACTGAGGTTCGCTTGATTTATGGTTGGTTTTGTCCCTGAACGTCTCTGAGCTGTTTGTGTTCAGCTGAGCAGCCTGAGTCTGGTCCAAACTGAAGGTCGCTGTCAGAGTCTCCTCTGCATCTTCTCTGAACGCTAAAAGCTTTTTCTTTAAAAGGAAAATGAAACAAGACGAGAGCCACGAAACCCTGAGTTTGACAGAAATGTGCTCAGATTGTGGCCTAGTTAAAGTCTGGTCCAAGCTCCATCTGAACCCTGTTAACAGATCAAGTTCCCATCCTGCAGTCTGTTGGCCCTTCCAGCAAGAGACTCCCTCCGCACCAATCAGATTCAGCACCCGTCCATCAGACTCTTTATCACAGACGTTTTTATTATGCTGTGATTTTTAGCGGCACTGCACCAGGTGAGTCCTTCACGGCGACCTCTCATTGACCCCGGGCAGCAGACGAAGGAGTCGTGTGGGAGGTTTTATGTAACCATTAGAAGCTGTGATGCTGCAACATAGACCTGATTTAAATGGACAGCAGCCGCCATGCAAATCTGCTGGATGAGCGTGAGATGCTCCCTGACCCGCTGGGACCTCATCCAGCAGAAACATGACGGATGTTTACGACATGCTGCAGGTGGAAATGCATCGCTGCACCTGGACGGCCCAACATCACAGGTTCTTCTTCACCGTGAAGCCGGTCGGGTCGGTTCTGTCAGTCGGTTTGGGTTTGATGGAAAACCAAACGTTCCCAAACTGAGATCTGTGATGCGAACTCCCACCTGCAGGGGGCAGTGTTTCCAGCGCTGCCTCAGCCTGACGTGATTTCAGGTTGTAGTCTGTCATCGATGTGGCGAGTCACAAAGATCCAGCTGTTTAAGTTCAAAGAATAAAAATGTTTCTGTTTATATATTTTTGTATCTTTTTTCCAAAGCGGCACAAAGTCGGTGGTTCTGATCCAGAAACAACCGTGACCTCCTGGAGGGCCGATCTCAGGTCTACTGATTTGTCCTGTTCTGATGCGGCGCTGGACCTCCAGACAGAACCGGTTCATGTGATTTCAGGACCTAACCTGGAATATAACCCAAGGAAGTCGATGGAGTCGCTGTGGTCTCTGTAGTTCACTGGGACCAGACTCTCAACATGCTGGTTTGGACTGGGAGGAAGCCAGAGTACCCAGAGAGAGTCCAGCCATCCACAGGGAGAGCGTTCTGACAGGGATGGCCTTGACCTTTGAACCCAGGAGCTTCTTGCTGCTCCTCATCGTCCCCTGAATAAAGATCATCAGTAACTTCAGGATTCTCCTTCTGGTGTTCATCAACCAGCTGAAGCCGTAGCTTCCCAGTCCTGATCTCCATCCGACCCCTGCTGCCGTTCCAGCTCCTCTTTCCGTCCCAGCGGACCGCTGGAGAAACTTTCTGCCCTTCAGTTTATTATTTCCACTGACAAATTACATTTTGAGGGAAATCTAATGCAAATGTGGCCGTACCCTCTGTCCACAGAAACCATATCCGTGTCTCCGCTGGGCTTGTTTGAGCGCAGCAGATGTAAACTTAGACTCCGCTGCTCGCCATGCAAATCCACAGGTGGGTCCAGTTTAAAAGGAGCATGTGGTGAGATGTTCGAGAAATGAAAAGCCCAAATTACAAACAGGGGAGCCTCTTAATGCAAAACCACCAGAGGATAGATGGTGTTTAGATGCAGCGACGCAGTGGGTGAGATGGAGGTGCGTAAAACCAAAATCACCGTTTATTTTTCAGTAAATTTTAAAGCTGATGTCTGTTTACATCGTCTCCGAACACTTACCACATCATTAATCCTCCTGTTTGTTGATCAAAACCTGAACTTTAACGTGCTTTCCAACTGCCTCGGTCCTCAGTGACGCATCTTCTGAGAATTTTACCATTTACCAAACTCAGAACGGATGTAAACTGAAGGTTAGATACCGGACAGAGCTTTAATTTGGGCGTGAGAAAGAATCATCTCAGTCTGTTGGAACCGTACGGGTTACGCAAGACATGCAGCTTCTGATGTGCTAAAGTCAGTCAGCAGCGTGGCTGTTATAACGGGGACTATTTCTGGTTTAATTCCTGCAGAATTTGTAAAAACGTCCAGAATTGGTGGAAATGAGTTCTGTTGGGTCCAACTCCACGTTGGGATTGGATCCCAGTTTCTTCCTGAACGGCATCACGGCTCTGCTGGCCTCCAACGTGCTGCTGGGTCTGCCGGCCAATGGCTACGTGGCCTGGATGATAGCGAGCGAGTCCAGCGGCCCCGCCGTCTCGGAGCTCTTCGCCCTCAACCTGGCCGTCGCAGAGATCCTCTTCGCCTGCTCCTCTTTCTACGTGATGCTCCACTTCCTGCTCAGGATGTCCGAGGCGGTCGGGGTTCTGGTTCTGAAGCTGTTCCTGCAGCTCATGCTGATTTCTCGGCCACTCTTTCAGACCTGCATCTGTCTGGAGCGCTACATGGCCGTGGTCCATCCCACCATCTTCATCAGGTAAATTCAAGGGAGAACTGCAGAAGGACCAGAGTTATTGGAACGGCAGAGTTCCTCCAGACGGACCCAGATATCGGCACTGGTCTGGTTCTGGTGTCTCGGAGTATCTCACAGTATTTCAGAATATCTCAGAGTGTCTCAGAGTATTTCAGTCTCAGGTGTTTCTGGTCTCATATCGGTGTTTTCCTGATTCTTCCTGCTTGCAGGCTGAAACCTCTGCGGTACCGTTTGGCTGTCTGCCTCTTTGACTGGCTGCTGATCCTGCTGGACTTCTTGTTTCCCTTCCTCGGCCCGTCCCTCACCGTCTCTGCTTGCTACTTCATAGCCAAGTCCCTGCTCTTCCTGTCTGTCTTATCTTACTGCGGCGTCCGCGTCCTGCTCGTCCTGAAGCAGCCGGGTCCGGGCGACGGCTCCCGCAGCGCTGAGAGCGCCATGAAGAGGAAGGCCTTCAAGGTCATCATCATCACCCTGGGGTTCAACAGCGCCACCCAGCTGCTGCAGATCCTCATGCTGGGCCCAACCGTCCTCACCGCGTCTCTGCTTCTCATTCTGCAGCTCACGTTGTTCAGCCTCTCCATCAGCATCATCAGCAGCTTCATCACTCCTCTGCTGTTCCTGCACAGAGCCGGAAAGCTGCCCTGCATCAACTTCTAGCTGTTGCAGAGCCAGTTAAGGTTCCTGCCGCAGCCCGAGTCGTGGACAGACAACCTGTTCACAAACAAAACAGTACATTTCCCCAGAAACCTGATTCATCCTTCCCAATGATCCGTGACTGTTTATTTGGGAATACTAATCATTCCCATATTCCCTGTTTTCAGGCCTCTTCACTTGGGAACTTGTGATGAGTGCCTAGAGACTAACCTTAGCTTTTACTGAGCCTCGAGGGCTCCTGTAGATTCGTCCCTGAGCAGCTGAACGTTAGACTCCTGGTTCCTGTTGAAACGAGAAAATTCCCTTTGAAAGCCTTTAACCCTTTAACTGCCACCCAGAAGCACCAGCAGAGGACGTTAAAGGGTTAACTAACCCAGGCTCTACATCACTTCCTGTTATGACGGCTGTGACTCAGACCGATAAACGCATCACTTCCTGATGATGTTGGACTCTGGACGCCGTCGTCTGAAGGAGATGGAGATTCCAAACAGATGAACTTTAACCCCCGACCCGGTAGTCCCCAGTCCCACTGGTCCCGGTACTGCCAGTGTGAGATGGAGTGAAGGAACTGGTGGAACCGGGTCCAGTTCCTCTGGATGAGTCATGTTGAAAGTCGTCTCCGTTCTCCAGAGAGATGCTTGTCTAAGGACAAGAGCAGCGCCCCCATCAGGTGTGTGTAGTCACTGCAGGCCACCGTAGCGCCCGGAGCCTCCATGTTGAGGTTCTGTTCTCAGAGCCGGACCGGGTCGGACATCAGGACCAGAACCTTCTGGACATTTGGACGTCGGTTCCAGGAGCATTCAGAGCTAATCTGACTTTAGAGTGAGGAAAACATTTCCTCCTCTTCCTCCTCCAGCTGATTTATGGCCTGATGAGTTGGTTCCGTTAAAAAGAGGCGTTCTGGACGGATCAGAACCAGAACCACTCGTTGATGAATCGTCAGTCGCAGCCAAGCTGCAGAGACAAACTGTGCAAACATTCAGCGAGACGGGAGCTAATGGGACGTGATTAATGCAAGTCCGGGTCCAACGGGGTCCATGTTGCTGTCAGAACAAACGGGTCGGGTCGCGATTAATGAGGTCAGCCCGGCAGCTGAGTCTTCCTCCAGATGCTGCTGAGCTGAAACCGGTCCGGTCTCAGCAGGAACTCTGGCTGCAGAGCCGAGGCCCGGTCAGCGGCCCGGATCAGAACCAGGGCCTCCGTTGGTTCCTTCTGTTCGTCTCAGGACAGAAATGTTGGGTTCTGCTGACCCAAAGCGTCTTTCCTGGACAAAACGAATATTCAGCAGGAATACTCCAGAAACCGTTCAGCTGAACCGGGTCACTGCTTCCTGTCCAAGACCCGGTTCTGTGAAGCTTCACCGGGTCTTGGCTGGACCCAAACTACATGACCTCTTTTCCTGTAGTTGTCGTGGTGATTTTACCTCAGGTAAGATCAGCCTGACAGATAAAACAGGCAGAGGAAAATGAGGAAGAGGAGGGGAGGAGGAAGAGGAGTCGCGTGGCCCAGAACCACAGAGCGGTTCTGCTTTGATCAGCCCACTAACCGCCCAAAGACCGTCTCTGGTTCTGGTTTGCTGGGCCTCGTTTCCAGCTTGATTTCCCAGTTCCTTAACTGGAGTCCAACGTGTCCCTCGGGACGCTGGACGATTGGACCAAACGTCCTGACAGCGTCTGCAGACCATCCAGACCGTCACCATGTCCCCGACCCAGGATCTAATCCTGACCCACAGTACAGCTGACCCAATTACTGCCAGAACCAGAACCACTTTAACCTGAAGTGCAAATAAAAGTCAGAACGAGACTATTGAGCTAACAGCCAAGCTAACCTGACTGCTAACTTTGAAAACATTTATCGCTCTTAGCTTCTCCTATGTTGTTTTTCATTTTTAAATGTTGTGCTCATTTTCTTGGATGTTTTGTAAACTTCCAGTTAAATAAAGTTCATCTTCTGTGCAGAAGCCAAATTACACTAAATGTTTGTGTAGCACTTTAGTGTTTGTAAAATTCGGCTCCCATTTAAAGCAGAACTTACAAATACACACAAGGGGGTTACGTCACAGGCATCAGGCAAAATATGTTTCACCAGTTAAATGGAGAAGTAAATAAATAGCCAAACACTCAAATAAGAAATTATGTTGACCTTTTGCAACAATAATTTATTACGAAAAACACGAACTAAGAAAATAATAATAGTTGTCCTGATAAATAAATCAGTAACCAAAACTCTCAAAATAAATTTAGGATAGTTTTAATCCACTTAGTTCATGCTAGTAAAGAAACTCAAATGGTTAAATGTCCAAATCTTCTTGATCCTTTTTAATACGAATATTGTCCACAAACGAGTTCCATATCCTGGGAGAATTTCTCCTTTTTAATCCAAAGTCTCAATCCAAAACCAAAAATCCCCAAGCGTCAAAAACCTCCCCCCAAAAAATGAGAAAAAGGAGTGGTACCACCAAAAATCCCCAAAAAGAAACGTAAAGTCCAGATCTCACCGGGAATGTCTTTCTTTCCCCCCCGGTGGCGTCCTCCTGCACCTGGCGGCGTTTCCTGGGCAGAAGCTCCAATCCAGCTCCTAAAGCGCCCGATCCGCGGCGCTGGGGCGAACTTTCATTTTCCGTTTTACCTCCTTTCTTTGCTTTATTATTTGTTCTAATCGTTCAATTAATTCAAGTCTCCCGCTGCACAGATCTGACGGTGAGCGTCTTCCACTCTGATTGCACCGACGCCCCTTTTTATACACTAAATCTCAGCCACACCTAAAGATCAGCATGACCTGCCCAACAATCAGTTTTAAAAGTGGAAACTGAATAATTTTACAAAGAAATAACAGCAACTGTTATACCCATCAGATGATACATTTTCTCTTCAATGTATTTTACACAGGAAAAAACAAACAAAGTGGTTATGTTACAAGTTTCCATTAATTAGCATGTTGGTATGGTGATTTAGCATTAGCCTCTGCTAAATATGACATTTATGTAGCCCCTTAGCATTAGCTTGCGGTAAATACCATGTTGGTGTTTTGCTTTAGCGTTAGCTAACGCTCATGTAGCGTTTAAACTCGGAACAGAACCAGCAAAATACCTCTAAACGGGTCCAAACCAGGTTCAACTTCACAAGCCGGGCCAAATAAAATCTCTAACACCAGTTTATTTTCACTGGGAGCCAGAACCGGGCCTGGTATCAGAACCAAGCAGGTCTGAAACCAGTTCAGAAAACCTTCACCTTCCAATGAATAAACCAGTTTAGATCTCTGTGGTCAGAGTTTACACAGTCAGGTCCAGAACTACGACCAGTTTCAGAACCAGAGTCAAACGAGTCCAACCCAACTTCAGGAGGTCTCCAGAACCTACGCTAATCAGAACCACCAACTGGTCCAACGGGTCAGAATGAGAAGAGTGATAATGATTGTCAGTGTTTAAGAGACCGACCCGGTATTGATGGACTGACCCGGTAGAGCACAGGTGTCAGACTCCAGTCCTGGAGAGCCGCTGCCCTGCAACCTTTAGATGAGCCTCTGCTGCACCACCTGAACAGAACAATTAGGTCATTAAGGCTCTGGAGAGCTGATCTACACCAGGAGGAGGTGATGAAGCCGTTTCATTCCTGTGGCACATCTTAAACCTGCAGGACAGCGGAGGGCTGGAGTTTGACACCCTGCTGTAGGGGAACCAGAGCTAAGCTGTTTCGCTTCATTTCTCAGTTCATCAGATTAAAAACCCACTGAGTGGAAAATAAAACGATGTTTCTGACCGCTGGGTGTGTGTGTGTGTGTGTGTGTGTGTGTGTGTGTGTGTGTGTGTGTGCGAGCATATGGAGGTAATGATGTCCTGCGTCACAAACAGATAGAGTTACTCACACACACATGCTTGCAATCATATTGCTCCATGTATAAACAGACAGAGAGGATGTGGGCGGGGCCTGTTGCCATGGAGACTCGGTTCCATCATCATCAAACATCTTCAGATTTATGAGGCGCCCGGAGCTGCAGGAGCAGTCAGTTCGGTGTCTCCATGGTGCCGGTTGTCGGCCACAGCTCCAAAACTTCGGACATTTCCCATGTTTTAATATTTTCAGACAAAAAATCTGTAAAACCATTTTAATCAACTGTTTTTCTCCTCCAATCCTGTAAATATGTTAGTTTAAAAAAAATACTAAGATCAAAAACTGGCTGGTCTGACTGTTTTTTAAATGATAGATAAGAGTTCGTCACTGATTGGCTGGTTGCTGCATTTTTTCCTGCATTTTGATTGGTCCAGCACAGGAAGCCGTTTCAAACACAAAGGAAGTTAATTTCTTAATATTCTGGAATATTTTCTGATGTTTATTGGTGATTTAATTAACAGCTGACTCATTTTATTCAATCTCTCCAGGTTTTAGATTCTGTGGTCACAGAAAGTCATACAAAATCTACAGATTCGTGTATTAGCATAATTGTGAGATTATGCTAATCTTCCTCAAAAATGATCAAAAACTTTTAAGTGATGCTAACTCCCACCAGCAGGTGGCAGAATGTCTGACTTCTACTCAGCCTGACCTAAAGTTGTAGTCTGTGATCGATGCGGCGAGATGAGATGAGATTGAGTTGTTTAAGTTCTTTAAAGATGTTCATGAGTTCAATATAATGAGAGAAAAGTTTGATGCAAATATTTATAACGTAGAGCTACAGAGTGACTTGGTCAGTAGTGAAGAAAACCAAACTAGAAGAGAAAGATTGAAATAAATTATGAAAGCAGGATAATAAAACATGCAGGATGTAAACGGATATTTGTGCAGAAAAACAACAGACTGAAAACTAAATAACAGCAAACTTCCTGTAAGTTCCTGCAGCTGTAGCTGTAGTTCTACATCACCCAGTTCTACATCACCCAGTTCTACATCACCCAGTTCTACATCACCCAGTTCTACATCACCCAGTTCTACACCACACAGTTCTACTTCACCCAGTTCTACTTCACCCAGTTCTACACCACCCAGTTCTACATCACCCAGTTCTACACCACACAGTTCTACACCACACAGTTCTACATCACCCAGTTCTACATCACCCAGTTCTACATCACCCAGTTCTACATCACACAGTTCTACACCACCCAGTTCTACTTCACCCAGTTCTACACCACCCAGTTCTACACCACCCAGTTCTACTTCACCCAGTTCTACTTCACCCAGTTCTACACCACCCAGTTCTACACCACCCAGTTCTACACCACCCAGTTCTACACCACCCAGTTCTACTTCACCCAGTTCTACATCACCCAGTTCTACACCACCCAGTTCTACATCACCCAGTTCTACACCACACAGTTCTACACCACACAGTTCTACATCACCCAGTTCTACATCACCCAGTTCTACATCACCCAGTTCTACATCACACAGTTCTACACCACCCAGTTCTACTTCACCCAGTTCTACACCACCCAGTTCTACACCACCCAGTTCTACTTCACCCAGTTCTACTTCACCCAGTTCTACACCACCCAGTTCTACATCACCCAGTTCTACATCACCCAGTTCTACACCACCCAGTTCTACACCCCCTGGTTCTACATCACCCAGTTCTACACCACACAGTTCTACATCACACAGTTCTACATCACCCAGTTCTACTTCACCCAGTTCTACACCACCCAGTTCTACATCACCCAGTTCTACATCACCCAGTTCTACACCACCCAGTTCTACACCCCCTGGTTCTACATCACCCAGTTCTACACCACACAGTTCTACATCACCCAGATCTACATCACCCAGTTCTACACCACCCAGTTCTACACCACCCAGTTCTACATCACCCAGTTCTACACCACCCAGTTCTACACCCCCTGGTTCTACATCACCCGGTTCTACACCACCCAGTTCTACACCCCCTGGTTCTACATCACCCAGTTCTACACCACACAGTTCTACATCACCCAGTTCTACACCACCCAGTTCTACATCACACAGTTCTACACCACCCAGTTCTACTTCACCCAGTTCTACATCACCCAGTTCTACACCACCCAGTTCTACATCACCCAGTTCTACATCACACAGTTCTACACCACCCAGTTCTACTTCACCCAGTTCTACATCACCCAGTTCTACACCACCCAGTTCTACTTCACCCAGTTCTACATCACCCAGTTCTACACCACCCAGTTCTACACCACCCAGTTCTACTTCACCCAGTTCTACATCACCCAGTTCTACACCACCCAGTTCTACTTCACCCAGTTCTACAATCCTTCACTGAGACTTTAAACTGCTGGTAGTTTATAAATCACTGAACAGATTACAGATCTGCTGCTGTTGCTGGATGAACCTGCTGGTTCTGGTTCTGCTCTGCATTCAGAACCAGAACCAAACACGGAGAAGCAGTGTAGTTTAGTCCAGTATTCTGGACTAAATGTTTGCTTTATAATTGATGACTGTTTGATGTTTTTATGATGTAAAGCCTTTGATCTGCCTGGTTCTGAAATGTTCTGACAAATAAACTAAAATAAATATAAACTGTGCTGTAGCAGGAGGTTGAGCAGCGCAACATGTTTCAGAAACGTCCCTCTGATGTCCCTCTAGTGTCCCTCTTGACTAGGCCTCTGACTCTGCCGTTATGCGGATGTAATGGGTCAGGTCCGGTTCTGCTGGCGCTTCCTTTCTACAGACTCGCTCAGTGGTCGACCTGCTGTCTGAAAGGCTAACTGCGCTAACGCTACAGCTCTCATTCGCTAAGCTCATTTTAGCGTTTTGCTAACCTTGATAACATTTGGCGCTCTAAAATGTTCAGGTGGATGAACTTTGACCTCTGTGACATTTTGTTCTTGACTGCCAAGAATTCTTATTTTCATGCTTTTATTTTGAAGTCTGTCCTCTTGTTCTGTTGACTTCCTGTCGAGTTGGAAGTCCATCATTGGGACCCAGACCCAAACCTCCAGATCAGTTCTGAAAACCCAAACAGACAAACAGGAAGTTTAACTTCCTGCCACATCCAGACCTGATTATCCCGAACAGAACCAGAACCAACCTGTCTGTCTGTTTACAGGTGAAACACAACGGACTGATCCAGGAGATGGAGCATCCGACGGCGGGACACATCGCCGTGCCGGGTCAGCACACACACACACACACACACACACACACACACACACACACACACACATGCACACGCACACGCACACACACATGCACACGCACACGCACACACACAGGCACACACATTTGTGTTGCTATCTTTGTGGGGACTTTCCATTGACTTCCATTCATTTCTACAGCCTAAACCTGACCTTTACCCTTTCCCTAACCCTAACCAACCAAAACTCAATTCATACCTTAGCCCTAATTCTGACCCCTGACCCCAAAACAGGGTTTCCCCTCGTGGGGACCAGGCTCAGGTCCCCACAAGGAGCGATTGGTCCCCACAACGTAGTATATGTCAGGAAAATCATCCCCACAAGGTATTACAAACAAACGCACACACACACACACGCACAGGCACACACACACACACAGGCACACACACACACACAGGCACACACACACACACACACACACACACACACACACTGCAGCCTGAGGTGCTTGGGTCATGTGACCTCCGGTTCTGTTGATGTTCTGTTGTTACACCAGCTTACTGGTTGTGGTTCCGGTTCTGGTTCTTTTTCTGGTTCTTGTTGGACTGGGTTCTGATCCAGATTCCTCTCTCTGTCTAAATCATGGTGGGACATTTCTCCAGGAAGCGCTGTCCTGATGGTGTTGGGCTCTCAGAACCAGTCTCTCCACTGGGAACCCTGGGATCGCCCCCTGACCTGGCTCGGCCCGCCCCGACCCGACCGCAGATACACAAACAAATATTTGTGAGTGGAACCACAGCAGGCAGCTGAGCCGGTCCGCTGGGACGCCGGTTTGATGGATCTCTGCGAGTTTCCTCTTAGGAAACCGTTTGTCCTCACGATTTACTGTCCGATCCGTCTCAGGACCAGAGCCGGTTCCGACCCGCCTCTGACCCCAGGCTCACCTTCACGCCTCAGCTTCCCCTCGTTTGTCCATCATTTCCTACAAACTTCAGGCTGTTTGGTAGTCGGACCTGGTTCTGATCCGGTTCTGACCCGGTCAGTCGTCGTCTGCTGTGTGAAAATGGCCGGTTGAGGAACATCAACACAACCAGGAAGGTCCAAACATGGCAGAGACGTTCCTTTGTTCTGGTTCTGGTCAGTTTGGGTTTTCATTTAGCAGGAAGAACCGGACCTCTGGAATCTGAGCTTTACCATCTGGAGCTGTTGGCTGCTCAGGTTAATCTGAGATTACCAGTAATAATCTGCTGGTTCAGTGTCTGGTTTAACTTTCATAAACTGGTTCATTTTCGTTTAGAGTTCGACATCAAGCACCAGGCCGGTCCATTAGCTTAGCTTACGCATATAACAAGTTAGCGTTAGCTAGCCCTTCTCAGGAACCTCTGGCTCCTTCAGAATAAAAGTCTGGACCTTCGTCGCTCTTCATCAACCTTCCTCCTCTTCCTCCATCTTGGATCAGAACCAGAAAAAAGACAGAAATGTGATGAAAACGATTACGTAACATTATTCATTAATTATTCACCCTGACACCCTAACACACACACACACACACACACACACACACACACATGCACACACATGCACACATGGACTCACACACACACACACACCCTAACACACACACACACACACACACACACACACACCCTAACACACACACACACACACACACACATGCACACACACACACACACACACACACATGCACACACATGCACACATGGACTCACACACACACACACCCTAACACACACACACACACACACACACACACACACACACATGCACACATGGACTCACACACACACACACCCTAACACACACACACACACACCCTAACACACACACACACCCTAACACACACACACACCCTAACACACACACACACACACACACACACACACACACACACACACACACACACACACACACATGCACACACATGCACACATGGACTCACACACACACACACCCTAACACACACACACACACACATGGACTCACACACACACACACCCTAACACACACACACACACACATGGACTCACACACACACACACACACACACATGCAGACTGTGTGATGTTCACGTTGAGGCTTAGTGAACAGGATAATAAGTTAGTTATGTGGTGAAAACAACACACACACTCGGCACGTGAAGCCCCCCCACACACACACACACACACACACACACACACACACACCCCCGGCCTGCCGGTCTGTGAGATCTGGCCTCATTAGCGCTGATCTTTAAAAGCAGCTGATTGTCTGAGTGTCCAGAAATAAACAGCTTGTTCTCTGCTGCAGATTCTCATTTATTTCTGACTGGAAGCTTCATGTGTTCATTACTGAAGCAGTTCAGTTTGTAACGTTTCATCCAGACTGAGTGGAGAAAAGTTTAAAACATGATTCTGTCTCAAAATCAATTTTAGAGTCAAAAGGATCAATTATTCCTGATGATTTCTGATTTAATCGACAGGTGATCTCCTCCAGTCTGACTGATGGAGTCAGGTCGTGGGTTTCATTCATTTTCTGTTTCTTAAATCAATTTTAGGAGATTTCATATGGATTCTGAGTCGCAGTGAACGAGAATCCAGCCGAACCAAACAGTCCAACTAGCTGATTCTCTTTCAACAACCTTTATTACTTTATAAGGTTTCTTGTAAAATGTGCAGCAGTCTGGCTAATATTTCATGTTAACAGAAGAGATGAAAGTGCAGAACATTCAGCATTACAGCAAAACCTTCAGGATACGCCAGATTTTCATTCTGCTGCCTGTTTTAAGGCTGAAACGTCTTTAAGAGTTTGCATTGATTAAAGGGAGTGTGTGTGTGTGCGTGTGTGTGTGTGTGTTCAGGTCCAGCCGTCCGCTTCAGCAGCTTCCCCCTGAGTGGGCCGACGCCCCCTCCTCTGATTGGTCAGCACACGGTCCAGGTGCTGAGGGACACCTTGTCCTACAGTGATGATGTCATCAAGGAGCTGCTGGAGTCCAGGGCGGTGGCTCAGAATGAAGTGTCCTGATTGGCTGAAGAAAGAGAAGCTGTCAGTCAGGGAACCAATCAGAGCCTTAGAATCAGAATGATGCAATAATGATGTCATAGACTGTGTAAAATGTAACCAACCCTGCTAAATCTTAGCCCCGCCCCCAACAACTGTTAAGATGTCAGCAAATTGGGGTGTGACCTGGTGTGTTAATGGGGGGAAGGAGCCAGGAGAGAAGAAGCGCTGCTAACGTATGAACTTTATCGCTACATTTATCGACTTTCCTGACGAATCCTGTTATTGGACTTTAATGGCACCAGCATTCTGCAGCTGCATGAGGAAGCAACCAGAGCAGCGCTAAGCCCCGCCCACTTGGTTGACAAAAGGGCGGGGCTTAGCTTGATGTGCTCCGCCAACATCAAGCTAAATCACACTAAGCCCCGCCCACAGCACGTTGAGTCATACGAAGCCCCGCCCACAGCAAGCTTCCCATCCACTGCAGTCTTTCTGACCGCCATCAGTCTGCAGTCAGAACAGTGGATCTGCTCTGCGTCCATGTGGCTGATAATCTCACTTTCACCTGACTAACACCATCCATCAACCCTCGCCAGTCGCCATGGAAACGCTTTTGTTCCACCTCCTGATTCGCCACCAGGAGGCGTGTCTGAGTGGTTTTCTATCAGTGATGAAAAGCTGCAGTGTTTTAAACAAACAGCAGAATTAAACTGCTTAGACAGCGTTCTACCTGAGGGGGGCAGCACTGAGACGGTTTAGGTAAAATAATGCAACAATGAACAAATTTACAGAAAAATGTCAGAATCCAAGAAAAACATAAACATAAAAGCCAAAATAACTTTTTGACAGGTTTATTTTATTGGTTAGTTACACTTTAATGAAGTAGATCTGCTCCTTTACACTCCTTTAAAATGCTTTAAAACGTCGTGGAAGGAAAACCTCAGAAACTGACACTCCATGACTGTAAACCTGCTGCTGAATAAATTATTTTCATAAATCATGAAAATAAATAACTGTCTCCAGGGTGATTTCTGGGTCCTTCAGTGTCAGCTAGACTTTATTCTGGATATTTAAAATGTTTTGAGTGTTTATTAGAATTTACATTTATTAATATGTGACAATTTGTTCTTACATTATTATTAGAAACCTCCATTAGATCACAACTAGGAAGTGGCTGCTGGAGGGCAATAGTCTTAACTTTGGCACTAATGTCACTCCGTAGAACAGGAGGCCTGCGCTGCAGGTAGACGATGTTCAGGCAGAAAGGTGACACCTGGTGGCATAAAGGAGGAACTGCATGAAACAGAATAACTGGTCTGGTTCCACATGTTGGAACATAAAACGGGTTTTAGTTCTAGTAAAGTATCCTGTAGGGAAAACATGGGACAGTATGGACATCATGGGACAACATGGGACATTATGGGACACTGGGGGACAAGAAACTAGCTGGAAGCTTCCTCGCAGGAAGTAGTTCTCCATCTCTGTTTCTCTCTGCAGTGGGATGATCAGAACCTCCCCGCTTCCGTCCAGACGAGCCAGCGGTTCCGGTTCTGTTGGGTCTCCTTAAGAAGCAGTTCTGGTTCTGTTGGGTCTCCTTCAGAAGCGGTTCTGGTTCTGCAGCTGCTCCTTTCTTGGCTGCCTCTGCGCTGAACCCGGGCTGTGAGAGAGAAATCCGGATGTACGTAACCCGCCAGCTCCGGTTCCAACATCTGGAAGCCCGGCGCTGATGTCCGACCCAGACCCGGTTATATGAGTCCAGAACTCTGTCTGGAGCTGAGCTCACCGCAGGAAATGAACCACCAGCCCAGTTTACACCAAGAGGAGAGAAACAGAAACTGCTGCCGGGTTCTGGACCAGAACCTGGATCTGGATCCTGGATCCTCTCTGTCGGTTGGAACCAGAATCGTTTCTTGTTCTGATCGTGATGACAGACGATGAGATGTTCATTGACAGCTGAGGAAAACCGAGCCGCTGGTTCTGATCACTACAGACGCACGCACACACACACACACACACACACACACACACACACACACACACGCAGAGTGATGAGAGCTTCACACACTTCAGTTTCTGCAGACATGAACTTTGACCTTGAAGCTGAACAGCACCAGGCAGCACCAGAATCTGGTTCTGGTCCAGCTGCAGGTCCAGCTGCAGTGTGATGGAAACACAGACACACACACACGGTGCAGGCTTCCCCCTGTGTTTCCTCAGGGAGTGTGTGAGGAAACCTCTTCCTGCTGCGGCCCGGTTGCCGGTTTTGCTGCAGCTGCGATCCTCATCAGCGCAGCAGAAGCTGCAGCAGCCAATCAGAGCGGAGCTCTGTGTTTGGCAGGATGTGTACGGCCCGTTGCCATGGCAGCAGCTTCTCCTGTTGTGTCTGAGCAAACCAGACAAAGATGGATCCAGCAGACTTTGTCCTGATTGGTCAGTCCGGCGGTGGAGGCGGTCCGGCCCGGTGAACAGAACCTCCTGGTTCTGAGGCCCGGACTCCCCCAATCTGGGAAAAGTCTAGAATTGACCCCCCCCCCCAAAAAAAAAAAAAAAAAAAAAGTCATTGAAGAAACATTTGCATTTACATATCAATACGAAAATTTAAAAGAAACAAAAAACGAAATAAATCTGCCATTTATCTCAGAAAAAAATACGAATTAATTTTTGGTCCCCCCCATCATTGGTTCAGTCCGAAGTGGAGCAACAGCTGCGCTGAGCGGCACTGGCTGGTCAGAGCCGCTAAGTGAGGAGCTAGCTGTTAGCTGTGGCTCTGTACCACTAATTAAAAACCCTTTCAGTAAGTAAATACTTACAGCAAAAGACGTAAACATTTTATTTACTTTCACTGCTCAGTGGCAAGAAACACATTAACAGTAAAAATCAGACTGCAGTTTATTTCATTACTTTGACTGAATCATGATTAGGGCTGAAACAATTCCTGGAGGGATCGTGACGGTACCTCAGTCATTAAAATCTGCCTTGAAGCTTTAAGTTATATGTTGTTATTTAATGCACTGTGTTCCGGCCGGGTTGTTACTTGCGTTGCTCTGCGCTCTCACTTCCGCCTGAGTTGTTGACGAAAGCTAAGTGTTTGCAGCATAACGTCCAGTTTTCAAGTTTGGCCTGGAAGGATTTATTAATTCGTGATAATGCCCGGATTTTTGTCGTTTTTCGGGGGACCAATAAGCTCCTTAAAAAGACTGACTGCTGCCTGGTGGCGGTTCAGAGCGAACGGCGGGACGAGCGCTGGAGGTGTATTTATACAGGTGAGCGGATGTTAACACTGCGGGCGGCTGCATTAGATGATTAACGCAAGTGTAGCTTTACGAACGGACCGGAAAATTGATTTCATATCATCCCGGTCGCAGCCAATGGGTGGTGTGACTTTCTGTGTTTTACGGTGGCCCTGAGGTGCAAAACACTACAACATTAACGAAGCACAATAGACCCTTTTCACAGTGACGTCAGACAATGGCCGCCATAACTCAAAACTGGGTATCTTTACTTCCGGTGTGATTTTGCCTTGGGTACCAAGCTGAAAAATTCCCGCATTCTCATAATCTTAAGGATATAATAAAAGGTAAGTTTAATAATAACAGCATTTAAGTGTTAGATAGCTGTTATTACTCTTTGTAAAATCACCATTCTCTAACTGTGTATAAAATAAACAGCCTCCGATCGGAGAGTAAACCAGCTAGCAGCAGCTTTAGCCACATTTAGGAAAAAATATACTCTCTGTCAGCGCTGTAACGTTTAGAGGTTCACTTTCTGTATTTTATAAAACAGTGTTTACGTGTTAGATAACCGTTATCAGTCATTGTCAATTTACCATTCTCCAACCAGCCTCCGATCATGAGTAAACCAGCTAGCAGCAGCTTTAGCCACAGTTAGGAAACATATACACCGCCGCCTGTCAGTGATGTAACGTTTAGAGGTTCATTTTCTGTATTAATGGAAAATAAAGGACATAAAAATAACTTTAATCTGATTACTGGATTTGAAATACGAGCTCGTTAGATTATTCGTTACTGGAAAAAGTGGTCCGATTAGAGGAAGGCATTACAAAGCAGCGGCGGCACCGGACATCTCTGCTTATAACAAACAAACCCCTATTTTATGGGATGAGTGGCAACTCCAGTCTATAATTTAAGAATCTGATCAAGATTAGAGCCTAAAACGTTATAGTTCAAAAACAGGAAAAAGTTCTGGTTAAGGAACAGTTATGTCACGTAGTTAGCTAGCTAACAAAATTCACTAATGCTAAGCTAACGGTTACGCAAAACAAAAATACATACCTTCATAGTCAAACAGGTTTTGTTCGGTGAAGAATTTCTAGCCTTTGTCTAATTTAGATTTTGTTGTCAGAGAAAATTGGTTTGCAAATCGTGATATATCTTCAAATCTTATTTTAGGCAAATGTTTTAGAGACTGTGTAAACTCCATGCTCCGGTGTTCTGTCTGATCAACATATGCTGTCAGATATATACATATATATATATAAATATCTAAATCTCTCTTTCTATATAGATATATATGTGTCCATTTTACATATATGAAATAGACAACTTTATCATTACTTACTATGTACACCGGAACTAAGGATACACAGCTTCGTGACGTCATGTGAAAAGGGTCTATTACAAATACAAAAACACTTCAACATTACGGAAAACACAACACATTAAGAAAACGGAAAAGGTAGGTCCCAGTGGGAGACATATGAGTTCGCTGATTGGACTACGGCTCGTTTTACTTTTGAACCGGAAGTTATTCTGGTGTGCTCAGTTTGAGTGAGAAGCAAAGCGGGAATGGGCTCTTTGCACCTCAGCTTCCGCGTTCGGGGTAAAGCGGCTCGATTGTTTCCGATCCAATACAAATATCATTTACACTAGGTGCTTTCAGGGCTTGGCCAAGGTTTGTACATCGATCCGAAGCCCCAACAAGTCAGCTGGAGAAAGGTTTTAGATGTTCGCCTCGTTATACATTCACTGACACGAAGGTGAGTTTTACTTAAACTTTGTGGCTAACATTAACGTTAGCTTATGCTAGTAGGCAATATTCTCGGACATTGTTCTTGTAAAATGTGCTATTTAAGTATCTAAACATTCTAACGGACAATGTTTTTATCTTATTTTCAAGTATATTATGTGTGTTTATTGTCGTTAGTGTCACAGACTAACGGGGAGGTTCCGGTTCGGGCTTTTTACTTCCGAAGCCTGACGGAGCTCAACAAGCCTCATAGCTTAACAGTAGCGCAGCTCTGGTGTCAGAGATCTGGTTCAGCTGTTCAGGTTCAAAGTTGCTGCTTTTAGAAAAATATGACCGTGTTGCTTCATGTCTCCGTGTTATTTCGTTTTATTACCTTTGCATGTTTCTTGTTCAGAGCTCAGATAGGACGGTGTTTACAGCAGGATGTACAGGCGGATCAGTTGCTCGGCTGTCTGGCTCTGGTCTGCTCTCTCGTTCCCATAAACTCTTTCAGGCTGAATATAGAAGTGATTCCATGGAAATAACTCAGGGAGGCTCCTTTATTTACCATCCGTATCCCCGGTAGTTTTAGGCTGATCCGGAGTGAAGTGAAGGCTGCAAACTTTGCTGTGCGGCGTTAGCTGGTAGCGACAGATATTTACAAGCCATCTTCTTAATTCAGGATCGCTTGGAAATTAAGGAAAACTTAAAAGCCCATTATATTAGGAAGACAACAATGTTAATAGTATTGTTTTTTTGCATCTGAAATACGACTTAGTCTTTTCTACCAGTCATGGTAACTCAAAGCGGAAACAAGTGAGCCGCATTAGCTCCTGGAGATGTGACGTCAACGCCGTAGGTGCAAAGAGCCCATTGACATCTTTTATAGGTGTATTTGTGAGCCTGCCTCTGTTATTGAATTGAATATAATTTCAGTTTTTTGTACTACTTTTTTCAGGTTAACTTAGAAAGTGAGCTATTATTGTTATAGGTTGATTTTCTAAACTGCAGAAAACTTATTGTTAGGGAAGCTCAAAGGTGAAAAATAGACTTAAGCTTTTTGTTAAAGGTAGCAAACATCTCATTCATATTTAACTCTTTAACTTTTAGTTAATTAGAAGAGTTTGAAACGGGAGGGAGGAGCTGAGCAGGTGGACCAGCTCAGAGTGGGAGCTGAGAGCGGATAGAAAAACAGAAAACTGCCTTTATTTCTCATTGTCTTCAATGTAGAGCCACAAAATAAAATCTGAATATTTTTCTATATAAACCCTTGTGCTTTAAGTATTGCTTAAATTATGATACTCGTCAGATATTCATTTCTATCTACTTATTTGTTCTTAGTCACCCAGGACATGACAAAACTAAAAACGGCTTAAAAATAAAGCAACTTAACAACTTATAATTTACATAGGCTATAACTGGTATTGGGAGCCATTTCAGTAAATCAGTGTTTATGATGAATTTTATTAAGAGCAGTTACTCATTAAAACATTTGTATTTTGTATACACCTTTACATTTTTGTAAAGGTGTAGCAGAGATTAGATCAGTCAGACTGAACAAAACTCGTATAGAAGCAACATTTGAATTTTGGTTTTACTTCTCTGCAGGCTGCTTACTTAGAAAAACACCTTTGATGTGCATTACTAGTCATTTTTGGTCCTGCAGCTTGAATGTGGTTTAAAAACTTTTTAAATGACATTTGAACATTACATTTCAATGGAACCTCGCCGATCCCCCCCCAAAATTGCTCTTAAGAAATTTTCCTGTTTATGGTTCTCCCCAATAATGAGATGGGATCTACGCCCTTGAAGGTGGCATAGCGCTTAGCGTTAGCTTCCACTGAATAACATGGTGGTTTAGCGCTTTAGCATTACTTTCCACTGAATAACATGGTGGTATAGCGTCTTAGCATTAGCTTCCACTGAATAACATGGTGGTTTAGCGCTTTAGCATTACTTTCCACTGAATAACATGGTGGTTTAGCGCTTTAGCATTACTTTCCACTGAATAACATGGTGGTATAGCGTCTTAGCATTAGCTTCCACTGAATAACATGGTGGTTTAGCGCTTTAGCATTACTTTCCACTGAATAACATGGTGGTTTAGCGCTTTAGCATTACTTTCCACTGAATAACATGGTGGTTTAGCGTCTTAGCATTAGCTTCCACCATGTAGATGAATTGCTTTAGCAGAGCTAATGTTTATGATTAGCACTTTAGGGTTAGCGCAGCTAGCGTGTTAGTTAGTGATGGCCACCACTGCTGGGAGGAAAACTATCTGAAGCAGCTGCTATCTGGTCCAGTCCAGTCTAATTGGTCCTGTCCGGTCCAATCCAGTCCGGTCAGGTCTGGAATGGTCCGATCCAGTCTGGTGTGGTCCAGTCTGGTCAAATCCGGTCCGGTCCGGTCCAGTCTTGTCCAGCCTGGTCTGGTCCTGTCTTGTCCGGTCTGATCCGGTCCAGTCTGATCCCATCTGATCCGGTCCAGTCTGGTCCGGTCTGGTTCAGTCCAGTCCAGTCTGATCCGGTCCGGTCCAGTCTGATCCTATCCTATCTGGTCTGGTCCGGTCTGATCCAATCTGGTCCGGTCCAGTCCGGTCCGGTCCAACCCCAGCAGACCAGAAGAGCTTTGGACAGAGAAGGAAGCCGTTTTGGTTTCCAGAGCAGGAAAATCTCCAGCCAGCAGCTCCAGGTCGATGACGTTTGACTCTCTGATCTCTGGGCTGCTGAGGCACGGCGGTGGGAGCGTCATGATGTGGGAATGCTTCCTGCTGCCTGCAGAGAATCAGGAGCAAACCTGAGAAACACGGAGAGTCTGGAGGTCATGAAGAGCAAAGACGGTTTCATAAACTGGTTCTGAGATGATTGATCTGTTTGGACCAATGCCTCGTTCCCCTCTGATCCAGGTAACAACGATCTGCTGGTTCTGGTTCTGGAGCCAGTACCGGGCCACTCCACTGCTGCTCAGCAGAACCGCCATATTGGTTCCTCTGATGTTTTCAGGGTCAGTTCACTCTCAACCTCTTTGAGTCGGCGCAGCAGCCGTGACTCCTGCTCCAATTAGAATCCTGGGCTCTTTACATTCCGGATCCCCAGAACCCGTCCGAACCCCCCAGAACTCCCTTCCCATCCCCTGCGGCCCCCTGGACCTCCTGGCCCCGTTCTGAACTCTGACAGCCAGGATCCGGATCAGAAGCGGCGCTGGCGGGGAACAATGCAGAGCCTGTGACCGACCTCTGCGCTCCGGGCGGCGGAGTCCGAACCGCTCGGCCCGGTCACGTTTCAGCCCGTCCCCCTGGTTCCGATGGGACGGACCGGGACAGACGTCCTCTGGACTCACTGCTACAGGCTCAGGAACCAGAACCGCTGCCGGTCCATCAGTGAGACATGAGGGCAGATGTAGTCCTCCTCAGTCTCTGAGATATTAAAGCTTCAGAACTGAAAAATACAGAACCAATCAGAATTCAGCTTTAAATCCTTAAAGTTTATTCAGTTTAACATTTATCAACATCAATAAACTTTCTCCTCACGTTTTTAAGCAGATCAGTCATTTTAAAAATAGAAACAAGAAAACACTTTTAACTCTCGCTGATAAAAACCGGAAGCTTTGACCATATAAGGAGGATCATGTGACCTTTGCTCCCTGGAGGAATCGGTCAGTAATGGCGGCTCTGAAAAAACATTTTATTAACTGTGAACTGAAACGAGAAAAACAGGCTGAGCATGAAGCTTACAGCTAAGCTAACTGTGGTTGTTTGTGAACTTAAAGCAACCAGGTGAGATTTATTTATTTAATCTCTACAAAACATCTTCTAATGATCAATTATCGCCTACAATCAATAACAGCAAACCTGCATATTTATCTTCAGCCGGAACGTTTTTTATTTTTTACGTTTTTAACTGAACATGAAGAAACGCGATTGATGCCAATAATTAATATTGATTTAAAAGTTCTGGTTCCGCCGGTAGATTATTTCATTTATAACAGTTTATAACAGATTACTTAATCTGTAACAGATTATTTCATCTGTAACAGATTTTAAAGATGCTAAAGCTACTTCTCAGCTGGTTCTGAAGATGGTGGTCCGAAGTGGAGCAGATCTGAACCCAGAACCGGGTACATAGATCTCAGCCTGGATTCATTTTTCTGATCCAGGCTGAGATCCGGGAATCCGGTCTCCCAGCAGCACCAGTTCCCAGTTTGACCCGGTTTGTCACCAGAACCTCCAGCTGGTGCCTCGGGTTCTGACAGCAAGAAAACACGCTGTCCTCCAGAACCGGGCCGCAGAGAGCAGCTGACTGAGGGAGGTCAGCTGGGGTCGTACCAAGTCAGCCTCCCCCTCCAGACCAAACCGGGTCAGTAGGAACCAGAACTCTGATTAACACACATGACCCGTTCTGTTGTCTCACCAACTTATCAAAACCGTCCAGAACCGCTTCACATCAAACGCCGATACCGAGAGCTGCTGCAGGCAAAACCAACGGACCGATCAGAACCTTCAGGTCCAAAAGGCCCAGCAGAACCTCTGATTCAGACTGTCGGGTCATTTAATGTGTAAGACCTGACCCACTTCCTGCAGGTTAGCCTGACGGACCATCAAAACCTCTGATTCTGTCGGGTCCGGTCGGGTTAGAGGGAACAGAAACTAAGGAATTGGACCAGGCCGCAGAACAGAAGGTCCATCAGAACCAGCAGAACCTTGTAATGGGTCGCATGTTGCATAACGCTGATATGATCGGAACCGGTTAAACACACTGAGCGTGTGTGTGTGTTTGTTTGTAATACCTTGTGGGGACGATTTTCCTGACATATACTATGTTGTGGGGACCAATGTTTTTGGGTCAGGGGTCAGATTTAGGGCTAAGGTATGAATTGAGTTTTGGTTAGGAAAAGGGTAAAGGTCAGGTTTAGGCTGTAGATATGAATGGAAGTCAATGGAAAGTCCCCACAAAGATAGCAACACAAACGTGTGTGTGTGATGATCTGGGTTTTATTACTCTCTCGGTTTCTCCTCTCTGACTCGGTTTCGTCCCGCTGCAGTGTCCTGGAGCAAGGCGCTGAGCTGCTGACCTTTGACCTCTTGGTGGGTTTGGGGGATCTGTGGAGGTTTTAGAGCTCAGCTGCAGACGGTCGGCGGGTTTGGCTGCTCCTCCGGAGCATCAGAACCTCTGACAGATCCGTTTGTTCTGGACTCAGCAGAACCTGAAGCTGGGCTCATTTTGGCCTGTGTTTGGTCTGACAGGAGTCACAGCTGCTGCGGATCAAACATCAAAGCCTCCTTTGTCTCTCCATCCTCCAAGGCCTCAGTCACATCAAGGTAAAGGTTCAGAACCAGAAAGGTCCGTGAAAAGTTCTGCTCAAGTATTTGGTTTGTCTGAGAAATCCGCCTGAACCCGAAACCAGACAACAATAAGATCCAGGAGGCCCTGAAGGCAGCATGTGCTGCTCCAATACACTACCTCTGCCAACCCGGCCTGGGTCCGATGGTAGCACTGACCCAGACCCGCATCCACTAGTACCACCGAGGCCCAGCTGGTAGAACCACACGGTTCTGTTTGAGGATCCAGTTCTGGTTCTGTTGTCAGTCCTGATCAGCTGAGTTCAGGTCTGAGGCTCAAAGTTTAACTTTATGTTCACAAACAGCTGCAGTCGCTTCACGGTCTGGCTGTCAACTGTGAATGGTTTAATCATACCGGTTCTGAACTTCCCGGTTCTGTACTTCCCGGTTCTATACTTCCTGGTTCTGAACTTCCTGGTTCTGAGCCAGTTTCCAGGACAACCTGCTCATCTTCATCGGTTTTCCTTTTCAGAAGTTGATAATGATTTTTGTTGTTCCTTCTTTTAGCTCAATGAAAATGTTTTTCCTGGTTCTACTGAGCCGTCCAGGGGGCGTGGTCAGACCTTCCATGTAAGGGCGTGGTCAGACCTTCCATATAAGGGCGTGGTCAGACCTTCCATATAAGGGCGTGGTCAGACCTTCCATGTAAGGGCGTGGTCAGACCTTCCATATAAGGGCGTGGTCAGACCTTCCATGTAAGGGCGTGGTCAGACCTTCCATATAAGGGCGTGGTCAGACCTTCCATGTAAGGGCGTGGTCAGACCTTCCATGTAAGGGCGTGGTCAGACCTTCCATATAAGGGCGTGGTCAGACCTTCCATATAAGGGCGTGGTCAGACCTTCCATGTAAGGGCGTGGTCAGACCTTCCATATAAGGGCGTGGTCAGACCTTCCATGTAAGGGCGTGGTCAGACCTTCCATGTAAGGGCGTGGTCAGACCTTCCATGTAAGGGCGTGGTCAGACCTTCCATATAAGGATGTGGTCAGACCTTCCATATAAGGATGTCTCTTCCTGTTTCAGATGCTGTATCGACTGGCTGCTTTGTTGAAGCTTCAGTCAGTTTTCAGTCTATAAACCACGATGTGAAAACTGCCATGAGGTGGTGGTGAGGAGAGATGCAGGCTGGACCCAGGTTGTAGACAAAATGATGAATTTAATGATGAAATCAGCTCAAACAGTCAAACAAATAGGCAGCACAGTGAGCAGAAATGAAGCTAACACTGGTAGCAAATGACTTAAGCCAGTTCTACTGTGACAGTGACAAACGGAGACGGTGCAAACGACGAACAATAGACGAGGACCTGACAAGGAACACAGACAACAGGTGGGACTAAAGACAGGGAAGACAGGACAGGAACAGGACTAAACAGAAAACCTCAAAAATAAATGCACTGAAAACACAGATCATCTCAAAAACCTGACGTTCCTCAGCAACATCAAAGCTTCCTCGTCATCGTCATCATCATCCTGGTCCTCTGGAGGACATTTGCGTCTAAAACCGTCCGTTCCTCCATCCTCTCTGGGTTGTGGAGGATCTGCTCTGATCCTGGACCAGCGGATGGCTCTGAACGCTGCATGGCTCATAAAACCGTCTCAGCTGTGTGTGTGTGTGTGTGTGTGTGTGTGTGTGTGTGTGTGGACGGGTGTGTTCTGTTTACAATGCACCATGGGAAATCAGAGCAGTGATGCTATCGGAGTGAGCAGCTGCAGGCGGCGGCCGGGAGCCCAATCTTTTCTTCTTCTCTGTGAAAACAACCTGCCTGCTGGTCCGGATCTGGAAGCTGATTGGCTGTTCGTGATGACCTGGACGGCTCACCTGAGACGCATCATGAAGGCGGACACGCCTCACCCAGTCGGAACCGTTGCCTCAAACCCACATAAACATTCATAAGATTATTTTGATTCTGAATAAAACCGATGAAAACATAAAACCCACAAAATCCACTTTGCTTTGGTTCTGATCCGGTTGATCCTGGTGTTAGTAGATGGTTTTGGGTTGAAGGTGGTGAGTAAAGCATAAATTGACCCAAAAGGAGGAAACAAACCAGTCAAATGAGTCAGAGGTTCTGTTGGGTTCTGTTTGTTCTTAACAGAACCTCAGGTCCAGTTGGATCTCAGACAAGTCGGTCGGTTTGGTTCTGGAGGAAAGGAGGGAATCCCATAAAAACCAGAACCAGATCTGTAGAGAACCAATCAGGGAGCAGACCAAATATCACATTCAGATGAGGTTCTGGTTCTGGAGGTCCATTAACCAAACGCTTTGACCAACCTGTTCCCCTCCTGGCCTGTGGGGGCGCTGCACCAAGAACCACAGAAGGAAAAAACAAGATGGAGGCGTCAGATTTTAGCGGTTGGAAGATTTCTCTTTGGCTAAAGACCAGGAGCCATTTCTGCTGCTAGCGCTAGGCTAACACATTAGATTTGGTTGTATTTACCCAGAATGCCCTGCACTGTAGTTCACGTCCTGCTTTGGGAGCTTTCTCCGGTCTGCTTGGTGTTCACATTCAAACCGAACCAGAGTTCACTTCAACCAAACCCAGACCGAGGTTTGGAGGACCAGAGGTCGGTTAGCGTTCACAACAACCAAACTGGACTTTGACTAGACAGATCGACTGCATGTCCTGGTTAAGGTGGACTGGATGTCCTGGTTAAGATGGACTGGCTGTCCTGGTTAAGGTGGACTGGCTGTCCTGGTTAAGGTGGACTGGATGCCCTGGTTAAGGTGGACTGGATGTTCGGGTTAAGGTGGACCGGATGTTCGGGTTAAGGTGGACTGGATGCTCTGGTTAAGGTGGACTGGATGCCCGGGTTAAGGTGGACTGGATGTCCGGGTTAAGGTGGACTGGATGCTCTGGTTAAGGTGGACTGGATGTTCGGGTTAAGGTGGACCGGATGTTCGGGTTAAGGTGGACCGGATGTTCGGGTTAAGGTGGACTGGATGTTCGGGTTAAGGTGGACCGGATGTTCGGGTTAAGGTGGACCGGATGTCCTGGTTAAGGTGGACCGGATGTTCGGGTTAAGGTGGACTGGATGCTCTGGTTAAGGTGGACTGGATGCCCGGGTTAAGGTGGACTGGATGTCCGGGTTAAGGTGGACTGGATGCTCTGGTTAAGGTGGACTGGATGCTCTGGTTAAGGTGGACTGGATGCTCTGGTTAAGGTGGACTGGATGCCCGGGTTAAGGTGGACTGGATGCTCTGGTTAAGGTGGACTGGATGCTCTGGTTAAGGTGGACTGGATGCCCTGGTTAAGGTGGACTGGATGTTCTGGTTAAGGTGGACTGGTGGACTGGATGCTCTGGTTAAGGTGGACTGGATGCTCTGGTTAAGGTGGACTGGATGCTCTGGTTAAGGTGGACTGGATGCCCTGGTTAAGGTGGACTGGATGCTCTGGTTAAGGTGGACTGGCTGTCCTGGTTAAGGTGGACTGGATGCCCTGGTTAAGGTGGACTGGATGCCCTGGTTAAGGTGGACTGGATGCCCTGGTTAAGGTGGACTGGATGCCCTGGTTAAGGTGGACTGGATGCTCTGGTTAAGGTGGACTGGATGCTCTGGTTAAGGTGGACTGGATGCCCTGGTTAAGGTGGACTGGATGCCCTGGTTAAGGTGGACTGGATGCCCTGGTTAAGGTGGACTGGATGCTCTGGTTAAGGTGGACTGGATGCCCTGGTTAAGGTGGACTGGATGTTCTGGTTAAGGTGGACTGGATGCTCTGGTTAAGGTGGACTGGATGCTCTGGTTAAGGTGGACTGGATGTTCTGGTTCTGGTCGGGTTCTATAGATCGATTCCTGGAGGTGAGTGAGAGCTGAGCGGTTTTGTTGGGATGAGAAACTCATCAGCGCGATCCGGACCGGGTCCACGGCTGCTCCGGCGGTTCCGATGTCTTTCCCAGACCCGGAGCGCTGAGCGGCGGGTCAGCCAGGGAAACTGGTGACTCAGCGCTCCCAGTGGACCGATTCACGAGTTTACTGGGATTCGTGGCCCGTCCAGTCCGGAGCTGCAGGACGTTAAAGGGACAGTCTGTGAGTTCTGCTCTTCCAGCTGCTGACGGATTAAAGCAAAGCTCTGTTTGTCCTCTCTGGGCTCCCGTCCCATAAATACAAGCGGGTTCGTTTACATATCTGCAGGTTTCACTGCCGCTCTTCATCACTCTTCCTCTTCCTCGGCTCTATTTATGTTCTCGTCCTCAGCAGTAACTTTCCTTCTCCTCATTCTCCTGATTTACGACCAAAACAGATTTTTACTGCCGAAGTTTCACAACCAGAAAAAAACCCGCTCTGCTTTCTTTTGTCTTTCTTTGCTTCTTTCTGTTTCTCTCTTTCTGTGTTTATATGCCCCCGTTCCGTCACTATTTACTGTTGCAGAGGTCAGAGGTCATGGCTGCCGCTCCGTCGTTGTTTTACTGTTTTGTTTCCTGTCTGGTCCAGACGGGCCGCGGGTTTCTCAGAACCGGTCTGGTCCCAGTGGACCAGACCGGTTCTGTCTGCAGCAGGTGAGTTTCTATGTGAGCTAATAAAGAAGAACTGCAGCGGGTCAGAACCAGAATCAGAACCAGAACCTGTTCTAGATGCTCTGAACTAATCTATTAATTGTTCCATAAATGTATCTTAATCTGTTTAGACTCTTATTTTGAAAGGCAGCTGCATTAACATGATGCTAGTTAAGTTTATATATTATTAATAAAATATTAAATCTGTTAAGGGTTTGCCGTACAGACTGAAGCTAATTAAAGGTCTGAAACATGAATCTGATGTTTTGCTGCTGATTTGGCTTTAATTAAACGTTTTACTGTGAAATCGACGATCTCGACGTGTTTATTAAAACTGGAGACAGTCACTGAAATATTTATAAAAACCAGGTTTGTAGTTTTTCCTGCGTATTTCTGGACTCTTCTTGTCTGAAGCTGAAGGTTCGTTTGTCCGTCTGCTGGAGATTATCTGCAGATTATTAATCCAGGAGCTGAAACGTTAAGATTAATATTCTCTGCATTAATCAGTGAATTCCTCCATTCAGATGCAGGAAGCTGAAGAATCATTCACTGAACTGTTCAGACTCATTTCCTTTAAAGCTCCACCTACTTCCTGCCTTCTGATTGGACGGCGTCGGGAAGCGGTGATTCTGGGCGTTGCTGTTAGGTGGCGCTGTCGTTCTGGTCAGAGAAACAAATATTTCCTCCCAGCTGAAGCTTTGTCCAGATAAATGGTGAATCCGTCACACCAACGGGTCGTTTTCTCCGGATTCAGGTTTATGTAATAAATGTGACATGGCTCCTTTAAGACGGATGTTGTGATTGGCTGCAGCCGTTTCTCCTTCAGACCGCAGGAATCCCCTCAAACTACAGAGCTGGAAACTTTGTGCCGCTGGACGCCGTCCCATCAGGAAGCAACAAACTGAGGCTCTGCAGAGATCATCACTGTGTGTGTGTGTGTGTGTGTGTGTGTGTGTGTGTGTGTGTGTGTGTGTGTGTGTGTGTGTGTGCGCGTTTGTTTGTAATACCTTGTGGGGACGATTTTCCTGACATATGCTACGTTGTGGGGACCAATCGCTCCTCGTGGGGACCGGAGCCTGGTCCCCACGAGGGGAAACCCTGTTTTTGGGTCAGGGGTCAGAGTTAGGGCTAAGGTATGAATTGAGTTTTGGTTAGGGTTAGGGTTAGGTATGTGATGGTTAGGGTTAGGAAAAGGGTAAAGGTAAGGTTTAGGCTGTAGAAATTAGTAGAAATGAATGGAAGTCAATGGAAAGTCCCCACAAAGATAGCAAAACAAACGTGCGTGTGTGTGTGTGTGCTGTAGTTACATATTTACTGCAGATTCGGTGCAGCTGAACGGCCAGTTGGGACATTTCACCTCGCTTCACCCTGGAAGAAGCGTTTTGATTTTATTTAGTTTTTTTATGAAAGGAAGCTGAAAGTGAGGCGGTCATGTGATGAGGCAGCAGCCGAGGTCACATGACCCCCTGGGGGTCATCGGGAGGATTTTCAACACCATTTGTCCAGGCTGATTTATGCTGATGGCTGTTTGGGCCTTAAAGGGGAAGCTTGTTTTCAAAACGGCAGATCAGGAGGATTCAGACTTTAACAGCACAGAAAAGAAGACAAGTTTTTCCAGTGAAACAAGACTTTATCTAGAAAAACAAGAATTGATCCAGGAAACCAGAAATCAGAGTTTGGAGTGAAGACAAGCAGGAGAAAACTGAAACGTGAGGAGAGATAAGGAGGAGGTGACCCTGCAGAGGGAGGACCTGAGAGACTCTGGAGTCTAGACACAGCTAATACCAGGATTAACACACACACACACACACACACACACACACACACACACACACACACACACACTGCAGGATGTTTTCAGAGACATGGAGGCCAAGTTATGTTTGGCTTTCTCCTCCTCTGATTGGCTGCGTTGCTCTGAGATAATGTGGCAATGCGTCAGGAGATCTATGGATCTAACACCTGTTCGCCGCCCTGCAGGTGACTCTGGGATCTGCAGCCGCTGCTCCACCCGCGTCCTGTCAGGACCTGGAGACAAAAACCTTTCAGTCAGAAACAGAATGGCTGCGGTCCATCTAAAGTACAAGGCGTCCGAGCAGACTGAAGTAGAGATGTTGGACTGTAAATTGTTTCTGTTGACCATAAAATTGATCAAATTGGAATTACGACAATAAATTTGCAATTTTGAAAGAAAAACAAATCTAAATTTTGTATGTATTTCACAAAACTTATTTTGTGTCACAGCAGTTTGTATTTATCATCTTATTGGTAGAGACCGACCTCCGTCGCCAACGCTCAGCTGGCCTTAGAGTTGATCAGAAGACGAGACGTGCAGCTTCACGCTCCGACGCCTCAGGAAAACTACAGAGTCTCTTCTGATTGGCTGTTGGTGAGCACTAGAAACTGAAATATGAATATATCTCAAGCAAAGGTTCATTCCCACCAGCCCAGTTCAGTCCACTTTAACCCAACTCCAGTCCATCTGTCTAGTCAAAGTCCAGTTTGGTTGTTGTGCACGTTAATCGACCTCTGACCTCTGGTCCCCCAAACCTCGGTCTGAGTTCGGTTGAAGTGAACTCTGGTTAGGTTTGAATGTGAACGCCAAGCAGACCAGAGACCGCTCCAAAAACAGGAAGTGGACAACAATGCAGGGCATTCTGGGTAAATCCAACCAAAGCTAACGTGCTAGCCTAGCGCTAGCAGCAGAAATGGCTCCTGGTCTTTAGCCTAAAGAGAAATCCTCCAGCCACTAAAATCCTCCATCTTGTTTCCATCTGGTGAAGAAGGAAGTTGCTCTCAGTGTCTTCAGAGGTTTTTGTGTCATTTCCCTCAGTGGTTCTTGGTGCAGCGCCCCCACAGGCCAGGAGGGGAACAGGCTGGTTTGACTCAGAACCACAGCAGCTGGAGGTGGAGCAGATGATGGAGTTCTGGTTCCAGTAGAACCGGGTCGACTGGACTGAAGGAGGAAAACATCCTCACTGGACCAGAACCAGAACAACTGTTTACATTTTTATGATGTAAAGCACTTTGAAATGCCTTGCTGCTGAAATGTGCTATGCAAATAAAATGTGACTGAATGACTGATTGATTGATTTATTGATCAGTTGCTGCCATGAGTTTTAATGACTTATTCATGTGTGATTTTAGTTTTATTTCTTATTTAATGGCACCAACAAAGTTTTGTTCACATTTGTAACAGAAAGCTGCTGTGAAGCTCGGTGGTGGCAGGTAGTGATGTGGGTTTGTCGTTACATGATCTCAGTTCAATAAAGTATAAGTTAAGGTCAAGACTGTATCATATGAACCTCAAACCCAGCAAACAGCAGAAGGACAGAATCAGGATGTTTCATGGCCTAGTCAAAGTCCAGATGTTAATCTGAGCTGCAGCTGCTGGAGTGTATTCTAAACAAACATCCGGTTTCTTTTCCTCTGGACGTACACGGCTCAGATCTTTGCTTCAGATCAAACTGTTTGTGAAGGAATCCAGCTGTCTCTCGGCGGTGTGGCGCTGCGACTCGGTTCTGGTTCTGGTCCACATGGATCCGTTTTGCAGACAAACAAAGGGCGGCTCAGTGTTTGCTCCGATGAGACAAAGAGATGCAGAGCAGCAAACCAGAGCAAGATGTGGACATTCTTGTGTTGGGTTGACTCTGACCAGAGATGAGTCACTGGGGGAATAACGGCTGCGGCACGCTAACGTCAGAACGCAGCGCCGCCCGCCGGCTCCCCGCCCAGGGCCACTGATGTGGGCGGCAGGAATTTCTCAGACAGATTCTCAGACACACTGCCTTTCATCAGCTGGGCTCTCCGCCTGCCGCGGCTCAGAGTTTAACAGCAATTATAGAATCACAGCAGAAAGAGTCTGCATCTACTGCTAATGCTGCTAATACTGCTAATGCTGCTTATGCTGCTAATGCTACTAATACTGCTTATGCTGCTAATGGTACTAATGCTGCTAATGCTACTAATACTGGTAATGCTACTAATGCTGCTTATGCTGCTAATGCTACTAATGCTACTAATGCTACTAATACTGCTAATGCTACTTATGCTGCTAATGCTACTAATCCTGCTAATGCTACTAATACTGCTAGTCCTGCTAGTGCTACTAATGCTGCTAATGCTACTAATAACTGCTAGTCCTGCTAGGGCTACTAATGCTGCTTATGCTGCTAATGCTGCTAATGCTACTAATACTGCTAATGCTACTTATGCTGCTAATGCTACTAATACTGCTTATGCTGCTAATGCTACTAATGCTGCTAATGCTACTAATACTGCTAATGCTGCTTATGCTGCTAATGCTACTAATACTGCTAGTCCTGCCAGTGCTACTAATGCTGCTAATGCTACTAATAACTGCTAGTCCTGCTAGGGCTACTAATGCTGCTTATGCTGCTAATGCTGCTAATGCTACTAATGCTGCTAATGCTACTAATACTGCTAGTCCTGCCAGTGCTACTAATGCTGCTAATGCTACTAATAACTGCTAGTCCTGCTAGGCCTACTAATGCTGCTTATGCTGCTAATGCTGCTAATGCTACTAATGCTGCTAATGCTACTAATCCTGCTAATGCTACTAATACTGCTAATGCTGCTAATGCTACTAATGCTGCTAATGCTACTAATCCTGCTAATGCTACTAATACTGCTAATGCTACTAATACTGCTAGTCCTGCCAGTGCTACTAATGCTGCTAATGCTACTAATAACTGCTAGTCCTGCTAGGGCTACTAATGCTGCTTATACTGCTAATGCTGCTAATGCTACTAATGCTGCTAATGCTACTAATCCTGCTAATGCTACTAATACTGCTAATGCTGCTAATGCTACTAATGCTGCTTATGCTGCTAATGCTACTAATCCTGCTAATGCTACTAATACTGCTCGTCCTGCTAGTGCTACTAATGCTGCTTATGCTGCTAATGCTACTAATCCTGCTAATACTACTAATGCTACTAATGCTACTAATACTGCTAATGCTACTTATGCTGCTAATGCTACTAATACTGCTTATGCTGCTAATGCTACTAATGCTGCTAATGCTACTAATACTGCTAATGCTGCTTATGCTGCTAATGCTACTAATGCTGCTAGGGCTACTAATGTTGCTAGTGCTGCAGCCTGATGGAGATCAGCTGCACAAACGATTCCTGAGGAAGGAACAGGAACTGTTCCTGGTTCAGTTCCTGGACAGGTTTGGTTTGGACCAGTGGAGCTGCCTGCCAGTGCGGCGCTCTGGTCACATGATGCCAGAACGAGAAAAATACTAAAATATGTAAATGAACCTAAATTAAGGTCACATTTTCATGGATTTTTTTCTTATTTTTAATCGTTTTCAATGTTTCAGACTCAAATGTTTGTCTCACTGAACATTCCTTGTTCAGTGAGACAAGGAATGACAAGGAGGCATGGTAGTGGAAGCGTCATGCTGAGCCAGTGAAACTTTAACTGCTCTGAAACTCAGCAGCTCCAGAAGGTCAGTGACCCCAACCAAAGGTCAAGTTCAGGCCAGAATTTCAGGATGAACCTAAGATGAACTTTGACCTCTCTAGGTCTAGCTGCTCGATGCTTCGCTTTGTTTTGTTCAATGACCAACCAGAAGTTTGATCCCTGAATCATCCAATCAGCTTCCTGAACGTCCTAGTCCAATTAGAACCACCATCTGAGCCGCCCTTCATCCTGACATCATCGTCATCATCACAAAGACGACAACAAACTAACAGATCCTCATCATGATGATAAAATATATTTATATATTTTAAACATTTTAATCACTGCTCTTACATTTTGTCGTAGCAGGATTACTTAATCTCATAACGTTGGAGTTCATTTCCTGTCAGACTTTTGTGTCAGGAAAAAGTTTGAGTCACCTGCAGGCATCTTCATCCTGTTCTTTAAGTCTGGATGGCTGAAGCTAACGCTAGCTAGTGCTACTATAGCCTCACTAGCTAGCTAGCTTTTTAGTGTCTATATTGGGTTAAGCGCAGATTTATCGATGCTACATGAGTTCTGCTCTATGAAGCTCGGCTCTATGGGAATGAAGGCGGCAGAAACATGAAAATCACAAAAAGCTAAAGCTCCCCATAAAACAACGTTGCTACTAGCGCTAAGGTAAGAGCGACAGAATATGAAGTTTAATGTTTAGTGGATTTTAGACAGATTTCAGTCTGACCTGCTGCGGAGTTTTATTTTATAAATCTGTTACTATGGAGGGAAATCCAGATTAGAAGGAGGAGAAATGGAACCAGACAGAGAGATTAATGGGAAGAACAATTAGTATGAAAGTTTTCAAATAAAGTCAGAATGCGTTCATCTAACGAGGAGAGCCTTTACTCCCTCAGTTAATGTTTCTAATATGGTTCATTGATGTTAATTTCTGTAGTGATTCAGGCTTTAATTCAATTTGGTGAAAACTGCACAAAACTCGACTGCTGGTGTTGATAGGTCAGGTGTCTCTACCTGAGTGACATCACTAACCTGGCCTGTTGAAGCGGCCGGCGATTTTTGAGTCTCATCAGTGACTGAAACTGAAGCTACTTCCAGTCTGAGGAGCTGGTTGCCGTGGCAACTGCAGCTGTCGAGGTCAGACGGAGGCAGGATGGGTTCCTGCGGCTCCTCTGATCAGAGACGGAGCGGCGGGAGATTAAACCAGGGAGAAATGTGGGCTGACACCATCAGATGGAGGCGGTTAGCTAACAGGAAGGATTAGCGCTGCCCTCATGCTAGCTGGAGCGGTGATGCAGAGCAGCAGGTCACTAACAGGAAACATGAGGCGCCTCTCAGATGTCATGCTTCCTGTGAGCAGCTGGAGGTTCTGGTTCTGGTTGAACACGAACCGATTCGCTCTGATATGAGTCAGCTCCACATAATCCGGGTTAATCTGACCTCCAGAGGCGATCCTTTACAGTGCAGCGCTGCGGGTGGTTCAGCTGTTCAGAAACATCAGGAACCTTCACCTGCAGCAGGTAGAGGGGGCGTGGCCTGCACCGAGCCAATGGGCTGCAGCTTCAGGCCACAGAGCCCCCAGCAGGTACCGAGTAGCAGCATTACATCATCAGGATTCCCCCAGACACCAGAATAACTCACTGGGCCGTCTGGAGGCGGAGCATCATCTGGAGGCGGAGCAGGGCGTCATCTGGAGGCGGAGCAGGGCGTCATCTGGAGGCGGGGCATCATCTGGAGGCGGAGCAGGGCGTCATCTGGAGGCGGAGCATCATCTGGAGGCGGAGCAGGGCGTCATCTGGAGGCGGGGCATCATCTGGAGGCGGAGCAGGGCGTCATCTGGAGGCGGGGCATCATCTGGAGGCGGAGCAGGGCGTCATCTGGAGGCGGAGCATCATCTGGAGGCGGAGCAGGGCGTCATCTGGAGGCGGGGCATCATCTGGAGGCGGAGCAGGGCGTCATCTGGAGGCGGAGCATCATCTGGAGGCGGAGCAGGGCGTCATCTGGAGGCGGAGCATCATCTGGAGGCGGAGCATCATCTGGAGGCGGAGCAGGGCGTCATCTGGAGGCAGGGCGTCATCTGGAGGCGGAGCAGGGCGTCATCTGGAGGCGGAGCAGGGCGTCATCTGGAGGCGGAGCAGGGCGTCATCTGGAGGCGGAGCAAGGTGTCATCTGGAGGCGGAGCAGGGCGTCATCTGGAGGCGGGGCATCATCTGGAGGCGGAGCAGGGCGTCATCTGGAGGCGGAGCATCATCTGGAGGCGGAGCAGGGCGTCATCTGGAGGCGGGGCATCATCTGGAGGCGGAGCAGGGCGTCATCTGGAGGTGGAGCAGGGCGTCATCTGGAGGCGGAGCAGGGCGTCATCTGGAGGTGGAGCAGGGCGTCATCTGGAGGTGGAGCAGGGCGTCATCTGGAGGCGGGCGTCATCGCCATGCTGTGGCTTCAGGAGCTAGCTGTTATTTTTATCCTCCAGGTGAAACTCAGATTATGAACATCATGAATGTCTGGGAGAAAGGAGAGAAACAATCCACCAATCAGATTCCACCTTCAGCTCAGATGGTTTCCATGGTGATCTAGTTTGGTTTATTAAATTATAAGAGTTTTCTCTCGGAGTCTGATCCAAACCTGGAGGTCCAGAGTTTAAAATGGATCCACCAGATGCTGAGAATCAGACCCGTGACTCCGTGGCGACCTCTACGTCTCTTCACCTCAACCTGGATCTGCAGAATGTTCACTGCTGGCTCATCCACAGGGTTAGAGGTCAACTAGCCTCCAAGGCCAAACTTGTAAAGTGGAAAAAAACCTTGATTTTCTAATAAATATTAATTTATTCCATTGTGGCTTTTCTTTCTTTCTTTTTTTTACTTTTACATCCTGAACTATAAACTAAACATTAATATTTTAGTGAAATAAATGACTTGTTTCTGTAATTCATGTTGGATCTCAAATAACCTCTATAGTCTGAGTAAAAAGACGTGTTGGACTTTTATTTTTTTTTAGATTTTTGGGTCAGCTAGAGTTTAAGTTGCTCTTTCTCTGAAAAGACTTGATGCAACTTTCAGTTGCCTTATGGTTAACAAATTTGTACCATTTTCTACCATTCCTCTGAACTGCAGTGGTCCGCGCAGGGGCCCCGGGCCGCGCAGGGGCCCCGGGCCGCGCAGGGGCCCCGGGCCGCGCAGGGGCCCCGGGCCGCGCAGGGGCCCCGGGCCGCGCAGGGGCCCCGGGCCGCGCTTTGAGCCCCTGTTTTAAGGCCTAAATAAGTTCTTAGCAGCTCTCAGGGCGGAACGGCGACCAGCGCAAACAACTCAGGAAAAATCTTTCTCTCTTTCTTTCCTCTGATTCAGACAGTTACTCATGGCTCACACGTGTGTGTCGCGCTGCGTGTGAGCCATGTGTGTTTGCGTGTGGCGTGGGCGGGACGAGACCGGCGTGGGCCGATCGAGGCGAGGCTGGAGAACAGCCTGTCTGACGGGCCGCAGAGGAGCAGAACCTGCAGTCCGGGCGGGATGGCCCGGTCCGGTAATCTGGTTAATAGTCTGACAGGAGGAACCATGTGAGCGTTTGATCCGGGCCCAACACGCCCCGAACCGTCTAGACGGACCATCTGATCCCGCACATGATCCCAACGCACCACAACAAACACAGATGGCCAGACTGAGCGAGCGGCTCCTGCAAACAGCCAGAAACTCCCAGGAACTGCGGAGCTCCCGCTGCGGCATGGCCGCTGAAGGCCGCTGGAGCGCGGCCGCCGCATTCCTGTCGTTCCTCCACCTGTAAACGGATCCGCAGCAGCTTCTGGACTCATGACCAGCAACACCGGAAAGTTCAGTAAAATCACAACAAACTGTTTTCACTCTGAGGATGAAACGTGTTTCTGTTGGTCTGAGTCAGCATGGAAAGGGAAGAAGGGCCATCTTAGCAACAGAAAATGGTGGAAAAAGGAAAAAATTATTTTTTAATATTCACTGCAGTTAAGAAGAAAACCTTTTGTGTCAAGAGTCAACAGAAAATAAGACATAAAGGTGATTATATTGAAACTGGCAGTAATACGATGATCCGGTTGATGTGGAACATGGAGACAGAGATCCACTGGATCAGAAACAGCAGAAAAAACAAACAAACGGGAGGAATGAATGAATCTACAGGTGTAGTGATCTGAGGTTTTCTGTGTTTATTTTAGGTTTCTGAGTCTCTGTTGTCCTGTCTTCCCCTTGATTGTTTCACAGGTGTCTCGTTTCAGTGATTGTCCCCTGTGTATTTCAGTCCACCTGTTGTCTCTGTCTCTTGTCGGACCTTGTCGTATGTCTTGTCTGTTAGGTCCAGTCGTTTTGTTGTTGCTACCAGTGGCTAGCCTCGCTTCCGCCCACTGTGCTGCCTGCTGTTCTTGGACTGTTTGAGCTGCTTACCGGTCATCATTAAATATCCATCTTCTTCTGTAACCTGGGTCTGTCTGCTTTCGATCTCACCTCAACACTTCAACATCATGACATTAGGATGACTTACTGTAGCCAGTGGCGCAAAAAGTGGGTATGCTGCGCATGCAACACATAGGGGCGCTGCACCAGAGGGGGCGTCAAAACCCCGTCTGGAGGGGCGGCGCGCCGATGATGTCACTTCACCGCGTCCTTACGCTCCTTCACCTCGCGCACATAACGGGGTAAATGTAGCGAGTTTTACCTTTAACGTGTCGCATCCACCTGAATAATATGTAGTTGCGACCCTGTCTGTAGCAGACATCATGAAACATGAATGTAAAGAACCAAACAGGCTGTACAGAAGAATTAAACTGGAGTGAATCACATTGGAGCTGAATCTGAACTGGACCTGTGAAAAAAAGTCTAAAACTCATCTATAAACATGATTTTTTTTCTTTTTAATCTTTTAGCCAGTTTTCCTTTATAGTGTGCCTAAATGTAATCTGACTTACCAACACAATCTTATCACATGAAATTGAACAGTGAATTTCGCAGTCAGTTCTCTTCTAGTTAAACAGCCAATCGTGTGTGGTTGCTAGGGAAAATATTAAATGTTTGACCAATCAGCATCGCTGAATTTAATGTCTGAATGCGCTGTGAATTTAGCCTCCACCTGTAAAGATGCATTTAAACCAGTAGGTGGCGGTAATGCAAACCAACCGCCAAAAAGCAACAAAGAAGAAGACGCGGGAAAGTTTTGGGCAACTGATAAAGATGATAATGGCGCCGACAGAGGAAGGAAAGAGACTGAGAGCGGAGGAAGTTCCGGTGAGTTTAATTAGCTTTAGCTTCCACGCTGCTCTGCTGGCTCTTTATCTCCTCTGTTCCTCAGCTGCTAATGTTGGTCAGTTCATGACTGGTTTATTTGATGCTAATGTAGGTCCTGTTAGCATAATGCTAATGTAGGTCCGGTTAGCATAATGCTAATGTAGGTCTGGAAAAATGCTGCTCAGATTTGTGTTTCATTGCTAATAGTGATGCTGCTCCTGCTGCTGTTTTAATGTCTGGATGTGTTCTGGCCGCGGTTCTCGTGTTGTCCTGCAGGTGGCGCTGAATCCTGTTTATAACTCGGATTTTAACTGTTAGATTTCGCTGATTGTCAGATGAATCCAGGTGTTTTGCTCGGTGTTAACCAGCAGGTCCAGTCCTTCTGATTTCTGGGTTCATTTCAGCAGCCGTCGTTGTTTCATCCCAAAATATTTTTATGTTTTAGGTTGAAAGTCCTCTGGTGTTATTATCTGACTTTCTTAAGTTTTAATATAATTTATCCTGTTTGTTCAGATGAACTTCCAGGTAATCATTCATTAGTTTGGTGTTTTTCACAGCCTTGAGTCTGATTCAGCGATGCTAGCTGCTGACACTGATTTAATAATCAAATTCTCTATATTTAATACTTTCTTGAACTTTTTTCTGATTTAACCCTTCATGTTATTTTGTATGAAGCATTTTTCCTTCATTTGAATCCAAATTCAGGGAAATCTCCAGGGACATCAGCCCCCTAAGGAGTTTTTCACCAATCGCTTGAAAATCAGAACATGTTTAAGACAGAAATATGTTTAATATGCTTAAGGGTTGAAAATGTTGGATTCGGTAAAGTTATTCTGGTCAAATGTGTTATTTTGTGAATAATATATTTATGTCGTAATCACTCAATACTTGAGTAAACTTTTATGAATCCATTTTTGCTCTAAATTTGTTAAATACACATTGAAGTTACTTCAACTAGAGTAGAAGTTAGAAATGGTTCCTCCCAGTCCAACAGGAGCCATGCTGTCCTCCCTGTCCCCTCCCTGTCCCCTCCATGTCCCCTCCCTGTCCCCTCCATGTCCCCTCCATGTCCCCTCCCTGTCCTCCCTGTCCCCTCCCTGTCCTCCCTGTCCCCTCCCTGTCCTCCCTGTCCCCTCCCTGTCCCCTCCATGTCCCCTCCCTGTCTCCTGTCCCCTCCCTGTCCCCTGTCCCCTCCCTGTCTCCTGTCCCCTCCCTGTCCCCTGTCCCCTCCCTGTCCCCTCCCTGTCCCCTCCCTGTCTCCTGTCCCCTCCCTGTCCCCTCCCTGTCTCCTGTCCCCTCCCTGTCCTCCCTGTCCTCCATGTCCCCTCCCTGTCCCCTCCCTGTCTCCTGTCCCCTCCCTGTCCCCTGTCCCCTCCCTGTCTCCTGTCCCCTCCCTGTCCCCTCCCTGTCTCCTGTCCCCTCCCTGTCTCCTGTCCCCTCCCTGTCCCCTCCCTGTCCCCTCCCTGTCTCCTGTCCCCTCCCTGTCTCCTGTCCCCTCCCTGTCCCCTGTCCCCTCCCTGTCCCCTGTCCCCTCCCTGTCCCCTGTCCCCTCCCTGTCCCCTGTCCCCTCCCTGTCCCCTCCCTGTCCCCTCCCTGTCTCCTGTCCCCTCCCTGTCCTCCCTGTCCCCTCCCTGTCCTCCCTGTCCCCTCCCTGTCCTCCCTGTCCCCTCCCTGTCTCCTGTCCCCTCCCTGTCTCCTGTCCCCTCCCTGTCCCCTGTCCCCTCCCTGTCTCCTGTCCCCTCCCTGTCCCCTGTCCCCTCCCTGTCCCCTGTCCCCTCCCTGTCCCCTGTCCCCTCCCTGTCTCCTGTCCCCTCCCTGTCTCCTGTCCCCTCCCTGTCCCCTGTCCCCTCCCTGTCTCCTGTCCCCTCCCTGTCTCCTGTCCCCTCCCTGTCCCCTGTCCCCTCCCTGTCCCCTGTCCCCTCCCTGTCCCCTGTCCCCTCCCTGTCCCCTCCCTGTCCCCTGTCCCCTCCCTGTCCCCTGTCCCCTCCCTGTCCCCTGTCCCCTCCCTGTCCCCTCCCTGTCCCCTCCCTGTCAGTGAACTGTGTTTATCTGTACTCTGACGGCTCCATGAGGGATGAGAACGGCGATGTGAACTTTGACCTTGTCCTGAGCAGACCTGATGTGGTCTGTAGGAAACCCTCTGGTGCTTCATAACCTGGAAACTAACGGTTTTATTCTCCCAGTTCCCTCTTGAGTAAAAAGAGGTAATAAAAGTTTGAATCTGAGCGTTAAAATAAAGTTTCCTCTGAGAGTCGGATGAGCTCCAGAGCGTCAGTCAGACTCGACTCTTGGCCTGGCGTTTGTGTTCAGTATGTAGAGCTTCGTCAGGAGGATTCGTTCGTTACGTCTTCATGGTTTCCTGGAGGTGCTGATAAAGGTCGACGCGGTCCGATGGAGCCACGTGTTCAGCACTGGAACAGTCGCTGCAGTCCAGCCATTACTCAGTCTAGAGCTATGCTGTGTAGATGCCGAGTCTTAAAACTGAAAGTGAAAGCTGTGTTTTCATCCACTTGTTCTGAGTGAAGTTTTAAAATGTTGCCAAAAAGGAAACATGAATTAGTCGTGTTTCCATCTGCTGGTTTGCAGAGAATCAACCAGCAAAGCATGATGTCATCAGATGTAAACAGGAAGTGGACGTTGCTAACTACCATGAATCAGAGAGAGTTTTCCTCTCCATGCTGCAGGTTTGGGTTTAGAAATGTTTCCCCCTTTGGTAAGGGGAAAGGCACAGACCAGCAGTGATGGGAGCATCTGGTTTCAATCCGTGTTTCTCCTTTAGCCCATTAGCCATTAGCTGTTTTGGAAAAGCCAAAGAACATTTCACATGAAAGTAACTTATTTTGTGTGTGAGAAATTGAGAAAGTTATTGTAGATTTTGTGATTTCCATCAACGTGCTTCAAAGTGAGCAGTGAAACATGACCACTGACAGCTTGGCCTACTTTCTGATTGGCTAACGTGTCTCTGAATCCTCCGGCCACCAGCACAGCTTTGAAATTTAATTCCCAAAGATCCGGCCCTCCTGGCAATGAGGAAAATACACGTCATATCAGAACAAAGTAGCTAACGGAGCAGGACACCGTGAACTCCTCACCTTTGATCCCAATAGACGTTCATTATTCAGAACAGCAGCACGTATAAATATGAGCTAACAGGAATCTGCTCTGACAAACACAACATGTTTATTTTTCTATAGATGGTTGCCTAGTGTTACGAACACTAATAACCTTTAAAATGTCCAATAATCAATCAGCTTCAGAGCCGATATGTCTGCCGGACTCTTTAACTTCGTGTTCTGGTCCAGATGGGAGTGAAGTGTTGAATCCGGCCCAGCATCCAGCTGCTGCTCTGGCTGTGATGGTCCTGTACCTTTCTTCTCCCGAAGCCCCCCGCCCTCAGTCCCAGCGCTTCCTGTCTGTGTGGGACCGCCGGCAGCCACTCGGCCTCATGGGAAATCCAGGGTTTGCCCGCGGCCCATCAGCCTGATGGTATCTGACATCTCGCTTGGGTGAACACTGTGTTCCTTCACAGGAATGTGTGTGTTGACAGCCGAGTCTTTGATGATGCTTGTGGACCTCCGTCAGCGTGTGAGCAACCGGCGGACATCTGATCCGGCAGCGCGCTGCGGCTGGACGGCCAGGAGGAGCAGGGGCTGATGGGAAACATCTCCAGCCATCTAAAGCAGTCCCATACCGCCCAGGATAAAACTACAGCACGGATTGGTTGGTTTCTACTGACTCGTTTATTAAATCATGTTTGTGTCAGAACTCAGTCGTCTTAATTGGACGGTTGGCAGGTTATTCCTGACCGCTTGGATTCCCTCCAGTCTAATGAAACCTTTCAGAACCGAATCACTGGAGAATGGCAGGAAGATCAGTTCTGCCTGTGTGTGTGTGTGTGAGAGAGAGAGGGGGTGTGTTAGCAGACAGGAAGTGCCATCAGACTGTCAGGTGTAGGGACGGATGCCGAGGTAACGAGGTGTCTCATTTGATCATCTCGTCTCCTGAAGAAGTTAAATTCAGTTTCCTGGTTTTTGATGCAGAACAAAAAGCTGAAGGTGACGCTGATGGCCTAGTTAAAACCCTTGAAAGAGCGTTTGGTGTCCATGGTGATGATGATGAAGAAATCAGCTGCTTGGTTCTCAGCCGATCAACAGAAATCAGACAGAACCTGATCCAGGGTCATGATGATGATGAACCAGGGGAACTTTCTACTCGCCTCACAGCAGAAAACAAACGACATGCTATGGTTCTACTGGTGGAACTGGGCTTTAGCTGCTCCCAGCAGAGATTCTATAAGCTGAGAGGAAACCCAGAAGGAAACCAAACTTCTTCTCCATCCTGGTTAAACCAGCTGCTTGTTCTTCAGACGGTTTGGACCCGGGCCGCTGAGAAACCGGTACCTCCTGGAGGCAGGTTGAGGTTTTACATTTTAACTTCTGCTTCTGTTCGCTGATCCAAGAGAATGGGAGAAAACCCAGACTGACCTCTGGAGGCAGATGAGAAAATATTTCTCCACGTTCTCTGCTCCATTTAGACTTGGCTGATATTTTCCTCCGTTTCCTCTGAACTTCGATTCTGGGAATATTATCAGACTGAACGTCCTCATCCTCCACTAGATGGAAACCCGGAAGGACTGGGAGTCTCGTGTTGTTAGCAGTAGAAGCTAACAGCAGCTAATAGATTCAAACACTGAAGGATTTGGAGGTTTTGATGGTGAGAATATATCAACATGCAAACTAACGTGTTGATTTCTGTAGAACCCGCCAACGCTCCGTCATCACCGTAACCGCCGGAGACCAGAACCGCTTGGTCTCACGTCGGCGCCATGCTGGCCTCAGAACGCAGCGTCTGTAAGGAACTGGGCCGACATGGTTCTGATTCTGATTGGTTCTGTTCTGGTTCGGAGCCGTCTGACCGTCTGCAGGACCAATTCATTCTGAGAACATTTCCCTGGTTTCTGGACCAACGTTTCAGCCGAGTCCTTCGCTTGAAATGTCAACGTAAGGAGCCATAAAAACACACACACACACACAGGCAGAGAGACACACACACACACACACACACACACACAGGCAGAGAGACACACACACACACACACAGGCAGAGACACACGCACACACACAGGCAGAGAGACACACGCACACACACAGGCAGAGAGACACACACACACACACAGGCAGAGAGACACACACACACACACAGGCAGAGAGACACACACACACACACAGGCAGAGAGACACACACACACACACAGGCAGAGACACACACACACACACACACAGGCAGAGAGACACACACACACACACAGGCAGAGAGACACACACACACACACAGGCAGAGAGACACACACACACACACAGGCAGAGAGACACACACACACACACAGGCAGAGAGACACACACACACACACAGGCAGAGAGACACACACACACACACAGGCAGAGACACACACACACACACACACAGGCAGAGAGACACACACACACACACAGGCAGAGACACACACACACACACACACAGGCAGAGAGACACACACACACACACAGGCAGAGACACACACACACAGGCAGAGAGACACACACACAGGCAGAGAGACACACACACAGGCAGAGAGACACACACACACACAGGCAGAGACACACACACACACACACAGGCAGAGAGACACACACACACACACAGGCAGAGAGACACACACACACACACACACACACAGGCAGAGAGACACACACACACACACACAGGCAGAGAGACACACACACACACACACAGGCAGAGACACACACACACACACACACAGGCAGAGAGACACACACACACACACACACACACAGGCAGAGAGACACACACACACACAGGCAGAGAGACACACACACACACACACACACACACACACAGGCAGAGAGACACACACACACACACACAGGCAGAGAGACACACACACACACACACAGGCAGAGAGACACACACACACACACACAGGCAGAGACACACACACACACACACAGGCAGAGAGACACACACACACACACACACACACAGGCAGAGACACACACACACACACACACAGGCAGAGACACACACACACACACACACAGGCAGAGAGACACACACACACACACAGGCAGAGACACACACACACACACACAGGCAGAGACACACACACACACACACAGGCAGAGACACACACACACACACACGTGCGCTGCTCCTCCTGGGGTTTCGTGACGTTTCCTCTCAGGTGAATCGTCGCTTCGCTTTGAGGGAAACCCAGAAACATTTTTCTCTGCTGACGATTTGGATTCCAACTGGTCCTAAACGGAGTAAATGACATTTTCTGCTTCATGATAAATATGATGAAAATCCCCAGCAGCTTTACTGTCAATCACTTTCTGTACTTGGATTCTTTAAAAGTTGAAGAGTCAGTGAGTCGGTTCAGCCACCAGGGGGACTCTGAAAGTTTCTCCGTTATTCCCAGACCATCTTCAGCCATCCTCAGAGCGAGACAGGAAGTGGGAGGACGGTGGGACAGGAAGTGGGAGGACGGTGGGACAGGAAGTGGGAGGACGGTGGGACAGGAAGTGGGAGGACGGTGGGACAGGAAGTGGGAGGACGGTCGGACAGGAAGCAGCTCTGCTTGGTTTTCCTTACTTCCACGTTTCATGTTGGTCGTTTCTCCAGATAAACAAGCAGCCAATCGCAGCTGAGCGTCACATTAATAATCGTTAATGATGAAATGGTGAAATGAGCAGCAGAGAGAGAAACTACGATCAGAGAGAACGTTAATTTTAATTTCATCATCATGATATAGTGAATTCAGGAAGTAAAAACTCCCAGGACAAATTTTTAACAGACATCTGGAGGTTTTGTTTGGTTCTCACTCCTCACCAGCAGGAGGCAGCAAAGCTCCAGTAAGGATTACCAGCCACCATTAAACAGACGTGGAAGAAGAAGGTCCGACCTGAGTAACACTTGGTTCATTCAGCAGGACGACGATCTACAGCAGAACTCTGAATGGAAAGACAAAATGCATGTTTCAGAGTGGCCTAGTCAAAGGCCACTCCTGGAGAGTCCTGGTTACAGCAGCTGTTGGGTTCAGGGTGAATGAACTCGGGGTGTGAAGACATTTCTGGTTCTGGCTGAGCTTCGTCGATCTGAGGTTTTCCTCCGGCTCTGAGCGACGGCGTGACGGCGCGTCGCCCTGCGGGAACGCGCCGTCACGCCGCGTCGCCCTGCGGGAACGCGCCGTCACGCCGTCGCCCTGCGGGAACGCGCCGTCACGCCGTCGCCCTGCGGGAACGCGCCGTCACGCCGTCGTCATGCGGGAACGCGCCGTCACGCCGTCGCCCTGCGGGAACGCGCCGTCACGCCGTCGTACTTCATCTTCACAGCCGACTCGCTGAATGACTTCCTACTATTTGGTATTCAGGAACAGGAAGCCTGACGGGTCCAGATCACAGCCGTTAATAAAAACACGTCATTAATGAGCTGAAGACTCAGAGCAGCAGGAAATGAAACCAGTTCAGAGATGAAGGAGTGAAGAGATGAATGCATGAACCCTGTGACTCCAGCTCATCTCATCCGCCACATAGAAGCTCATTAAACTCGTCTGACGTCAGTTTTCCTGTGTGTCGGAATCCGTGCACTCGCACCTTGTTATTTCAGGTCTCTGTCAAACAACGCCGCCTGACTTCCTGTCTCATCGCCATGGTGATGGCTGTGCCTCGCGCCGCTGTCCGAGCTCTGCAGCCATCATTACCGTCCGCAGCAGTAATGAAGGTGAGTCACCGGCAGCTCTGATTGGACCAGAGGCGCCTGCAGCACTGGGGCGCAGATACCGAAGGTCACAGAGCTCATGGAAGCTGACGCTCCGCTGCCACTCAGACCAACTTCACCTCACGGCTGGAACCGCAGCCTGGCACCAGGTTTAATTAAAGTCCACCTGCAGCACAAAGTCCAACCAGAACCGAAGGGAAAAGAACATTTTTACATTTTATTTCTACATTTGGAATAAACTGACGCCACTAAATCTGGTTTTCCTCCTTCAGTCCGGTCGACCCGGTTCTACTGGAACCACAACATCTGCTCCACCTCCAACTGCTCTGAGTCAAACCAACCTGTTCCCCTCCTGGCCTGTGGGGGCGCTGCACCAAGAACCACTGAAGGAAACGACACAAAACCTCTGAAGACACTGAGAGCAACTTCCTTCTTCACCAGATGGAAACAAGATGGAGGATTTTAGCGGCTGGAGGATTTCTCTTTAGGCTAAAGACCAGGAGCCATTTCTGCTGCTAGCGCTAGGCTAGCAGGTTAGCTTTGGTTGGATTTACCCAGAATGCCCTGTGCTGTAGTCCACTTCCTGTTTCTGGTCCGTGTGTGTGTTAGCTGTGTGTTAGCAACGTGTGTGTGTGTGTTAGCAGCGTGTGTGTGTGTTAGCAGCGTGTGTGTGTGTTAGCAGCGTGTGTGTGTTAGCAGTGTGTGTGTGTGTTAGCAGCGTGTGTGTGTTAGCAGCGTGTGTGTGTTAGCAGCGTGTGTGTGTGTTAGCAGCGTGTGTGTGTGTTAGCAGCGTGTGTGTGTGTTAGCAGTGTGTGTGTGTGTGTGTGTGTTAGCAGTGTGTGTGTGTGTGTTAGCAGCGTGTGTGTGTGTTAGCAGCGTGTGTGTGTGTTAGCAGTGTGTGTGTGTGTGTGTTAGCAGCGTGTGTGTGTGTGTGTTAGCAGCGTGTGTGTGTGTTAGCAGCGTGTGTGTGTGTTAGCAGCGTGTGTGTGTGTGTTAGCAGTGTGTGTGTGTGTGTTAGCAGTGTGTGTGTGTGTGTGTGTTAGCAGCGTGTGTGTGTGTTAGCAGCGTGTGTGTGTGTTAGCAGTGTGTGTGTGTGTGTGTTAGCAGCGTGTGTGTGTGTGTGTTAGCAGCGTGTGTGTGTGTGTGTTAGCAGCGTGTGTGTGTGTTAGCAGCGCGTGTGTGTGTGTTAGCAGCGCGTGTGTGTGTTAGCAGCGTGTGTGTGTGTTAGCAGCGCGTGTGTGTTAGCAGCGCGTGTGTGTGTTAGCAGCGCGTGTGTGTGTGTTAGCAGCGCGTGTGTGTGTTAGCAGCGCGTGTGTGTGTTAGCAGCGCGTGTGTGTGTGTTAGCAGCGTGTGTGTGTTAGCAGCGCGTGTGTGTGTTAGCAGCGCGTGTGTGTTAGCAGTGTGTGTGTGTGTTAGCAGCGTGTGTGTGTGTGTTAGCAGCGCGTGTGTGTGTGTTAGCAGCGTGTGTGTGTTAGCAGCGCGTGTGTGTGTTAGCAGCGCGTGTGTGTTAGCAGCGCGTGTGTGTTAGCAGCGCGTGTGTGTTAGCAGCGCGTGTGTGTGTTAGCAGCGTGTGTGTGTTAGCAGCGCGTGTGTGTTAGCAGCGCGTGTGTGTGTTAGCAGCGCGTGTGTGTTAGCAGCGCGTGTGTGTTAGCAGCGCGTGTGTGTTAGCAGCGCGTGTGTGTTAGCAGCGCGTGTGTGTGTGTTAGCAGCGCGTGTGTGTGTGTTAGCAGCGCGTGTGTGTGTGTTAGCAGCGTGTGTGTGTTAGCAGCGCGTGTGTGTGTTAGCAGCGCGTGTGTGTGTTAGCAGCGCGTGTGTGTTAGCAGTGTGTGTGTGTGTTAGCAGCGCGTGTGTGTGTTAGCAGCGTGTGTGTGTGTGTGTGTTAGCAGCGTGTGTGTGTGTTAGCAGTGTGTGTGTGTGTTAGCAGCGTGTGTGTGTTAGCAGCGTGTGTGTGTTAGCAGCGTGTGTGTGTTAGCAGCGTGTGTGTGTTAGCAGTGTGTGTGTGTGTGTTAGCTGCTGGTGTTTGACTGTCTCATTTCCTCACTTTGAAAATCTACTTTATTAAATTTCTCTAATCCTATTGTGACGACTCGGCGGCGTAAAACGATATCAGGCCAGGAAATTAAACGGACGACACACACACACACACACACACACACACACACAGCCTGCATGGAGACTTCTACCTCTGCGAGGACCGCTCCACATTGTGGCTCTTCATCACTTCAGAGCCTCAGAGGCTGTTCGAGTGTGAAAACTTGGATTTTGTGGTTTTATTACTGAAGGAGTCTGGAGAACGGCTTCATCTGATCCGACCTGAGACAGGAAGCAGATAAACAGATGGATCAGAGCAGCGCCTACAAACTCTGGAAACTAAATCTGATCATTTAACCAGTGAAACAAAATCAACACAAACACCAAAATGTAAGTTATGGATAAACACATTTATTTTATTTATATAATGGTATCTTTAATCCACTTGACACCAAATTAATTTAGAGAAATGTTAAATAAATAACCTATAAAAACAGATTTTACTCAGTTTGTGTTATCGGTGGCAGCGTTGGGCCTGTAGGGTCGGGGCGTTTGGTGCCAAGGACAAAATTATTCCATATGATCAGAAATGAGCTCAGGGAAGTTTATTAAACTTTAATGTTTTGATCTGGAGAAGGAAAACTGTTTTCTGTGGCTCCTTGGTCTCCAGGTGTGTGTGTGTGTGTGTGCATGGATGTTTTTTATTAATATTCTATAATCAGATTGAACTGGAGTCAGATCTGATGTTCTGATCTGCTGATCAGATTTTATTAAACAGGAGATTAATGATGAAACCTGATGAGGAAATTTATTCAGTTTCATCTTAAAATCAGAATCTATGAAATAAGAGTCGCATCGATGCAGGTTAAAACTGGACCTGATGCTGAGCTGGTTCTGGTTTAGATGCAGAACAAAACATTCACCTGACCGGTTGGATCAGAACCTGATTGGTCTGGTTAAACTTGGATGGCTCATATTGATGTTTATATTTGTCGTCATGACAACCGAGGATGGAGAAGCTGCTGATGTTTTTCTATATGATCAGAATATTTTGACTTCACAGAGAAACTTGGAAACTGAATCAGTTTATTTCTGTTAAAACTGTTTTTTTGTTTTGTTTTTCTTTCAAACTTCTATCAGCATCAAGATGATTCTGGGTTTTCTGCTGATCCAATGCAGTCGTGTTCTGGGACAGAACCTGAAACCCAGAACCTCAGAAACGGTTTCTATCAGGAACTCTGGTGTGTCTGGATGATGCCATGAATTTACTGAAAGTGACACAAAACAGATTTAAACTCTGCTGACCTACTGTGGCGTTTTGGGCCAGACTAGGAAAAAATAATTATAAAGTCATCATATAATCAGATTAAAGATCCAATATTAGCAGAAACGGGTCGTGGTTACGGGAAAAGCCATCATCAGTCTGAGGCTCTTTGTTAGAAATGGGAACCGTCGTTTCAAAGTTCAGCTGCTGATGATAATTTGATCATAAAAAGTATTTTATCTGTAAAACTTCCCCTGATGCTCGTCGTTCCTCATATTTGCCTTCTGATGAAACTACTGCACAGTTCCCCCAACACCACGTTATTATCTTAATATTTTATTATGTTGGTAATTCCCTTTCCCAGCCTGGTGGTGGCGCTCCGCCAGGTTAACCTTTACTGCAGGCGGCGCCCCCTAGGGAGGGTGTGGTGTCATGATGGGTCAGGCTTTAGCTCCAACCCAGACTCGTCACCGTCAGGTTGAAAGGTCAATGAATGCTGGTTTCCATGGTGACGAGGTGGAGCACCTGTCTGCAGACGCCCTGGTGGTTCCAGGTCCATGTAGCCAGAACCAGAACCATCCGGACCCGTTCTCAGCTGCCTCTGAGTGCAGAGCTGGTGGGCCTTACTGGTTTGGAACCAGTGTGTTGGCGCTGGGCCCTGGTGTTGCCTGCTGGGGTTACTGGTGAATAATTAGCGGCTGGATGGAGACGCGGCGCTGGTGGCGACGCTTCCAGGGAAAACCAGCAGGCGGTTTGTGGTCCGGGTCCACTGATGTGGAAACCAGAGTCTGAGCCGAGCAGCAGATAAGAACTCCCAGCTGAGACCTCATTAATGCCTCAGACGAGCGTTTAGACACGCAGCGCGTCGCAGCAGCAGCCCGTAAACCAGCTGCATGCTGGGAAGCTTCACGGCCAAACCGCTGACCGCTAACCAGGCCTGCTGACCTGAGACGGCTTCTGCGGGCTGGAATAAACCGGGTCGGGCCTCATTTACATTTTATCCAGCGATTAACATAACTGCTGAGGAGAAGCGGGTCCTGCAGACATTCCTGCGCCGGCGGTGGAAACCGAGGCTTCCTGACTGCAGCTCCGCCGCAGCACTGGTTCTTCACTGGTTCTGATGGTGGGACTCAGTGGGAACACTGGGCACGCTCAGACCGCTCAGTTTCACGTCTGCAGAGGAGATCAGCATCAAACATAACAGGTTCTGTTCTCTGAACCGGAACAACTGAGAGCCTGATGGTGTTTCTGTACAAACATCAATAAAACGGCGTCCATGTTCAGTCTGCCATATTTAATCCAGACTGCTCTGATTCTCCAAACAGAAAACCTGAAATGAGTCACTGGATGTGAATTTTAGACTAAACAAACTTTGTGAACTAAACATTGGTGCCTGTTATTCATTTCCAAGAAGGTTTTATAACTCAACATTTTTCCTGCTAAATTTGTACAAATGTTGCTCATAATTTACATTCAAAGAGACGAGAAGGTCAAAACGTTTACCGTAAACCAAAGGGTCGAGTCAGCGTCGTCGTTTTTTCTGCTGGCAGCTTCAAGGCTGAGTTTCATATTTAAACCAAACGTTGGTCATGGAGCCCGACCTGCTTCCAGATCATCTTTGAGTTAATAACTGTTCGTGTGATTCAAACCAAAATCCAATGTGAACGAGGTTTTCACGCTTCCTGTTTGTTTTTCCACTTCCTCAAACGTCTCCGTCCCACCGGAGGGATGACCAGGAAGCCTGTTGATACAATTGAGCTCTGCTGCCACCTACTGACTGGAGGCTACGCCAGCTCCTCGCCCCCTCAGGGTGGCTCCAGTATGTGAGAGGGCTAAGCTAAGACGGTTTGTTCAGAACCGGACCAGAACCAGCTGGTTCAGCCACTGAAGCCGATTTTAACCACCAGGACGGTTCTGGTTAGAGGTCAGAGGTCATTCCCTGTGCCCTCTGGGATGCTGCTCGGTCTGAACCATCAGTGGTTTTACTGAGGCGTTGTCGGGTTCAGAACTGATTCTGATAAAACTGACAGTTCGGACCGTTCTCTCAGACTGGAGCGGCACTGGGAACCAGTTGAGCCTCCAAATGTTTGTCCAAACTTCCCGGGTCGGCGTTCCCACCTGCTGGATTTTCCCAGCAGCCTCTGATCCTGCAGGGGAAATGGCTGAGCTGTCACACCCTGCGTACTGTAAGCTAACCCTCACAGGCTGTCATTTGTGATAATTGGCCTCAGTGATTTTATTCCTGCGCAAATCGTCCATGTCTGTAATTTGTCAAGAAAAACATCCGTGTTAAATTATCCGAAGTGCTTTCATTAGCAGCATCGGATCGTCTCCACCCACTCCTCTCAGCGCCCCTCATGTTTGTCATCACAGTAGCTACCTCTACGGTTAATGAGCAGCAGGTTTTATAGGAGACAAAACGAGCTCGTTAACGACAGAAAACACTCTGACCTGCTGCTGGTTTAACTGGCCAGAGATGATCTCCTGCAGCTGAATGGCTTTAATTAAACTTAATGGAGGAGATGTTTGCTGTAAGCCGGCCGCTGTGTCACGTGTCTGGAGGAAAAACTGGAAAACACTTTACAGCTGATTCTGGCCTCAGGAATCCTCTCTAAGTAAGAAGAGAGCAGCTGAAGAGCTTTAGAGTTTATGAATGTAGAAAGCTTCTGATGACAGAAGTGGAGAACAGGAAGTTTCTCTCCACCATGGAGGAAAACGAGCATCAGCGCCTCTGCATCAAAAATGAGGGAACGGAGTCGACATGTGGCTGCTGATCGTATTCGCTGTCATGGATTCAGCAATCAGTGGCACACGCTGCTAGCTAAAAGCTAGCTATGCTAACACAAAATAACGAATAAAAAATGTTTTTGAAGCTAGCAAACATGCTAAAGCGCTAAATGAAAGACAGCTCATCTATTAGCGGCTTAGCGGAAGGACACCCACCACTGCCAGCCATGATGGAGGCCAAAATGGCCGTCGTGACGGACGCCATGTCAATGATATGAAACTATTTCACTAAGGCATCGTTTCATCTCGACCTCACTGCTTCCCCACCCTGGATCACCTCGTTTCAGGTGAACCACCTGCCTCGACTCTTCAGAATAAAAGCCCGTTGAGTAACCAGCTCATCAGTTAAAATGAAGCTGAAGGTTTTATGTTGGGAGCCTCCCAGCGGTCTGTGATCCGAGGACAGAGCCGCCGACTGTAGGTCTGTCCTGGCTTGATGTGGTTTTGTTGAGTCATCCCAGTTCGGTCCTGTCATTACGGCTAACGGCTCTGAGAGCTAAACTCGCCTGCAAACCGAGTCTGAAGTTTAATCACTGACCTCATGAGGCGTTTGTTCCCACAGCAGCAGCCCCCACTTTCCTTACCGTCATCCCAGAATGAAAACAGTTTTATTCCTGTTTCCTCCCAGATCATGACCTCATGCAGCAGCAGGCTGACGGGTCTGGCTGCCGTTCGCTGGGGTTTCCTGGGATGCAGCTGGAGCTTTACAGGCTGGCTCTGCTGCAGCTCTGACTCATTCAGGGACGGCGTGGAAAACAGAAGTTTGAAGTCTCATTACGATGTTTCCACTGAGGAGCACAACAGAAATGACCCGGCCTGTTCAGACGCTCATTTGGTTCTTAAAACCTGCAGAACCGCCGTACAGGTTCTGCTGCTGACCCAGTTCGGTCCGGCCTTCAGCTGATTGATAGATGGACTCGCATCATCCGACTCTAGGACGTTTAGATATGCAGAAGAGGTCAAAGGTCACTCAGTGATGTCCTCCATCCTGTCCAGAGGACATCGTCCCAGAAGCCTTTGCTCTGCTAACCTCAGTTCTGCCGCCATCTTGTTTCTAGAGAGAAGAAGATTTGTCCCTCAACCCTTCCAGACTTGTTCTGGGTCATGACCTTTAACCTTTAGCCTGCTGGCTGAGGCCTGGAGAGGTGAGATTCCTCTGAGCTTCACGCTCTGATGTCTGGAGGAAGGTGAACTTCAGCTGGTTAGAATATGACCTTTGACCCCTCCCAGGTTGATGGGCAGCAACAGTTTCAGCTCTGATGTCACTGATGATGTCTGAGAGTGAAACTGAAGATCTGAGCTGGATGTTGAAGATCTGACTGTTAATCAGTCGGAGTGACTCTGGTGTGTTTCTGGTATGTGAGAAAACTGCTGCAGCATCCCGCAGTGCTGCTGTGCACTGCAGCACAGCAGCACGCTCAGCCGTTCCTCTGAGAGCTCAGAGTTTATCTCCTGCAGGATTCCAGAGTGTAAATCCTCCAGCCTGTATGTTATTTACGTTCTGACTTCCCTCAGAGCTGCTGGAGGCTTGGCAGCTCTGAAGTTAAACAGAGCAGAGCGGAGGAGCGGCGGGGCTTCAGCTGACCTTTGACCTCTCTCTCAAACTGTCAGGCCTTTAATGAAGCTGCTGAGGGAGCGAAGCCCCGGCTGGAGCCGCTCCAGCATTCTGAACCGTCACCGCGTCACGTTTTGAAACGTGTGTGACAGAGAAACCTTCACTCTGCTGCAAACGCTGGGAAAACCTGTGTGTGTGTGTGTGTGTGTGTGTGTGTGTGTGTGTGTGTGTGTGTGTGTGTGTGTGTGTGTGTGTGTGTGTGTGTGTGTGTGTGTGTGTGTGTGTGTGTGTAAGAGAGAGAGGACAGAAAACAGCAGCCTGCTTCCTTTGTGTACATCCTTCAGACTTTAATAGTGAAGCCTAAACCAAAGAATACTGTAAAATAAATAAGAATAAAAAATGCCACAAGCACGTTTCATTTACAACAAAGCAAAGCAACATACTGGAATCTGGCTTCCATATATACAGAATAAAAAATATACTTTTTATTCTTTGTCCACTCTTGTTCAGTGTCAGTATTTATATTATTCTTACTTTTATATAAAAAGAACAGCATCTAAACACGTACAGCCATGTTTTACTAACTTGCTCTTTTTTTAGCACTGATATTTAAATTGAGTCCATAAACATGGAGGAACTCAAACACCATGAAACCAGGGACTTATTTAAACCTTCAGCACTGAGCTGCTTTCTCAACTGGAACCAGGTGAAGAGCATTGTGGGAAATGGAGTTTTTAATGTGCAGGGCAGCAGAGACAAACATGATCTGTAGAAACTTAATAGCTTCCAGAGACTACATGAGTTTGACATGGATTAACATCAGTTATTGACCTTTCCACACGTCTGAACAGTTTTCTGAAGGTTTAAATTGATCTTAATGAATCCGAAGGTCAGACGGACTCTTTGGTGTTCGAACAGGAAGATTTAATCTGTTTTCTGCTCTGGGTTTAATTTACGACAGACTAAAACCATTTTCTGCTCTGGGTCTAAATGATCTCAGCTGCAGCGACAGGAAATCTGTTCATTCAGAAAAATTCATCTGAAACATGGAGCCATGAACAACCTGCATGAATCCTAAACATTAACATCTCCTTCAGGACTCAGATAAATACTTTAATAATTCCCATTAAATTATGATAATCAGGATTAGACTGAACCTTATGGATCTGATGGTGATTCACTTTTGGTCTGATGAACTGAACTGATTTGGTTCTGGAACCAGAATCAGTTCAGTTTCTCATAAAGTGCCTTCAGATGATCAGACGCAACGTTTAACTGAGCATCAATATGCAAACATGAATAAATATGGAACCAATCAGACGTCCTGTAGGGGACTTTAACCCCGTCAGGTTTGTTTTTATGGATCTGATCCGATACTGATAAAGAACCGACCCGGTTCATCGTTCTGTAGGCTGGAGTCTCTCAGGTGAAACCAAACGGATGTTTTCTTCCCAGCAGGTCATTAAACTTGCAGCTTTAAATGTTACTGTAGCTTGAAATGGTTTGGCCTTTCAGAGGGACCCATAAGAACCACAACCAGAAGGCTTCTCCCTCCAAGTCCAACATTTTCTTCTCTAACGACCTAAAAAATGTTTTATTAATCAAAGATGATTAATTTTGATCTCCAGGGGAATCATTTGAATTAACGCCATGTTTCACTGGTTCCCAACGCAGCAGGGACCAATCGGAAGCCTTGAACCGTGACATGTGACCTGTTGACCTCTGACCTGAACTCAAGTCGCTATAGTGCAAAAAATAACACAACGTTTGTAACGCTTCTTAAACATGAAAAAACTGAAAAATAACACAAAATATTAACAAGAATAACATTAATATTATTAATATACTTACTAACAATAATAAAATTAATAACATCAACATGGTTACCATGGTAACATAAAGAAGTGTTTGGTTCCAGCAGCCGAGCCAACTTGTTTCGTTCAAGTATCTCTCAACACACACACACACACACACACACACACACACTCCACGATGTACACTTCGACAGGGTAAAGGTGTCTCCGCTCCAGAAGCAGATGCAGGACAGGAAACAAGTTGCATAGTTTGAGATCTTTTTGTTTGCAGTTTTTCAGGCCCCTCGTCTCTCTGAAGTCCCACTGGTGCAGCGGTTCCTGAACGCCACATAAATACGCCTTGCTCCCTCCGTTTGTAACAAAAATATATTAGCTATTCATTTGTTTATCTTTTTTTCCTGGTTTTTCAGAAAGTGCCATCGAGACTCTGGCTGAGTTTGACTCAGCAAGTCTGGAGACGAGTTTCCGTCCGAGAGAGCGACCCAGAGGAAGGCGGGCGCTGCTGCCTCCTCCGTCCTCTCCGGTCCGGTTCGGTCCGTCCCGTTCGGGTCCGAGTGTTTACGAGCAGCCGCACTCCTCCACGATCATGTCCTTGATGTCCTTCTTGATGATCTTCTGCTCCTCGTTGTAGTAGAGCATGGACATGGCGCGTAGCCGGGTGGGCACGCAGCACGACCGCAGGTTCTGGAAGGGGGTGTAGCCCCGCATGCGGTAGTGGCTGATGACGGTGGAGTGGAAGGACAGCGTGGAGCCCGCGATGCTCGCCACGTGAGACGGGCACTCGCCCTCGCAGTAGTTGGCGTGGTAACCGGACGGCGCGATGATCCAGTCGCTCCAGCCGATGTCCTTGAAGTTGACGTAGAACTGCCTCTTGCAGCAGACCCTCACCTTCCCGTCGCACTCCAGGCCGCGCTTCCTGCGCCGCCGAGCGTCGCCTCCGTCGCCCTGCCGCACCACGGCCATGAGGAAGGGCCGGTGGGACTGCTCCCTCTGGTTGCCGCCGGAGACCAGGACCAGCGTGGCGCCGGAGTCGCTGCAGAGCGGGCAGGACACCCGCAGGCTCAGCGCGCTGCTCCGCCGGCTCTCCAGCAGCGCCTGCACCGCCGCGGACACCGGGAAGGTGTGCCAGCCGCTGCGCCGCGTGTCCACCGTCTTCTCGGCCAGCAGGACCTCGTCCTGCGGCGGCCCGAGGTGTCCGCGTTGCTGAAACAGGCGGATGGTGACTTTGGCTCGGCTGCGGTTGGTTTTGGCCAAGCGGAGGAAGAGCCAGACGTTGGCCTGCTCCACCAGGGACATGTCGCCTCCATCCTTAGACAGGACAAAGTTCACCAGACCCTGGGATTCACCTGGAGAAACAGGGAGAGGACAGCGTTAGGTCACCTGCTCTGCTCTCTGATTGGCTGGCAGGTCAGACCAGCCCAATGAGACTTCCTGATCAACAACCAGAAAGTTATTTAAATCATCATCATCACCTTCAAAAACGAAGGAAAACGTGACGAGAATTGAGTTTTACACCCCAAACTACTGGCTACCATGACAACAAACACAGAGATCGGTGTGTGTGAGCCACATCAGACACAGACACACTCCCCGCTGACTCGGCATCAGCGGTTGGAGGTTTTTATAGCAGCTAATTGTTCCCACCAGGACCCTCGTGGTCATCCTGCTGCCGGGTCTGACGGTGAGACGGCTCCGAACCTCCAGAACCAACGTGGTGGAAAACCTGCAGCTTGTGGCTTCGTTGGAGTGAAAACCTCCCGAGGACTTTAACTATGACGAAAACACGGATTCCTCCTAGAAAGTTCTTCATTCAGGAGTTTCTCCTCCAGAAATCGGTTTGGCGTTCTGCTGCTGTTCCTGCTGGTAAAGATGAGTTGTTCCTCCCTACAGTCACCTGGTGGATGCTTACAGCAGCAGAACCAGGCTGGTGAAAGACTTCCTGGACCTTTGCTCTCCAAACGCCTCCGTCTCTGGTCTGGGTCGATGTTTGGTGCTGACAAGCTGCATCGGGTTTCCACTCTGTGGGTTTTACGGCTGTTCTTCCTCTGGTTGCTCACATGTGGTGCAGCTTTATGTTTCCTGGCAGCCTGGAGGCCGGAGCGACTCCCAGCCTGCTCTGCCTCATGGGCAACAGAACGCAAGTCACGACTTCAGAGTTTATGAATGTCAACAGCAGCGATGCTCAGTTAGACGGTGTGAATGGGCGACGTGTGTGTGTGTGTGTGTGTGGAGGCGGGCAGCGATTCACTGAGTCCATTAGAGCGTCTTAAGAGACGTTTGGAGGCGATTATCTCACTTAGATCATCATCACCTCCAGGAGACAGAAAGTAAAGGGTTCTGTTCATTCATCCTTTCTGAGGACCGGCTGTACTGGACTGGGCCACAGAACCGGCCGGTTCTGGTTCCAGACACTGCCTCTTCTTCTACTTGGCTAAAACCTGTGGGTTTGGCTCACTTTACGGTCCTGCAGAAGAAGCTCAGTGTGGTCCAATCCATCTTTTAGAACCAGAACCGAGACAGACGGCTCAGTTCAGGATACCAGAACCAACAGAACTGCTCATCAACCTGGAACAGGAGGAGCTGAAGCCCAACGGGAATAATCTGGACCTTCATTAAGCCCCGCCCACTTTAAATCAAGATGGATAAATTTCATCGTATTTTAATTGAGAAAACCCAGAGATCAGGTTGAATGCAGATGTTCTGGTTCCATCAGCTGCAGCTCGTCTTACTGTAACAGAACCGGTTCTACCAGTGGGGAGAAACTCCAGCTGGCTTTTCTGCTGCTGGAAGAACCAAGAAGTTTGTCTCTGAAGTGAGAAGCAAATAAAAATCCATGTGACTAATAGATGAAAACCCGACGCAGCTTGGCAGAAGAGCCGATCTGAACATTTTTCATTTTTTCTCATGAACTTCTGCTCCGGCTTTAATGAAAACAATCTGCAGAATGCATCCCATAATTGTCCGTCACTGTGGGGAATTTTGAAGCCGCTCCAGATGCAGATTCTGTGGATTGTTCCTGTCGAGTCGTTAAAATTATCTGTGGCTCGTTGTGAGAACATTTACGATCAAAACAAACATAAAAATCTGAAGTTCTGACACAAAGTTGGACCCCAGCAGTCAGGAATATATTGGGGTTCTGGATGCGTTGGGCCGACCTGCGGTGGATCCGAGTTCAGGACGAGCGCCGTCGACTGCAAGTAAGAAATTCACCAGGTCCACTCAGCGGAGGACAGAACCTCTTCAGTCGTCTCTTCACATCCTGCATCTTCTGTCCAGCTGAGCATTTTATATCGACTTCTGTTCTTCATAGTAACTGTATGAACTGTTACTATGAACCATAGTAACGCCATAGTAACAACAATGTTCTGAATTGGTGCTGCAGAAACAAATTGAAAATAAATTTGGTTAAGGTTAGCATTATTCTAGTCATTGTTTGGGAAAACATTGGTTAGACATAAATACAGTTACTATAGCGTTACTATGGCATTACTATGGCGTTACTATGGCATTACTATGGCGTTACTATGGTGTTACTATGACATTACTATGGCGTTACTATGGCATTACTATGGAGTTACTATGGTGTTACTATGGCGTTACTATAACGTTACTATGGCGCTACGATGGCGTTACTATGGCATTACTATAGTGTTACTATGGCGCTACGATGGCGTTACTATGGTGTTACTATGGCGTTACTATGGTGTTACTATGACATTATTATGACATTACTATGGCGTTACTATAACGTTACTATGGCGCTACGATGGCGTTACTATGGCATTACTATAGTGTTACTATGGCGTTACTATAACGTTACGATGGCGTTACTATGGCGTTACTATAACGTTACTATGGCGCTACGATGGCGTTACTATGGTGTTACTATGGCGTTACTATGGCGTTACTATAACGTTACGATGGCGTTACTATGGTGTTACTATGGCATTACTATAGTGTTACTATGGCGCTACGATGGCGTTACTATGGTGTTACTATGACGTTACTATGGTGTTACTATGACATTACTATGGCATTACTATGGCGTTACTATGGTGTTACTATGGCGTTACTATAACGTTACTATGGCGCTACGATGGCGTTACTATGGTGTTACTATGGCATTACTATAGTGTTACTATGGCGCTACGATGGCGTTACTATGGTGTTACTATGACGTTACTATGGTGTTACTATGGCGTTACTATAACGTTACGATGGCGTTACTATGGTGTTACTATGACGTTACTATGGTGTTACTATGGCGTTACTATAACGTTACTATGGCGCTACGATGGTATTACTATGGCGTTACTATGGCGTTACTATAACGTTACTATGGTGTTACTATGGCGTTACTATAACGTTACGATGGCGTTACTATGGTGTTACTATGACGTTACTATGGTGTTACTATGGCGTTACTATAACGTTACGATGGCGTTACTATGGTGTTACTATGACGTTACTATGGTGTTACTATGGCGTTACTATAACGTTACTATGGCGCTACGATGGTATTACTATGGCGTTACTATGGCGTTACTATAACGTTACGATGGCGTTACTATGGCGTTACTATGGTGTTACTATAACGTTACTATGGCGCTACGATGGCGTTACTATGGTGTTACTATGGCATTACTATAGTGTTACTATGGCGTTACTATAACGTTACTATGGCGCTACTATGGTGTTACTATGGCATTACTATAGTGTTACTATGGCGCTACGATGGCGTTACTATGGTGTTACTATGGCATTACTATAACGTTACGATGGCGTTACTATGGCGCTACGATGGTATTACTATGGTGTTACTATAACGTTACTATGGCGCTACGTTGGCGTTACTATGGTGTTACTATGGCATTACTATAGTGTTACTATGGCGTTACTATGGCGCTACGATGGCGTTACTATGGCGTTACTATGGTGTTACTATGGCGCTACGATGGCGTTACTATGGCGTTACTATGGCGCTACGATGGCGTTACTATGGTGTTACTATGACGTTACTATGGTGTTACTATGACGTTACTATGGTGTTACTATGGCGTTACTATAACGTTACGATGGCGTTACTATGGCGCTACGATGGTATTACTATGGCGTTACTATGGCGTTACTATAACGTTACGATGGCGTTACTATGGCGTTACTATGGTGTTACTATAACGTTACTATGGCGCTACGATGGCGTTACTATGGTGTTACTATGGCATTACTATAGTGTTACTATGGCGTTACTATAACGTTACTATGGCGCTACTATGGTGTTACTATGGCATTACTATAGTGTTACTATGGCGCTACGATGGCGTTACTATGGTGTTACTATGGCATTACTATAACGTTACGATGGCGTTACTATGGCGCTACGATGGTATTACTATGGTGTTACTATAACGTTACTATGGCGCTACGTTGGCGTTACTATGGTGTTACTATGGCATTACTATAGTGTTACTATGGCGTTACTATGGCGCTACGATGGCGTTACTATGGTGTTACTATGGCGCTACGATGGCGTTACTATGGCGTTACTATGGCGCTACGATGGCGCTACGATGGCGTTACTATGGTGTTACTATGGCGTTACTATAACGTTACTATGGCGCTACGATGGCGTTACTATGGCGTTACTATAGTGTTACTATGGCGTTACTATGGCGCTACGATGGCGCTACGATGGCGTTACTATGGTGTTACTATGGCGTTACTATAACGTTACTATGGCGCTACGATGGCGTTACTATGGCGTTACTATGGCATTACTATAGCCTGGAGGCACTTTACCAAGAAAGTTTTTTCAGTTCAACACAACTAATGCTGTTTATTAGTTCAGTTAATAATTAAAAGTAGTTTTAAAAGTTTTTATCTAAGTAATTCACAGAAAATCAGTTTAATTTGTAGAGCAGAACTGAGGAAATGAGGATCAGGAAAATTTTTCCCCTCAACATTAAATGGTAATGTCCAAATAGATCACTTTACAGTCCTGCAGGTTCTGGTTAACACGACCAGAACCTGAGCGGTTCTGTCTCAGAATCCTGCCCAGATATGTTCTGCAGAGATTCAGAAGTGCTTAGAACCACAAACCCAGACCAGAGTTCTGGTTCCTGATCAGGTTCACCTGGAGCCACAGACACCATCCCCTCCAGAACGTAAGAACCTGCTGGGTGCCAGTTCAGCCCGGTTTGAAACCAGTGGGATCTGTTTTTACTGGCGGTTCTGGAATCGGTTCCATGTGCGGACTGCCGGGTGTGAACAGCGCCGGCTGTTAGAGGCACATAAAACCGAGCCGTAAAATGGTTCCAGCAGCCGGATCCGGCTTCAGACAGCAGGGAGCCGGTCCAAACCGACCTCAGCTGCTGCGCTTCCCCGTCATGCTGACAGAACGATCGGACCGGAGCATCTGAGCTTTGCAGATTTCAGAACCAGGAAGAAGAGGTGATGAGGAAAAAGATGATTTCTGTTCCATGTCAGGAGAAACTGCAGATCTGATTCAAAGGTCCACAGAGACATGAAGGTTGGGTCAATAAATGGACCCAAATCCTGGAGAACAGGAACCATCTGGACTCAAGGTAACAACCTGATCATGTGACCAGATCAGCTCAGGTATAACCAGGTGAAGCTGCTCGGTCAGCTGACCTCCTGCACAGGTTACCGACAGTCAGTTCTCTTTATCACTTTAAACTCCTGTACACTGCAAAAATATAAAATCTTACCAAGTATTTTGGGTCAAGTTTCCAGAGCAGATGTCTCGATTTTGCCTTGTTTAAAGTGTAAAAGCTTCTTTAAGTTTTAACTCAATAATTCCTTAAAATTGATTGTTATATTTCCACTGGCTGAATATTTCACTCTTAGCATTTTTCTCGTGGTTGAAGTGAAATAATCTGTCAGAGGAACTAGAACTTTTTATCAGTATTCAAAAATGTACTTAAAGCAGGTTCCTAAATCTTGCTAAAAACTTCTTATAAGTTAGTTTTGTCTTATTTTGAAGTGAACTGAGATATTTGCACTAGAAACCAGACTGTAAACAAATTGTAAATAGGATTTTGTTTTTCAGTGCAGTATCTACTTCCAGCGGTGGATGAGTTGAGTCATGTTCCGTGTCAGCGGGTCTGCTCCCAATCTGCAGCTGTTTACTATGGAGTGACTCATCTGTCCACACACAGCATCTCTGTCACACATCAAAGCCGAGCCAAATGAGGTGATGGGACGGCAGCGGGCCGTCCCACGACGCCAACCGCTGCGGCTCCGACTGCACGGACACCACCTTACAGTGGCCCTGAACGCACCACAAACGCCACCTTAAATAGGCCCTGAACGCACCACAAACACCACCTTAAATAGGCCCTGAACGCACCACGGACACCACCGTAAACATGCCCTGAACGCACCACAAACGCCACCTTAAATAGGCCCTGAACGCACCACAAACACCACCGTAAACACGCCCTGAACGCACCGTGAACACGACCGTAGGGAGGAGAACCAGATGACAAACTATGAGAGAAAACATGACAGAACACAGAATAAACAAAACAGAACCAGAACCAAACAAGGGTATAGCAGCAGAACCGCATCAGACAGATGTTCGTGTCGTCCAATCAGCGGCGGGCGTGCGGCTCCCTGTGGCCGTCAGAGGTCAGTGAAGTGACCCCGAGCTGGTGGCGGCGCTGCCAGAATAGACCCAACAAAGACGGGTTTATTCTGCGGGCCGAGCAGCGAGGGGTAGGCCGGGGTTAGCGCGCGGAGCAGGCGGATGAAAGCGCGTTCAGGAATGTCGCTAATGATGTGTTCAATTAAGTTCAATTAGCCTAATTGTCCTCTGTGTGTGGTGAGGGACGGGGAGAAGCGGGAAGATAAACAGGAACGGACTCTAAACAGAGGACAGGAAAAAACAGAGGACAGATGGATATTGTCCCCGAGCTGCTAAACAGAGGTTGACACTTGGTCTCCGCCAAGAACCCAGTCATCCCTGCGCTCCCGTTCCCGCCATCTCCACGGCCCAAAATAATTACTGCGCTCCCTGAATGCACCGCTTCTTTCCCAGGAGGCCGCAGGGCCAGCTGGTACGGAAAGCTCATATGCATTTAATGGATGTGGTCTGCAGGCTGGGACAGTTTACTGGACCACTGGTTTCCATCAGAGATCTTCTTCGGAGACAGATGCTCCTTCTCAACCCAGTGGTGGGGAAAGTGGGCGGGGCTAAAGCGGAGCCGCTGAGCCTGGATCAGTAAAGTTCAGATGTTCCTGCTTTAAACACTTCAGTATTAAACAAAGTGACAGCTGCTGTTGCCTCGTCAGGTAGCTAAGCTAGTGTTAGCTCACAAAGCTTTCGCTCAACGCCATGACAAAAACACTGACACCTAGTGGCCAGTTTGGAATTACATGTTTGTTTAGTAGATCAGGTGTTTTTGTTGGAAACTTTTAATAACATTTCTGCTGTTGACTTTTATTATCATCTTATTGTCATCTGTGGTTCTGTATTTCATCTCTTCATAAATAGCCATAAAAATTATGTTCAATTCAGCTTTTCTACGTCCTCTAATATTTTCCTTTATTTTCTTCATCAGTGGTTCTAACCCACTGGACCGGTCCGTTAGCTGATTCAACGATCCACTTTTTGACTCCTGATCCAGTCGGAGCAACTCAGAGGCGCCCCCTGCTGGTAGGTGTTATTTACCTGAGGAAACTTTCTTCTTCCTTTGAACTAGAATTCATATTTAATCTGAGATTAGATCATCTCAGTCATAATTCATCTGAAATTAGGCTCAGGGATGTGAAACATTATTCAACACGTGGTTGAAACCTTAAGCTTTAATTAGATGTAATTATTTTATTTTTTGTATTTTTTATTTTGTGAGCATTTCTGGATCCTCTTGATGTGGCAGAAAATATTTTCCAGGTCAGAATGAAGAATCATGAGTCAAAGCTTCAAAGAGTCTGAGCTGATGGCCTCATTAGCTCCAAACCTACAGTCTAAACTCAGGCATTAAAAGGGAATCTGCTCCCAGAGGAACACCATTAAGTGACGAGTCGGATTGCTGTAGTTTGTTTGGAAACCAGATCTGCTGCAGCAGAGCCTCGGCTGCTTCTCTTTCATGAGGGAAAAACGTTGGAGCTGCTTTGTGATCGAATCATTCTCAACTCGACACAAATGTAAATACTTCATCTGCAATGTGCCTCTTCTTACGTTGGATGGGAAAATTGCTTCAAGATGTTGACTATAAAGCGCGCTCTGGCTAACCACAAGTGTTTTTAGCTGCATCCCACAACTTCTCTGCAGCGGCAGCAACATGAAACGTGTTAAATTCCTCCTCAGACGCTCAGACAGGCGTTCACATGACAACCCCCAGATAAAAGCCCAATAAACCCGAGCCAGAGGACCGGGCCGGTACCGTCGCCCGGGTTCTGGTAGCACCAAAACCTCCCAGATTCTGCTGACTGAGAGGAACTTTCTGGGGCCGTTTAACGCCCCGATGATATTCAGGGTGTACTGGCGGAGAAAAGAGCCGTAAACGACGCCTGCAGCTCCAAACTGACCAAAGAACAAACCGACAGAATCCAGTCAGAACCGAGCCAGACAGGGTCCAAAGCAACGACTGCTCCTCCTTCTGAGGCGCAGGACAGAAACCTTCAGACTCCTGGATCAGAGCCTGACAGACACGATGCAGGGTTTAGTTCTTCTTTGAAATAAGTTTCAACATGAAATATAAATTAGTTTATTTATATTGAGCTAATTTAGAACAGTGATGTTCTTTTTGGCAAACGGATCCAGTTCATCTCCAGAACCGTGTGATTCTGTCTGGTTCAGTCAACTGGGTCGGGTTTTGATGCAACGACTGGAGAAGAACGGACATTCAAGGAAGATCTGGATTTTGGTGCAGCAAGCACCTGGTGACAGTGGAGAGAAACAACTGACTGTTAACAGGAAGGAAAGGTCCATCAGAACCAGAACCAGAATGAGCGACCAGCTGGGGACCAACAACGCTGCCTGTAAGACGAAACTCTGGGTTTAACCAGATCTGATGGGCTTCAGGAAGCGGCTCAGTGAACTTCTGATTGGTTCTGATCCAGACGGAGTTTCAGGCTGGACGCCGACCTGAGCAAACCGTGCAGAGCCGGCGTGTGATTGGGCGGCTCTGGGTGGCTGCCGAGCCGCCGTCTCTGTTTCCGTCTCGGTGAAGCTGCTCCGCTCAGCCCGTTTGCTCAGATCCGCTTCATAAAAATCTTTTCCATCTGCTGCTCCAGACTCTCGCCTACAGAAACCCAAACTGCTGCAGCAGATCCAGAGTCCCGCCCACACGGTGCCGCCGCTGACAGGTAAACTCACACCCATCTGCTTAAACAACCCAACTGGACATTCAGAACCGGGTCCCAACCTGGCTCACCTTCAGGCGCTGTGACCCGTCACTGACTCGGATTTAAAGGTGTTAAACTGCTGTTAAAATGGGCGAAGCGTGCCCTGCAGCTGGCCTGCAGGTTAAAGGTGACAAAGCCGTGTTTAACACCTGACCTGCCGCCTCCCACTGTCACCGTCTGTCAGGAAAACAAACGGACCAGAACCGGCGGCGCCACCCAAATCCCCGCTGACTATCGGCAGATAACGAGGTATTCTCTGAGAGCAGCAGGGGGCCGTTACTGACGGATCAGCTGGGCGAGTGCAGGTGGACCCGACACCGCTGCAGTGTTTACACACACACACACACACACACACACACACACACACACACACACACACACTCACTCTGAGTGACTCCAGACTCACCAGCCTCGGCGAAGGTGATGATCTCCGTCGTCTCCGGCGCGTCGCCGCCGTCTCCCGCCCGAGCTCCGGCCGCCGTTGCCGCTCCTCCCCCCTTGCCTCCCCTCCCTCGCGCCTCCTCCTCCCCCTCGATCTGCACGCTGCCGTCCTCGGCCACTCGCCCCACGTGCAGCTTGCGCAGCGCGTTGAGCAGCGCGGCGCGCGGCACGGGCCGGGTGATGTTGGGCCGGGCCTGCAGGTGGAGCATGTTGAGGATGTGCCTCTTCACCGCCTCCACCACGTCCTGCTGCGCCGCCTTCTCCTCCACATACGAGTCGCCATCCGGCCCGTCGCCGCGCCTCATCCGGGCCAGGGCGCAGGACGGGCAGTGGGCGCTGGAGGCGTCCGGCAGCGACTGCAGCGTCAGGGACAGCGGGCTGGAGGGCAGGTCCGCTGAGGATCCACCGCCCTGGACCAGAACCAGAACCAGAAGGGCCCAGCCGAGGAACGGTAACACCGACATGTTGCCACCAACCAGAGGGACAGGCAGAGGCCAAAAAGTCCAAAAGTCGATGAAAATTCAGTCCAGAGGAAGAGTTCCTGCGCTCGGTCCTGCTGCCTTCGTCTCTTTGCTCAGAAGTTTGGGAGCTGAAAGTTGAGCTCAGCTCACAGTCCACCTGCCAAACGAGGGAAAAACTGCAAAGGAACGAGAGAGAAAACACAACGGCAAGGGAGAAATGAGTAATCCTTATCTTTTTGTCAGGGACAGATGGCTGCAAAATGTGGAGGCGTCATGAAAGAAAGAGAAGAAATAAGAAAACAAGAAGAGGAGAAACTCTGAATGGATGAAGCAAAGCGGCAGGACGGAGGCTGTTCCCGGGGTGAATCTCTGCAGAGTGTGTGTGTTAGAGAGGACTAAGTTATCCCAGATGAAGGGAGTTCCTCTCTCTCTTTACCTCTGCTGCTCCCTCCCTCTCTCGCTCCGTCAGAGTTGAGTGCGCTCTCTCGCTCACCAGTTGAATGGTTTTTATCGGAGTGGGCCGGTCTCTTTCTGCTGCGACTCTCTGAGCCTCCTACCATAAGTACAGCTGCCTCCTCCCTCTCTCTCCGCCTCCCTCTCCGCCGGTGACGCACCGCTCGCATCCACCCTGCAGCCGGCTGGGAGTGAGTGAGGGTTAAAACTCTCGGCTGAACCGTGACTCTTCCCTCCATCTGCTGAGCGTCTATCAGGCAGCCAGTGTTTGGTCTGGTGGCTCTCAGCTCCAGTCAACGCGCCGTCATCGTCTCGTCTCGGGGCGAGAAGGTAACGGATCAGCTAGCAGGTCCAGAACCCTCCTGGATGTGATGTCATAACCGTATGAGCTGGGCGCACTCAGACGGTTTGTCCTGTCAGTGATGAAAGCCAGAATCATAAAGCTCTGCTGGTCCGAGGTTCTGGATGACGAGGGACATTCTTCATTCTGCTGAACCAAACTCTGACCTCTCTAACATCTGAAGATCTTCTGGTCTCATTTCCTCTGCAGACGTCAACATCGTTCCTCTTCCACTAAATAAACATAAAACCTTGAGCTAACTGAAGCTCAGGAGTTTAACTTTAATAAACAGATCAAGTTTTTACCGTCTGCGTCTGACCAGTTAAATGTTTGGAGCAAAACCTCCAGACGTGTCAGCTGTGCGTTTCAGAGCTGGTTTTAAAGGTTTCCTGTTTGTTTCTGAGGTTCGTAACGGCCTCGCTTCCCATTATCTGAACCTCCACGTCTTCCGGCACGTGGGAGATCCAGGAGGTCATCACATCGGCCGCTGTTCGACCTTCACTCAGGTTTTTTCTTCAGGCAGGATTTTAATACAGCATAAAACATTTTCCTCATTTCTACCGTTGGATTCTGTTGATCTTTTTCTTGATTGGACCGTTTCTGGCTGTTACTAAACGTTTATAAATCAATCAATGCTGAGACTCAGCCGCCTGTCCGTGTTGCTGGCGTTCCCGGGTTTCCTGTTGGCCGTGGCGAGTCCACGGTTCTGGATGTGGGACAGATTTCAGCTCTGAGGTTTTTCCAGGCGGATGTGAAGGGAGACGGGCGTAAGGCAGAAAACACAAGGAAGGTGTGACCAGGATTAGGAACCTGCAGGCGAGACTCTGGGACGGAGAGGAGCAGAGTCCTTCAGCCGGTTCTGGTCCAGATGAGCCAAACAGAATCTCTAAAGGATTTCCTGGTTTGGGTCAGAGGTCATAGCCTTTTCTGAATCTATTTAAAGGTTCCTGATGAGGGTATTCAGTTGAGATGAAATCATTGAACTTGTGGTAAGTTTCCAGATCTCCACTGAATCAGGTTTGGTGACTCTGACATGAAGCATCTCCGTTTCGTCTGACGGCCCATAAGCGGTGAAACATCCTCTCCATGAACACGTCGGGTTTGTTTGGATTTTAATCACCCTGATCTCCAGTAATCCCAGTCATTACCTGCCTCCTGCTCCCACAGCTTCCTGCTGGATTTCTGTGTCATCGTTTGTTTGGTTGAGAAACGATCCTGAAAAAAACTTCCACAGAAACATCCAGAGTTATTTTAGCAGATAGGAAGAGCCAGCCGGGTCATCCAGGGGAGTTTCTCTGGGACGTCATCCAAACTGGTTCAGGAGAAACTTACAGCAAACTTATCTGCCATGTTCTAAAGTATTTACACTCTGGGGCGTAATGAGGGATTCATTTATTTAAAGCGATAAATAAAATGTATCCCTTGGTGAAGCAGATGGGATGTAGGTCTGCGCCTCCAAGAGGAACAGCAAAGAGTTAAAAGTTCGGCCAGAATCAGATGGATCCAATCAGGGAACAACAAAAGCAGCTGAAGTTTCTCTGTAATTAAAAGTGATATTGAACCCAGGGGTGGTTGCTGGGGGAGCCGACTGGGACGCGGGATCTGCTGGAGCCGAGTCACATGTGAGTGTAGAGGAAGCGGCGCTGCAGCTTCCGGCTGAGATCAGACGTCTGGGATTCTCCCTGCGCCGCTCTGACATCAGCAGCTGTGGGGAAAGTGTGTGAGCCGTGAGTGGGACGCTTGTTTTTCATGGAACCTGGCTGAGTGAGCTCATCGCCGCGCTCTTGCCTTATAAAGCCTCTGCAGGGCGGATTGTTGGTGCGAGCGTGTCTGGGCCGGTAGCTGCTTTAAATAACTAACCACCTTCCAGTCATGAACCTTTCATACAGCCGGCGGCCGCTGAGGCACTCCGCTCAGGAATCAGCCCGCGGGCACGAAAAGGCGCTTCGGGACAGACGGCTCACAAACCACACTGCTTCATTTAGACGTCTGCTGGAGACGCTTAAATGTTTCCAAAGACACCAAACATGTCAGGGAGGATTTGGAGGAGATGGATGTGAAATGATGCTGCAGTCGTGCAGAAGTTCCTCCAACATGCTGCAGACGTCTCCAGCCATGAGAACCGACCCGCCTGGTTAAATATTTCAGCGCAGGCAGGCGGAGGCCGATCGTCTCCTTCCTCCTTCTGCCTGCTGATTGTTTGTTTTGTTGGCAGATCCTCAGCCCTGCTCTCCACTTCGCTGGGTGTCACTTTCTGTAAACCTCTTCAGCGCGCGCACACGTGTGTGTGTGTGTGTGTGTGTGCGCGCTGATGGCCAGAGCGCTCACCTGCTCCACCTAGTGGCCAGAAGCCGCCACAACCCCACTGAATCTGCAGAGAGTCACTTCCTTCACCACTCGCCCTGGCCCTGACGGTAACCACGGCAACCACGTTTCCATCCTGGAGGTCCAATGAGACGAGGAAATAAATAGGAGTCTGTTCAGTTTGCCTGACTGGAACAGATTAAAACCAGAACGGACCCTAAAGCCTCGCCGTGATTCACTCATGGTTTCTTTTCAGGTTCTCATCATTTATCTTCTTCCTGCCACTTTAAAGTTTTAATCCGGAAATATCTGATTATTGTCAGATTTTCAGAGTTTTCAGAACAGAAACCAACAGGAAGAACCACAGAGCTGCAGCCTTTTAATAAACCGATTATAGAAAGATTATCTTCCAGAGCGTTATCAGAGGAACAACAAAGTAACTTCTTAAATATGAATCATGAATGTGGCCCACATCTGAACGGCCTGGTTCTGATCGTTTCACCGTCTTTATCAGTTTCTTCATCTGGTTCTGATCCAGTGACCGTGCCGTCGCTCTCAGCAGCTATAACATCCATCCACAGACGACGGCGGCCATCTTTGCAGGCTCTTCTTCTGCGGGTCGATTTGGAGGCGCCACCCGCTCACACAGGAAGCCGACTGCCGCCGCACAGGAAGCCGACTGCCGCCGCACAGGAAGCCGACTGCCGCCGCACAGGAAGCCGACTGCCGCCGCACAGGAAGCCACACAGGAAGCCCCACAGGAAGCCGACTGCCGCCGCACAGGAAGCCACACAGGAAGCCCCACAGGAAGCCGACTGCCGCCGCACAGGAAGCCACACAGGAAGCCCCACAGGAAGCCGACTGCCGCCGCACAGGAAGCCACACAGGAAGCCCCACAGGAAGCCGACTGCCGCCGCACAGGAAGCCACACAGGAAGCCGCACAGGAAGCCGACTGCCGCCGCACAGGAAGCCACACAGGAAGCCGCACAGGAAGCCGACTGCCGCCGCACAGGAAGCCACACAGGAAGCCCCACAGGAAGCCGACTTCCGCCGCACAGGAAGCCGCACAGGAAGCCACACAGGAAGCCACACAGGAAGCCCCACAGGAAGCCGACTGCCGCCGCACAGGAAGCCGCACAGGAAGCCACACAGGAAGCCACACAGGAAGCCCCACAGGAAGCCGACTGCCGCCGCACAGGAAGCCGCACAGGAAGCCGACTGCCGCCCCACAGGAAGCCGACTGCCGCCCCACAGGAAGCCACACAGGAAGCCCCACAGGAAGCCGACTGCCGCCGCACAGGAAGCCACACAGGAAGCCGCACAGGAAGCCACACAGGAAGCCGCACAGGAAGCCGACTGCCGCCGCACAGGAAGCCCCACAGGAAGCCGACTGCCGCCGCACAGGAAGCCACACAGGAAGCCACACAGGAAGCCCCACAGGAAGCCGACTGCCGCCGCACAGGAAGCCGCACAGGAAGCCGACTGCCGCCGCACAGGAAGCCGCACAGGAAGCCCCACAGGAAGCTGACTGCCGCCCCACAGGAAGCCGACTGCCGCCCCACAGGAAGCCGACTGCCGCCGCACAGGAAGCCGACTGCCGCCCCACAGGAAGCCACACAGGAAGCCCCACAGGAAGCCGACTGCCGCCGCACAGGAAGCCGACTGCCGCCCCACAGGAAGCCGCACAGGAAGCCACACAGGAAGCCCCACAGGAAGCCGACTGCCGCCCCACAGGAAGCCGCACAGGAAGCCACACAGGAAGCCGCACAGGAAGCCGACTGCCGCCCCACAGGAAGCCGCACAGGAAGCCACACAGGAAGCCGCACAGGAAGCCGACTGCCGCCCCACAGGAAGCCGCACAGGAAGCCACACAGGAAGCCGCACAGGAAGCCGACTGCCGCCGCACAGGAAGCCCCACAGGAAGCCGCACAGGAAGCCGACTGCCGCCCCACAGGAAGCCGACTGCCGCCGCACAGGAAGCCCCACAGGAAGCCGCACAGGAAGCCCCACAGGAAGCCCCACAGGAAGCCGCACAGGAAGCCGACTGCCGCCCCACAGGAAGCCGCACAGGAAGCCGACTGCCGCCCCACAGGAAGCCGCACAGGAAGCCCCACAGGAAGCCGACTGCTGCCCCACAGGAAGCCGCACAGGAAGCCGCACAGAAAGCCACACAGGAAGCCGACTGCCGCCCCACAGGAAGCCCCACAGGAAGCCGCACAGGAAGCCCCACAGGAAGCCCCACAGGAAGCCCCACAGGAAGCCGCACAGGAAGCCGCACAGGAAGCCCCACAGGAAGCCCCACAGGAAGCCGCACAGGAAGCCCCACAGGAAGCCGACTGCTGCCCCACAGGAAGCCGCACAGGAAGCCGCACAGAAAGCCACACAGGAAGCCGACTGCCGCCCCACAGGAAGCCCCACAGGAAGCCGCACAGGAAGCCGCACAGGAAGCCGCACAGGAAGCCCCACAGGAAGCCCCACAGGAAGCCGCACAGGAAGCCCCACAGGAAGCCGCACAGGAAGCCACACAGGAAGCCCCACAGGAAGCCGCACAGGAAGCCGCACAGGAAGCCGCACAGGAAGCCGCACAGGAAGCCGCACAGGAAGCCACACAGGAAGCCGACTGCCGCCCCACAGGAAGCCCCACAGGAAGCCGCACAGGAAGCCGCACAGGAAGCCACACAGGAAGCCCCACAGGAAGCCGCACAGGAAGCCCCACAGGAAGCCCCACAGGAAGCCGCACAGGAAGCCGCACAGGAAGCCGCACAGAAAGCCGCACAGGAAGCCCCACAGGAAGCCGCACAGGAAGCCACACAGGAAGCCCCACAGGAAGCCGCACAGGAAGCCGCACAGGAAGCCGCACAGGAAGCCACACAGGAAGCCCCACAGGAAGCCCCACAGGAAGCCGCACAGGAAGCCGCACAGGAAGCCGCACAGGAAGCCGCACAGGAAGCCGCACAGGAAGCCGCACAGGAAGCCGCACAGGAAGCCGCACAGGAAGCCGCACAGGAAGCCCCACAGGAAGCCCCACAGGAAGCCGCACAGGAAGCCGCACAGAAAGCCGCACAGGAAGCCGCACAGGAAGCCCCACAGGAAGCCCCACAGGAAGCCGCACAGAAAGCCGCACAGGAAGCCCCACAGGAAGCCGCACAGGAAGCCCCACAGGAAGCCCCACAGGAAGCCGCACAGGAAGCCGACTGCCGCCCCACAGGAAGCCGCACAGGAAGCCGACTGCCGCCCCACAGGAAGCCGCACAGGAAGCCCCACAGGAAGCCGACTGCTGCCCCACAGGAAGCCGCACAGGAAGCCGCACAGAAAGCCACACAGGAAGCCGACTGCCGCCCCACAGGAAGCCCCACAGGAAGCCGCACAGGAAGCCCCACAGGAAGCCCCACAGGAAGCCCCACAGGAAGCCGCACAGGAAGCCGCACAGGAAGCCCCACAGGAAGCCCCACAGGAAGCCGCACAGGAAGCCCCACAGGAAGCCGACTGCTGCCCCACAGGAAGCCGCACAGGAAGCCGCACAGAAAGCCACACAGGAAGCCGACTGCCGCCCCACAGGAAGCCCCACAGGAAGCCGCACAGGAAGCCGCACAGGAAGCCGCACAGGAAGCCCCACAGGAAGCCCCACAGGAAGCCGCACAGGAAGCCCCACAGGAAGCCGCACAGGAAGCCACACAGGAAGCCCCACAGGAAGCCGCACAGGAAGCCGCACAGGAAGCCGCACAGGAAGCCGCACAGGAAGCCCCACAGGAAGCCGCACAGGAAGCCACACAGGAAGCCGACTGCCGCCCCACAGGAAGCCCCACAGGAAGCCGCACAGGAAGCCGCACAGGAAGCCACACAGGAAGCCCCACAGGAAGCCGCACAGGAAGCCCCACAGGAAGCCCCACAGGAAGCCGCACAGGAAGCCGCACAGGAAGCCGCACAGAAAGCCGCACAGGAAGCCCCACAGGAAGCCGCACAGGAAGCCACACAGGAAGCCCCACAGGAAGCCGCACAGGAAGCCGCACAGGAAGCCGCACAGGAAGCCACACAGGAAGCCCCACAGGAAGCCCCACAGGAAGCCGCACAGGAAGCCGCACAGGAAGCCGCACAGAAAGCCGCACAGGAAGCCGCACAGGAAGCCGCACAGGAAGCCGCACAGGAAGCCCCACAGGAAGCCGCACAGGAAGCCGCACAGGAAGCCCCACAGGAAGCCCCACAGGAAGCCGCACAGGAAGCCGCACAGAAAGCCGCACAGGAAGCCGCACAGGAAGCCCCACAGGAAGCCCCACAGGAAGCCGCACAGAAAGCCGCACAGGAAGCCACACAGGAAGCCGCACAGGAAGCCGACTGCCGCCGCACAGGAAGCCACACAGGAAGCCCCACAGGAAGCCGACTGCCGCCCCACAGGAAGCCGCACAGGAAGCCGACTGCCGCCCCACAGGAAGCCCCACAGGAAGCCCCACAGGAAGCCGCACAGGAAGCCGACTGCCGCCGCACTGGGTTAGCAAAATGAACGACTGCGGAGAAAAATATCAGCTTTTATCCAAAACTGAGCATCAAGATCTGCTGTCAGAACAGAAAATAAAGATCCCTGAGGAACCGGCCCAGCAGAACTTTCTGGGTCAGAAGAAGGGAGTACCGAGGGAATTAAGGTTCTGTTGGATTTCCAGCAGGTCAGAGTCCCAACAGAACCACCAATGTGTTCATGGCTTCATCTGGCTCCAATAGAAGATCCAAACTGGGAACCGAGACGTTCTGACTGGTTCTGAACACTTTGGTGGTTCTGGAAAAGATTCGACTCAAAAATGTCAAACCATAAATTCTTAAAGGTCCAAAAAGTTTGAGGTAGAAAGTCGATGCGGGCGACGTGTGTGTGTTAGTGTGTGTTAGTGTGTGTTAGTGTGTGAGTGTGTGTGTTAGTGTGTGAGTGTGTGGGTGTGTGTGTGTGTGTGTGTTAGTGTGTGTTTGTGTGTGTTAGTGTGTGAGTGTGTGTGTTAGTGTGTGAGTGTGTGGGTGTGTGTGTGTGTGTGTGTGTGTGTGTTTCATGGATGTGGTTGTCCTCCCCCAGCCAGCCAATCAGAGGGCAGAAATCTGGTGAAGTTTCTGTGCTGGTTGAGTTCAAAGGTCGTTGGATCCTAAAAGTAGACGCGGTGAGGATGGCTGCTCTCTGATTGGCTGCCGGTTTAACCCTTTCATGTGATTGGCTCTGGCTGCTTCCAGCCTCAGCAGGAGGAAGTTTGTGAAACTTCAGCTTTGATTTGTGGATCATTTGCTGCATTTGGTCCTGTCAGTTTTCAGCGTTTTCCAGCGAAGTGACCCAAACAGAAACCCTGAGCAGCTGCAGCGGCGTTCGCTCTTCAAAGCTCTGGTTCTGGTCCAGACGCGGCCCGGACTCACAGCTCTGACGGGTCCAGGTGTTGGGCTGATTAAGGCTCTGCTGCGCACTCGGCCCGGATCAAAGGCTGCGTGTTCAACAAGCTGCGAAACGGGACCTCCAGCGCCTCACCGCAGGGAGCCGCGCTGACTTGGCGGCTCTCAGTCCAACATGGAGGCTTTCCTCTGGCTGGTGACTCCGTGTTTCTCCTGGCGCAGGAGCTCAGACCGTTCAGCTGATTTCAGCCCAACAGGACCGTGACTGAAGGTTCGAAGCGGTTCTTCTCAGTCTGAGGCTGTGACCTCTGACCCACTGGAATCTGAGCCGATGTTTCTGTGGTGAAGCAGCTCCGACCCAACCCGCTCAGTGGAAACAGATTCTCTGTGTTGGTTTGACCCCAGCGGGTTGCCGTTAAAACCATTAGCCTGTATGCTGGTGGACACCCAGAGCTCCCAGCAGCGCAGCAGCAGTTGGTCTTTATTCCCCAGATCAGATTCAGCCGAGTTCTGCCTGAATGAATTACCCCGGCTGCTTCTGGCTGAACGTTTAAAACCTCCTGAGTTCTGCTGATTCAGACTCCTGCTTTCAATTATCAGGACTCTGAAGCACTTTGGCCCCTGCGCCTTCATCCTGGACGGATCGCTGAAGCTTCTGGGTTAAATTCTTCTCGTTTGGTCTGATAATCACAAGCTGGACATTCAGCCCGGTGAAGCTAAACAGCTCTAGCTTCAGCTAGTGTCTGTTAAACAAGGATTGTTCCTGCAGTCACTGGATTATCTTCCATCAATCAATGCAAGTTACAGAGTCGAGACAAAGTAGCTCCTAAAACTCCTGCAGGATTTAAAGCCTTCGACCCGATCTGTGATTTGGCTTCAACTGAAAGAAGAGACGAAATGTTGACCAGATGAAGAGCCTCGATCAGTAGAAACAGGATCGTCGTGTCCTGAGACTTCCTGCTGGTCTTCATCTCCCTGAACAAGCTTAAAACTGAGCAAAACATCTTAAAAATAGTCCTAAAAGAATCACCTCTTAGGGAGTTGAAGCGTAGAAAACAGAAGATGTTGCATCAGTTGTTGGATTTGATGAGGATCAACCAGCTGGTTAGAGCTGAGTCAGTCCATCAGACCCTCCTCTTCCTCCCAATCTGACAGATTAAAAACTGCTGTGATGATATTTTCTCAGTTTAGATATAGAAGTTAAATGTTTCTCGTGTTTTAATCATATTTGTTCTGTAACGGTGCTGCACCACAGGTTTTAGCATTGGTGTGAACATTTCTGCTAATCCACTAACAGCTGAGCTATATTTCCATATTTGCTAACTTTGAAAAGGCTTAGCACACTTAGCTTATGCTAAGCTAATTTACCAGATAAATTCAAAATGCTTATTTACTGAATAAAGTTCAACATCTGTGTTGAAGAATTGCTCTTTTGTTTACATTCATGCTCTTATTTTGAAGGGGGTAAAGGCTGTCTCTGTTTCCTCTCATCTTCTTCGCCTGTGATGTTTATTCAGTACCCAGAATGCATTGCTGCATGCTTTCTGACAGAAGCTCTTCTGTTTTCAATCAGGAAAAATCAGCAGCAGAGTTCGCAAAACTCACCAACTATAAACTGGAACATGGTGGGAGTCAGCACTTTAGCATTAGCTCCTGTTCATTACAGTGTCGCTATAGCACATTAGCATTAGCTCCTGCTCAATACGGTGTCGCTATAGCACATTAGCATTAGCTCCTGCTCAATATGGTGTCGCTATAGCACATTATCATTAGCGCCTGCTCAATACGGTGTCGCTATAGCACATTAGCATTAGCTCCTGCTCAATATGGTGTCGCTATAGCACATTATCATTAGCGCCTGCTCAATACGGTGTCGCTATAACACATTAGCATTAGCTCCTGCTCAATACGGTGTCGCTATAGCACATTAGCATTAGCTCCTGCTCAATATGGTGTCGCTATAGCACATTAGCATTAGCTCCTGCTCAATATGGTGTCGCTATAGCACATTAGCATTAGCGCAACTAATGTTTATGACTAGTTCTGTACAGTCCAATGGGTGCTGGAGTTTGGTACCAGCTGCCTTTAAGGATAAGCAGCTAAAGACGATGGATGGGTCCTCTGGTGCTGACCGTCTGCTTGGACTGGACCGACAGAACCAAAGAACCCGGTGGGTCCGGTTCCTATAGCAGCATCAGGCTCGTTTCCCTCATCATTTAACTGAAGGAAGGAAACCTGAGCTTCATCTTCTGAACATCTAGACGATCTGGTCTGAAACATTTCCACTGGAGTTTAACTTTCAGGTTTTAAATCTTTTTAAGAATCATAACAGGCTTGATGGAGCCTCTGAGAGACGAGACGGAAAACGATGAAGGGCAGGAAACCGCCGCCATGAAAGAAGAGCTCTGAGCTTCCTGCTGCGTAAATAAAGATGTTTTTTATATTCCAGTCATTGTGGTGCTGAATAAACAGGGAGGATCTACAGGCTGCTGTGGGACATCAGACTCGCCACTAATGCAGATCAGAGCAGGATCCATCGTTGTTCCTGGACATGAAGCCTTTTAAGGCCACAAAGTGCTGAAAACCGCCGCAGGATCTGGATAAATCCTGTCTGTTTACATTAGGACCACCTCACTTCCTGTCAGGCTGCTGACCAATGGCTTGGCCGGCCCTGTGGGGTCAGAGGTCACTTTACACAGACTCGTGCTGCAGCGCGGCTCCAGTCCAAGTGTAAACATTAAAGTCCCAAACAGAAACGCCAAAATATGAATGAGACGGCAGCATAACCAAACCAAAGAAGAAGCTTCTTCCTCACATCAGACGGCAGGACGAGCCGCGGCGTGACGCCGGCCTCATCCTGCCACTGGAGCTAACCCTAAACCTTCACACGTTTTATCTGACCTTTATTAAATGCATAAGTTCTCAGCAGGCTGAAATTCAGGAACGCCTCTGCTGCAGATGACCTTCATGAACAATATTTCTGTTCTCAGAACCAGAAGCTCCATCAGGAAACAAAGAGTTCAAAGACAAAACGCGGTGCAGCAGAACAAAGAGCCAGATTATCAGGAGGTTTTCCTTTAACACAACGGGGAAGGGTTTTTAAAATTTATTAACAAATTCATTATGAGAGTCAATTCATTATATCAGTAGAATAAAACAGAAATATTACTAAAAGAAAGTTGTAAAACTGAGAAAAAGTCATTTTAAAAGCTCTGCTAGCCATCAGGCTCTGATGTTCATGTGGTTGTTTCTATGATAATCTGATGTTAGAGTATTCATCTGTAAAACTGACACTAAACGTTTACACAACGTAGTCATTTCTCATAAAATTACTACTTTCTGTATTATTTTGATCTTATTCTCGTATTATAAATGATTTAAGACCGTTTTTAAAAAGCGTCTTTAGTACTCTGCTGTATATTAAAGTAACTGAGCTTCAGAAATCTGACCTGGTTAAATAATGTCTGTTTAAACCTGGTCTGCAGGTTGTGTGACATCAGCAGGAGGGTCAAAGGTCATGGTTTCCTCCACCCAGCTTCAGCTCTGCCGTTTCTAAAGCTGAACTGCAGGAGTCTGGAATGTTTTATTTTTAAAGGTTTTAGTGGCTCTAGTGGCCTTTTCAGGTCAGACAGGAAAGAGCAAGACGTGTCAAAGGTCACCAGGCCGGGACTCGAACCTGCAGCACTTTTCCCTCATTTCCAGGTAAAATGTTGCTGAGACGAGTGAAGGATTGTTTTGTCTGTTTCACTGAAGCAGTTCTGGGAAACCAGCCGACCACAGAGTGAGTTTGGGCCAAACCGCCGCAGGCAGCCGGTCCAACATGACGGGCAGCAGGGAGGAGCAGGAACCGCACAGGGAGAGGAAACCAGGAGCAGAACCCTGTGGTACCGCCACCGGGCCGGGAGGGAAAGGTCACAGAGCCGGGCCGGTCCGATCATCCAGCCGGATCATCCAGCCGCACTCTGCTCCTGACAGAACATCAGAAAACAGCTTTAATACAAACAGCCACAAGGTTCTGGTTCCAGGTCCATTCCAGGTCTGTCGGCCCGGTTGCAGTGTGTCGGCTGGTTCAGGTTTCTGAGGAAGCCGGTTCTGATCCAAATGGGTTCATTTCATCTGAAAGGAGCAGCAGAGGGAGAGAGGTGGTCAAGTTTTCCTCCATCAGGCGCAGCAAAGACTCGCTGCAGGACGACTGCACCTGCCTGGGATCATCATCTTCATCATCAGCCTCATCATCAGTTCTCTGAACCTCCACTTGTTCTGTGTTTCCCGTTTCCTCCAGGTTAATCTCCGTCTTCCTATCTCTTTTCCATCCTTGACTTCTCTCTCTCCCTCCGTCTCTCCCTCGTTAGCGGGTCTCATCCCTCACTCCTGTCGTTCTCCTGCGCATAATGACGAAGGAAGCGGCGGAGTGGATGCTTCTGATCTCCTCGGCTTTTTGAAGTTCTGTCGTCTGTTTTCTCTCTTTTACTCGCTTTGTGCATCATCTTCCCCCAGAGTGTGTGTTTGTGTGTGAATGTGTCGCCTCTTCTGTCTCTGAAGAGCTCTGAGTGCTTTATGTAACGCACACACACACACACACACACACACACACACGGTTTGTTAAAGGGACCCAGAGCTGAACCTGAATCTCACCTGAGCCGCCAAGCAGAGTCAGAACTCTGAAAGTCCTCTGAAGGACACGGTGTCCTCTCAAACTCTGCGTCCCACACGAGGACGTCCTCACAGCCAACCGTCCAGAGACGCAGGATCAAACACGCTTCATCTTCTTCTACTTCCTGTCTTGTTTCCAGGCTGAAGTCTCCAGATAATTTGATAGATGAGGGTAAAACTGCTCAAGGACTCCTGAACATGGCAGTGAAGTCTGTAAACATACAGAGGATCCACGTTTTACCGCTGGAACAAAGGAGCAGAAACAAAAACTTTATTACTGAAAGTGGAGATTCTTTGGCTCCAAAGGGTTAAATCTTTGCTTCTCATTCTGTATTAAATGTTTAATTTGATGAAGTTTCTCCTGAGCTTTCTGTGTGTTTCAGGTTTTGTGTTCAGATGGATCTACTGCAGTGGGACTGAAACCATCTGATCATCTGTGATGTTCTGATACTTTCCCCTACCGAACCAGAACCTTCCAGAACATCGTTTCATAGAGACTCTGTTTTATTTATTTCTTTTCTGCCTCGTTTCAGTTTGCAGCTGAAATAAGAAGCTGATTTTTTTCATCATTACATTAAATTAAGTGAAAATGAAGCATAAATTTGTGGCATTTGGTTCAAAAAGTCAGAATCTCTGATCAATTCAGAGACAAACTTTTATTAGAAAGGAATGTTTTATTTGTGAATATTTCTGATTATTGTTTCTATAGACAAATGTTCCAGAACCAGAACCGGCAGTTCTTCCTCACCTCAGTGTTTTCATTTGAACTTTCCGTTTTAATGGCGCAGCCGTAAATATAAATCAGGTGTTTTATTTTGGATTCGGATGGATGAACCGTCCTGTCGGTGCTGGGAAGCCGGTGGTCCGATCTGACTGCATCGACGCAGGAGGACCGTCAGAGACGGTCCTGACCTGATCTGACTGCAGGGCCGGGTCCAAAGATCTGCTGTCGGCTCCGTAATCCTCCAGCCATGCGAGCCGGCTCAGGGTGGGTCACATACTTTCCTAAATGTTTTCACCTGGAGATCTGAGGCAGGAGCCTCCGCCAAGCTGAAACATCAAATATAAATCTGTCGCGTTTATCCCAAACCTTTATTTACAGCTCCCAGGTTCTGCTGCTCGGTGCCGTTAGCAGAACCTCTCTAAGCCGCTTCCAGCTGCAGGAAGTCATTCTGGGTTTCTCCTGCAGCAGAGAGAGAGAGAGAAACAGGGAGCTGCCGTGTGTTTGAGTGGGACAGCCTGATGACGGGACGTCCAGCTTGTGACGCCGTCTACTGAAGGACAACAACTCTCTCACTTTCTGGGAAATAAACTGGAGAAGTTCAGCTTTGGGAAGCTGACTCTGCGTTAGAGTCTGAGAAAGAGATTCTGTTAGAAAGTTTTAAAGTGATTTATGCTGAAACATATTCATCTGACTCATGAGTTATTACAGCAATTTGATGATGGGAAAGAGAGGATGTTCTTCATCCTAACTGAAACTGAAGCAGAGGAACATTTGGGTCAGTACAGAACCAGAACTGGATCGGACAGAAAGCTCTATGGAGCTCATTTAGTAATATTTCTATTGGTGGAAATGCAAATGGCCTTGAACTCAACTGAAATTAAACATATGATTCATCGCTTCGTCCCTCTAGGTTCAGGTCAAAGGCAGTTTGGTTGTCATGGCGACGTCTCAGACCTGTGATGATGTTCAGGATGTGACTCTGAAGGTAAAACCTGCAGCTGAACAGGAATCTGGAGAGTTTCTCCTACTGTTGGTTCATCATTTCCTAATATGTCCTGCGTTTCCTTTTTCAGACCTGGTTTGTTCCTGAATGAAACATTTCCATGCAGACTGAGGAACGTCTGAGCTTTCAGAGAACGGCCATGTTGGACCGTGGCTCAGATGAAAACAGAAATCTGTTGGACCAGCAGCAGAATCTGGCTTGGTTCCTGTTCCAGCTCCAGCTTCATTTTATGGTAATCAGCAGAACACAGCAGGAGAAGGCATGAACCGGACCAGAACCTGGAGGACTGGATCCAGTACTGTCACGTTTTCACTAAAACAGATTTTTTTAAAACTGCAACAGGACAAGTTATTCTGTCGCTCATTGTCCGATGAATATGATCAGGTCAGATCCTTACCTGCTTTCCTGGCCTCAGTTTCCTTTTTGGATCAGCCCTCATGAAGCTCTCCTTCTGCCTGTGCTGAGGTGACCTTTAACCTTTGTCCTGCTAACTCAGGCCTGTAGAGTCTGAGATGCGAGTTCTCTGCTTTGGGCTAAATCTTTTTGGACATCCACTCTTGGAAAGATCCAAAGCTGATGAGATGTTTTCCTCTTGGAAAATGATGGTTTGGAGATGACCTTTGACCTTCCGTGGAGTGATGAACAGCTGAAGTCATTGCTTTGTGTTGTTACGTCACACCTGGACGCTGCAGAGCAGGAAGCTGATGATGATCAGCAGCTCCTGATTGAAGCAGAAGGTTTGACTCCCATGATCTCATGTGAGGACGGAGGAGCGTCTGTTTGATCACAGATCATCAAAAATAAATAACGTTGCGTAAACATCTCTCATTTTACAGCACAGTATGAAACATTCATCTGCTGCCGTCATTAAGCCGACAGCAGAAAACACCAGCAGAATCTGGGAGGAGAAATTCACTTTCTGTGTGTCAGCCTGGACCCGACATGTTTGCATCTTAAAGTGCTCTGAGTATAAATAGGAGGATAAATTAAACAGAAGAAGCAAACACTGGTCAGAACGTGGAGCTTCGCAGAAAAAGTGTTTGTGCAAAGCAGCAATTAGAGGCGACAGCAGAGAATCAGGTTCCAGAGAAACGCACAAACAAACGTCTGCTTTCTGTAAGCCGTCTGGGCCGTCACTGCCAAATGACCCGACCCGGTTGGTCCAGCGCCGGGACGGCCGAGCAGCAGGCTGTCATTATATGTTACATGTTCCCACTAGATTAGCTTTAGAACCGCATATAATCACATGTTTACCACTGATGCACAAATATTTAAACCCAGAAAAATGTAAATATTTTTCATTTCAAAACTTTAATACCCAAAATGTGACTGAAAGAGACGGAAACTTAAATCTGCCGGCAGGTTTAAAACACGAGATTTGGTTCTGACGGGATTCAGACAATTAATCCATACAGAACCAAGATAAAACTCCAGGTTCTGACTCGGTTCTGATCATTATTCCAACATGTCTTCATTCTGCTGAGTCAGTTTACATCTTGTTTTAACACGTTAAACATCATGGCATCATCAGTTCACATTAATTATCAGGTTTAATTAATAGTAGTGACACGCATACACACACACACACACACACACACACCTGGACTTACATCAGTCTGAACCAACCAGCCATCTCTTCAGTCTTTCTCCTTTGTGACTCAGCAGATCAAACGTCGTTTGACAGAATCTGACATCAGTTCATGTTTTTATCTTTATGAGACAAAGATAAAAACAATATGTTAACAAACACTAACACCAACCTTTACCAAAATGTAACTCACACCAAACCTTTAAATAATCCACAGCATTAGGACCGGACCTCACACACACACACACACACACACATGAAAACATGAAAAACCTCCAGTCATTAACACAACAGCTCATCCTTACATCTTTCAGATGAAAGTCAGGCCGGTACCAGACTCTGTGCAGTCAGAGCTGCTGGGTTCTAGTTCTGGTTCTGTGTGACCCACAGAAAACTCAGTAACTTTTCTGTTCAGGATGAAAAACTCTGACAGACTGAGAGATGAAAGGATGATGTCATCATTCAGGAGAAAACACATTCAGGAAATGTGTGAGTTTTTTCCAACACCTGGAGAACACACGTGCACACACACACACACACACACACACACACCTCCACCCCAGCTCTGATTAGTCAGCTGGCAAACCCAATAAACTGTTCTGTTCATCTCACCTGGTTCTCTGCATTGGATCTGTGAAGCTTCAGAGAGAAATAGATAAAGAATCATGAAGAAGAAGAAGAAGAAGAAGAATACCTTTACTAGTATTATTAGAACCAAAATAACAGAACAACTACTGACAGAACCAAAAACAGACAATTCAGAGTCGGAGACACAGAATGTCCATAAATGAGAAATAAAGAACCACAAGCAGAAACAGGAATTATTGTCACTTCAGTGTTTCAGAGCATCAAACCAAGTTAAATATCAGTGAAAGACAACACAACAAACACAAACTGCAGATCTATCAGATCTCTCTGAAGGTCTGTGCTACATAAGGAGCTACAATGATGACAAAAATCTCTAAAATGAAATCTCATCAGAGTTTTCCATGTGACCTTTATGTTTTGGACTTGCAGTTCTTCTCTTGTATCGCCTCGATCCAAACCATCCACTTCCTGTCAGGGAGCGGCTTTGTGGCGTTCCACACTTCAACCAAACAAAGTCTGATGATGAGGATGAGGAAGCTGCTCCAGCTGCTGCTTGGTGATTAGTGATTAAAGTTTAGGGAAAAGCGGGTCATGATGTGTGGAGAAACATTCAAAGCTTCAGTTCCTGGAAATCTCTTTAAATATTTATGCAGCATCTTAAATGTGAAAAGAGATGATGGGTTCAGCTGATCTGCAGCATTTTTTCCTTCTAACTGATTTCACTTCTTTTCCTTTGAGAGCTGAAGCTTCAGACCTTCATCTGCAGCAGCTTCCTGTTCGTGTCCTCGTTTCCTCCGCTGTGTTCGGTCTGCTGGTCAGATTCAGAGTTCGATGTAAACGTCCCTCCTGCATATGAAGGCAGGCCGACCAAACGCGACATGAAATGAAACACCTACAGGCACTTCAAACGTTCCCCACAGCGACCCGCCGGAGGCGCCGCCGCTAGGAGGGGTCGCCTCTGTGCAGGTCGCTCAGGTACGCTGCAGCACCGGCGGACTGGGAACAAACTGGGACCAGCAGGACTTTAACTGGGCAGATGGGATAAAAGCTACAGCTCCATCAAACCTTTCAGAAAATAAAGACAAAGAAATTCAAACCAGAAGTTCAAACTGATCGACTGAAACTGAAACTCCGCAGGAAGTTCAGCCTGATGCCGTTTTAACCTCTGAGTGTCAGCGAAGTCTGAGCATGATGAGCGATACGATAAAAATGAGCGATGCGATAAAAATGAGCGATACGATAAACTGAATGATACGATGGGTTGTTTCATTATTTATTTGAATCTAAACCTACCAGGGAACAACTGTAAAATAATTTGGGGCTCCAGTGACTATGGAGGAGCAGGAAGTTCATGTGTGACTGGTTTCCCTGCAGATGATTGATTGCTCATCATATCGTATCGCATTGCTAATAATAAATTGCAAATTGACATTTATCTACAGTGCATGTCTCTTTGTCATTGGAAAGATGAAGAATCGTTGCAGGAATCGAAGTTTCCTCTGAAAGCTGAGCAGACTTTTCACGTTTCCTCTGGGATTCTGATGATTTATCTTTTATTTTGGAGGGTTTCCTTCCCATCACCCCAATCTGGCCAAATTGAGCGATTCAGCATAAACCTGGCAGGGACATGTGTAGAGTTACAGGAAGGTGACGGGAACATTCTGGTCCGTTTTATTATTTTAAGGTTTAAGATGAGAAAACATTAACACAGAATATGAAATAAAAGATGTTACAAGAACCGTTTAAAGACCCAAAGATCCGTTTAGAAAGTGTTGAGTTTCAGGTTCAGCTGCAGAACTTTGAATCAGAACCATGATTCAAATGGATCCATTACAAATTAACAACAGGACATTTCTCAGGATTCATGTTTTAGGAGCGTTAATTTGCTGCTGCAGCTGTTTGGACGTCGGACCAGGACCAGTTAAATCTGGGAAAGTTTCCGAGCCAGAATTACCGGAAAGCAGCAGCGGCCCAGACTCTGAAGCTCTCTGGCTCACAGGTCCAACTTTGATGCTGCATCAGAACCAGACCGCAGATCCATGACGTCACAGAACCAGCAGAGCCACTTCAGAAGGAGCAGCTGCTGACGGAGAACGCTGAGTCAGGCTGACGGGGCAGCTGGGCTGCACCTGCAGGAAGACCAGCCTCTGACCTCTGACCTGCAGCAGCTCACCGTGAATCTCTGCTCCCTCCATCTCTGACCTCTGTGACCTCAGGTCCAGTTTTACCTCACCAGGTTCGGTTCTGAGCTCCAGTCTGGTCGCCTGCTGACCGTCGTTACAGATGATGAAACGAAGGTCATCACCGGTTGATTTGACGAGCGTCTTTAGTTTCCTGTTTTATCGCCGCATATCAGAAACCATAAAGCTGCAGAGGGAACCTGATCCGGTCATCAGGGTGTTTTAATTATGTTTCAAATAAACAAACTAAACAACCTGAGCTGGGCGTGGAAATCCCAGTCAGGCTGATCATTTACAGAACAGATCAAAACTGAATCAGGAAATAAACGGCATTAATCTGCTGAATCCTAAAGAATTTAAATGATGCGTAAAGAAAGCAGAGACTCTGCAGGTCTCAGTTTCCCACGTTGGACTTTTACACGTAACGATGAAAAGGTTTTCATAAAACGAGGCTGTGAAGCTGCATGAATATTAAAATCTCCCACACAAACCTGAACTCTTGTGTAAATGTGAGGCCAGCTGTGCGGCCCGCAGCATTATTACCTTCCACTTCAATCTGTCCCCAGCTGACGGATTTACATCCCATCAGCCGAGGAGGCTCCGCTGAATCACAACGATGGAGGAGGAAGTGAGACGCAGCTGAAGCTCTGAGCCGCTGCAGGGGAAGGAAACTGAACACTGGACCTGCAGCATCTGAACCTGGAGAGGAATAAAGCTTTCATCTGACACGATGTCAGGATCTGGAGGAGAAACGAGACGGGATGAGGGTTAGCTCTCCATCAGGCTTCATGCTCTCTGGTTCTGTTTCTCTGCTCTCTGGAAATCAACCTTTAATTCAGTTTGTTCCACTGAACCAGGAGAGGAAAACATGGAAACACAGCAGAACAAACATCTTCTGTTGCTGTTGGCTCATCACACGCTGATGTCACAGAAAAGATTATTGGTGCCTTCAGGGAGCGTACGTCATCTGGATGATGCGTCTGACAGGTTGAAGATTTACAGCCGGAAACCTGAAGTCACACGACACACAATATCAGAAAGAGAAAAACTTTAAACTGAACTAAACTCAGTCAAACTGACCAAAATTAGTTGAAAAATTAGTTATGGCCTTTACTGAACTGGCTGAGAGGAGCTGAACTAAACTGAATGCACTTAAACTATTTTGCTAATGTGGCTGATTTTTGAACCTTCTAGAATAATTTTGTTAGCTTTTCTGTCTCCTGATGATTTCTCTAGATCAGTTAGGTTTTAATTATTTACATTTTTTGCTGTAGTTTCTTTTGGACGTTGGTCATTTCAGCTCTTTGTCATTTTGCAGCAGCGTTAAAAATGCTGCATTTTGCTGCAGGAAGTTTGGCGGAAACCAAATGTCAGCAGACATCAGGATTTCCTGATGTCCCTCCTGCAGGAAATGCTTCATTCCTCATTCAGTAAATCATCCCATCATAACATTTTAACTGTTTTAAAGTTGAAACTCACATTTACTTCTGTAAAAGTCCATTAAAATTCAGTAGTTCACACAAAAGAAATGAAAAATCTTTCATTATTCAGCTTCCAGTTTGGAGAGGATTTGTGGGTAACAGGGACGAGGTGGAGTCAGTCAGACGTAGGGCTGCCACCGTCCAGAAACCAAAATGAGGGACGCCCACCACGGCACGTCGCCCTTCTCTCATGGGGCGGGACGGCCGCTGCAGTGATAGACATTATTTTATGGCAGTTTTTTGTCTTTAAAAAGTGACCCACAGAGCAATCGTTCATGCATAGAGTACTCCTACACTGTACTCCGATCAGCGTAGCACACCTTAAACATGTTTAGTTAAGCCAGTGTAAAAAGTATTTGGTAAACTACCGAAGTACTGAGTAACTGATCATATCACCTGATTTAATATTCAAAATGTGCCCTCAGCCGAAAGTATAAAAGTTATGTGAACATTCTGGTATTTTACAGAGTATTACCAAAATATTTATATAAATAAGGAGTTAGGTTTGGAGGCTGGTTGTAGACCAGATTTACCACAGGGGCCAGGATAGTCGGTGTGTTTCCATGGCAACACTTGAAAAAGAAAGAAACAAAACAAAAACAACAGAGCAATATTTCATCATTTGATATAATAAATGAGCCAAAGAGCCACTTGTGTCTCCAGAGATCCAGGCTGCAGATCCCTGCAGATGGAAACTATGATCCTATGCAGCAGCTAAAAGTGCAGCACTATAATATTTAATTCATTGTTAAAATAAAATTGTGAAGGTTAAAAATAAAAGTGATCCACCACTGAGTATTAACATAAGACATTTATTTAGTATAATTTCTTTGGTTCCCCGTTGGCCCCCATCTAGAACCGCCCCTGGGCAGCAGGTCTGGGTCTGGTGCATTAATGACCACTGAACAATAAATTCATAAAATATATAAACATTTCAAAATAAAACATACAGAAAGCATCAACAAACCTTTTAAAGTGGGAAGTATTTATGTATTTGCTGTTGATCTGATTTGTTCTTTAAATGATCATTTGTATTATTTTGGCTGATATTATTATACATTAAATAACCAAATCAAACCAATATAGTCGACTAAAAGCACAATAAGAAACTTAGTCATAGCAAAATGTTACCATATCAGGTCTGCTGTGTTCCTCTCCTGATCCATTCGTACAGCAGCTCACCGCCACGATGGACACTTTTGTTTTAATGCCTGTGTTCATCCTCACTAACATGTCCAGCCTGGGATTTGCGTTTTCCTTCTCACGTCTGTATCTTTACGAGGTTTTACTTCCAGGACGGTGGAGAATCTGGTCAGGACGTTTTAAAACGATCCGGGTTGACAGCAGCTCACCGCGGCTGCGTAGTGTCCGTCTCTAGGCCTAAATATGTCCTGTGTTTTATTTTGGCCATTATTGTTATAATTAGTGTTGGTATGTGTGT